>NC_087350.1:30469729-30776729 GCF_030014295.1 Loxodonta africana | reverse complement strand
GTAGAAGTTAAAATGATTCCAGGGGTGAAAAGAATTTGTCATGCCATTGCTGGCTTTGAAGACAGAAGAATCATATGAGCAGGAATGTGGGGTGGCCTCTAGGAGCGGAGAATGGCCTCTTTGCTGGCAGCCACCAAGGAAACAGGGACCTCAACTCAGAACTTTGAGAAACTGAATTCTAGCAACAGCCTGAGGGAGCCTGCAAGCAGATTCTTCCCCAGAGCCTCCAGAGACAAGCTCAGCTGTTCTGGCACATTGATTTTGACCTTGTGAGATCCTAAGCAATGAACTCAGTCAAGCCCACCTGAGCTTCTGCCCTGCAAAGCTATGAGATAATAAAAGGGTGTTGTTTAAGCTGCTAAATTTGTGGTGATGTGTTAGCAACAGAAAACTAACCCACTTCCTGAATGGGGATGTAATTCTGCAGCCATTCACCTCCAGGTGGTACCACAGTATCATGTAGTTTGTTTTTGTTTTACTATTATTATTATTATTATTCCTTAGTCAGCAGATCATAGGGAACTCCCCTGAGACCAGAGGTGTGGGTAGAGGGAGAGGGGGCAGTGAAGCAGGACGCACCAAGGGAGTCTGAGCCACTTGCTCTTGAAAATTATTTGTACCTTCAGGACTGGCTTGAGACTCGATGATGGAAGGCTTCTGCACACTTCCAATTTTATGGCTTGGTGGGTCATATAACACCTAGTTCGTGATAGACAATTTAGGGTCCATAGAAACATAATGATACACTGGCAAGCATTCAGTTTTATCAGGGCCCAGTAGCAAGACAGGAGCTATTTTTCAAAAGAAAAGTAGTTATCTACAGAAGAGGGTATGGCTTTGTTCCAAAACCCTAAAGGTCTATGCTGTGATTCTCCTATCAGGATCCGCCAGAGGCTCCATACATCATCCCTACTAGCTATAAGTATGAATCTCATGCTGGACTATATGGCACAATTGGCCAAACATCTTCCACGGAAGCCTGGACCTGCCACAGAGCTTCTCCTGTTCCGGACCCCACATAAAACTGGCAGCCTTACGTGTAAATGAGTCAGAACAGCATGCCCAAGCCTTGAATGCATTTCTTCCAGAATCCAGAGAAGTCAGTCACGTATTGTCCCTCTTTCTTAAAGATTAGAAAATTACGCAAAAGATAAGAAAAGTGGTGTAAAATTAAGAACCATGTCCTTTGCATATCTGAGTATTTCCAAAGCGTTACAGGGCTGATGTACAAGCTTGATGCTACAAATTAATTCAATTTATCCCAGCTCATGAATAAAAGACTTTCAATTTGTTTGACTAGGATATTATCTCCACTTCATCAGATCCACAGAGATGAAATTCTACAGCAATCCATTCAAAGTTCTAGGCCTGCCTCCAGCAGAGGCTATGGGCACTAATGCAAGTCAGCAAGCTTATACCTTGGTAAGAATGACACAGAAAGCCCAGCAAGCCCACTATAAAATCAACGGGATGCAGCTGACAAACAACACCCAAAAGGGCATAGGTATTCACTCAAGGATAAGTTTTAAAGCAACTAAGGTCAGGACCAGAGGTAGCCCAGGTGCTAATTAGAAATGGATGTCCCATGCTCCAGGTAGATGGAGGACCACATCAGGAAGCACAGCATGTTGAGGAGAGCCCATCTGGGTCACAGTCCCAACCATCATTCAGTATCCTTACGCAGAGCCCAATCTGCACAATCATTGGTTCCCAATGGTCTCAGCAAAAGTCATGTATGAATTGTGAAGAGTCTTGTCAGTAAATTGAGCAAATGCTTCAGGAAAGTACAAGCATCTGTATATCTCTCCTGAGTTCCTATGTTCCTTTTCCAAGACTTAATAAGAGTGTGAGTATATATAGGCAGAGGGAGAGAAACAGTCCCTAGTACTCTAAGCAGTCAAGTAATATTTGCTGGAATTAATTTGCGTTGAATTAAATCACTTTAACTTGACCTTGCCTAGGTTTCTTTTCTTTCCTTTTTTTTTTTTTTTTTAATATTATGACCACATCGTCTAAATAATGAAAAGAAAGCAGTTACTTAAACAACCAATTAGTTTTGCCAATTAATTATTCACCAAGTAGTTATTGAGTCCCAATCACATATTCAACTCCAAACTAGGCTTAATGAGGATACAGAAGTCTTCTAAGAAATAAAGCCATCAAGATTTTTCACAATTTAGCAAGGGAGATGTTGTTGATGTTCAGAAAACAATAAGGTAATTCCGCCCCTAAGCATTTATTTTTCCCGCCTGGCAAGAAACATGAGAAAGATATTTGCTTGAATATTCTGCCAGTTATTTGTAAATATTTTCCTCTTAACTCATAAAAAATACAGTTCTCATTTTACCAGCTCTTTGAAATATAAGAAAATTTCATAGCCCTGCATATTTTGTCTGAAGCAATGGTTCAGTGGTAGAATCCTCACCTTCCATGCAGGAGACCTGGGTTCGTTTCCCAGCCAATGCAGCACGTGTGTGGCCACCACTCATCGGTCAGTGTTGGTTTGTCTGTCCTATGATGCCGAAGAGGTTTCAGCAGAGCTTCCGGACTAAGACGAACTAGGAATAAAGCCCTGGTGATCAACTTCCAAAAATCAGCCGATGAAAACCCTTATAGATCACAACGGTCCAATCCGCCATTGATCATGAGAATGGCACAAGACCAGGCAGTGTTTAATGCCACTGTACGTGAGGTTGTCACAAGTCAGGGGCCAATCTGACAGCAGCCAAAAACAACAACAGAGATTGTTTTCTACATCAAAATTTCATGAAAGCTAAAACTGTCAAACCAGCCTGTAATGTGAGCCTGGGCGAGAGTGTTTCCTATGTATTTATGAAGTTTAACCACAGAGAGAGCGTTCTGGGAACAAGAGGGTTGGAATGCCAGGAAAACGAAATCGAGGACTCCATGCAGCACTCGATTTGCTGAGACATCGATTCACCCACCCCTTCATTTTGTTTTTAGAGCCAGCAGCCTCTATGTGTGTCCACCAATATAAATCACTCAAAGAAATATTTCTGGTCCTGCATGTGCTATGTTCCCTTCCATTCATCACCAGGCAAGCTCACTGCCTGCTCACACCCTGACCTAGAAGCCCCACCTTTGCTGAGAGACCGAGGTGAATGAGCCCCTCCATCCCTTGTGTTTCCAGAAGGTGAGTCCTTCTCCTTACCAATGAGCCATTCTCCTCAGACCAGGACAGCTTGTTTTCAAGTTGGTATCAACACCAGATTTAACATTAAGGAACGTTCGACTGTGGGAGCTTATGGGGAGAGAGAGCTGGATTTCTTTAGCTTTTGATCTGTTTTCATTTATGAAAAGTCAAAGCATATGACAGTTTCCTTTTAAAGATGACATTACGAATTCTGTTTGTCTGCACTTATTCATACAATAGTCCTTAAGATGAAGGGTATATAAGAATTGAGGAAAAAAGGCCTGGCGATCTGCTTCTGTATAGATTAGAGCTAAGAAAACCCCATGGAGTAGTTCTACTCTGTAACATGTGGGGTCACCACAAGTTGTAATTGATTTGATGGCAATGTGTTTGAGTTTTTGGTTTTCAGTATGTAAGAATCATCTAAGTTGTTTAAAATGCAAATAACTGGACCTTGATTCCTGAAAATCTGCTACTTCCGAAATGGAGCGGGACTCATGAATTAGTGTTTTTTGCTAACCACAGGTAAAATTTTGATGCACGTGGTTATTGGGCCACACTTTGACAACATCAGCCATTGCTTTTGCAGCTGCTCCATTTCTTCAGTCCCTACCACAACCTTCTCCCTAAAACAGGACCCCATGTTAACTTCCATTTGTTAGGTTTCAGTAGTTGTATATTCTAAAAATAAACCTAACCTGTAAGTAAACATTGTACTCTACTCTTGTTTCTACTAAGTAAAGGATTGAAAGCAAAAAAAAAAAGGAAAACAAAAGCCAGACCAAGAGGACCATGTGTTTTACTCAGCCTTCTCTTTTTTAATATTATCTGCTTGTCCATATTAGGCATTTGATTATGAGACCCCGTGACCTAAATTTGGCTGAAAAACTTATCCCAATTATAGTCTTCCAGAAGTTATTTTCCATGCACCAAATATTAGGGTTTCTTTCATGTGATAACTCTATGGTTTTGAAATCTCAATTTGGCTTGATGGCTGAGTAAGACCTAAAAATCTGAAATAATCAGGTGATATAATTATAGCTTGAGAAGGAAGTATTAACCTAGAGCCTGGCTGTTAGAAAGAGGAGATACAGTCCAATATTTATTTCTCTCCAACTCCTCATTCTCACACCAGCCTATAAGTAGATAAGATGCTTGAGCAAGCCCAGGGTTCTGAGATCCTCTGTCCTGGCTGATCCCTTGTTCTGCACAAGCTGCCAAAACCAACACATTTTGAATGTGCCTTCAGGAGAAGCAAGGGACACAGTAGGAGTTGCATCCTTTTGCATTATCACAGACCCATAATTTTGAATGTATCATTTACGTTGCTCAAAAGTTAAAATGATAGCAAAGTAAGGGGAAAGAAACCAGGACCAATTTACCATTTTCCCCAGTCCTTCACACATGCACTAGTCTTCATGGTCTGGCCTAGTTACCTGCAAAGATGGCAAGTTTCTAATCTCTTTGAAAGTTGCACTCTACAACTTGTCCCAATAAAGACGTTCATCAGAATACATCACACTTGGGAGATTTATTTGAAATATGCTAAAAATAGATATTATGTTTGGTACAGGGTCAGAGAAAATAAGGAAAACTCTCTGTGAAATGGATTGACCCAATAGCCACAACAATGGACTCAAATATACTAATGATCGTGAACATAGCACAGGACCAGCCAACATTTCATTTTGTTATATGTAAGGTCGCCGAAAGTTGTACCTGACTCGCAGCAACAGAGTACAGGTGGATATTTCTAGGATCCTGAAAAATAACTAGGAAATTCTCTTGTACACTCAATTGCCTGAAGTTGAGTTTTGGATTATAGCTAGGATAACCACATAATTTATTGTCCAAACTAGAACAGTTTTTTTTTTTAATTTTTTATTGTGCTTTAAGTGAAAGTTTAGAAATTAAGTCAGTCTCTTATATAAAAGTTTGTATACACCTTGCTATAATACTCCTAGTCGCTCTCCCTCTAATGAGACAGCATACTCCTTCTCTCCACCCTCTATTTCCGTGTCCATTCAGCCAGCTTTTTTCCCTCTCTGCCTTCTCATCTTCCCTCCAGACAGGAGGTGCCTGTAGTTTCATGTGTCTACTTGAGCCAAGAAGCTCACTCCTTACCAGTATCATTTTCTATCCTATACCCCAGTCCAGTTGCTGTCTGAAGAGTTGGCTTTGGGAATGGTTCCTGTCTTGGGCTAACAGAAGGTCTGGAGACCATGACTTCTGGGGTCCTTCTAGTCTCAGTCAGACCATTAAGTCTGGTCTTTTTACAAGAATTTGAGGTCTGTATCCCACCGCTTTCCTGCTCCCTCAGGGATTCTGTGTTGTGTTCCCTGTCAGGGCAGTCATAGGTTGTAGCCAGGCACCATCTAGTTCTTCTGGTCTCAGGCTGATGTAGTCTCTGATTTATGTGGCCCTTTCTGCCTCTTGGGCTCATAATTGCCTTGTGTCTTTGATATTCTTCATTCTCCTTTGCTCCAGGTAGGTTGAGACCAATTGATGCATCTTAGATGGCCACTTCCTAGTGTTTAAGACCCAGATGCCACTCTCCAAAGTGGTATGCAGAATATTTTCTTAATAGATTTTATTATGTCAATTAATCTAGATGTCCCCTAAAACCATGGTCACCAAACACCCTCCCCTGCTACACTGGCCTTCGAAATGTTCAGTTTATTCAGGACACTTCTTTGCTTTTGGTTTAGTCCCGTTGTGCCGATCTCTCTTGTATTGTGTTATCTTTCCCTTTACCTAAATTAGTTCTTGTCTACTATCTACTTAGTGAATACCCCTTTCTCTCCCTCCCGCCCCACTCTCATAACCATCAAAGAATATTTTCTTCTCTGTTTAAGGTATTTCTCGAATTCTTATACTAGTGGTCTTATACAATATCTGTCCTTTTGCAACTGACTAATTTCACTCAGCATAATGCCTTCCAGATTCCTCCATGTTATGAAATGTTTCACGGATTTGTCACTGTTTTTTATCGATGCGTAGTGTTCCATCGTGTGAATATACCATAATTTATCTATTCATCTGTTGATGGGCATCTTGGTTGCTTCCATCTTTTTCCTATTGTAAACAGTGCTGCAATGGACATGGGTGTGCATATTTCTGTTTGTGTAAAGGCTCTTATTTCTCTAGGATATATTCCAAGGAGTAGGATTGCTGGATCCTATCGTAGTTCTATTTCTGGCTTTTTAAGGAAGGGCCAAATCGATTTCCAAAGTGGTTGTACCATTTTACATTCCCACCAGCAGTGTATAAGTGTTCTAGTCTCTCCACAACCTCTCCAACATTTATTATTTTGTGTTTTTTGGATTAATGCCGGCCTTGCTGGGGTGAGATGGACTCTCATTGTAGTTTTGATTTGCATTTCTCTAATGGCTAATGATCATGAACATTTCCTTATTATCTCAAACTAGAACACTTTTGAGTGTAAAAAGATATTATATTAATAATTACTCCAGGACAATGGGCATGAACAAGATTTCCAAGCACATTAGGTACCATGATCACCTCAGTTACATGTAGCTCATCTCATAAGACTTCAAAACATGTTGTCCTGGGCCCAGAGAGGAGAGAGATGGAAAAGATTTAGCAGGATTTACCCTTCTAACAGGATTTACACAGCTAGACTGGGTTTCCTCCTTGTTATTGCTCTCAACTCAGTGACAGGTTTTCCAAAATATATATTTAACAAACTAACTTTACTTGATCTCCGTAAAGAGCTTAGAGAGGATTTAGAACAGAAATGGTTAAGTCAGTTCTTCAGCAGAATTTCATGCCTGGCCCTAAACTGCTCGTCCCCCTCCCATCCACTTGTCCCTTCCCCACCCTACCCTGCCAGCACCACCCTCAAGCGTAGCCCTGTTCACAGCCTAGAATAATTGACAATATGCTTTGTTGTTGGTTTGCTGATGCGTCATTACTGGAAGGTTGCCAATGTTAGCATACCAGCTACATGCACCAATGGTCTGATCTGGGATGGGAAATCCTGCTATATATTCCTGTGCAGGAGAGAGTGCACTAAACAGCTCTGAAGAGGAACTAGACAAATATTTGTATAAAAAGCAACTGAAGGGTAACTGCTAATTCAAAAGAAGAGATGGTCCCAGCTGACTTTCTTGGCTCCCTTCCCTCCTAGATTTTCCTGTATGCCTTTGTTATCTGTAGTTTAATCCTCAAGCATGGTTCTCCTACCCATCAGACAACACTTCTAAGTGCTAACATACTGGCTCAACTATTCCAAAAGAAGGGAAATAAAATTGTTGTTCCTCTTGCAGCTACCACAACTTTGGACAGCTTACTCGAAAACATGCCTGTATAAAATGGTTCTCTTCCTTGCCTTCATGCTGAGGATTTTATTCTTACAAAGACACCAAAAGAGCCATGGTAAAAACATAAGACACGTAGAGAAAATCTGTTTCACTTGTTCATATCATGTATGAAAAAATTTTCTCCCAAGATAATTTTCTAACCTTGTTCTAATTCCGCTAAGTTAATGTCTTGAAAATCAAGGGCTTAAGGAATATTTTGACCTTCTTCCAGATTAAAATTTCCAAAATATGCTTTTATTTTCCACTATAAAACAAGGAGCTGTATTAGTCTCCCCACTCCACTATCTGAAGCCCTGATGGCTCCATGGTTAAGAGTTTGGCTGCTAACCAAAAGGTAAGCAGTTCGAATCCACCAGCTGCTCCTTGGAAACCCTATAGGGCAGTTCTACTCTGTCTTATAGGGTCACTATGAGTCAGAATCAATTCAACAGCAACGGGTTCTCCCCTATTTATGGATCAGTAAACAAATGGGTTAAACAAATATTAAAAGTGTCTTAGTGAAATCTTAGAAAATTTTTATCAAAACTTCAAAATTTTCAGGGATATGCATGTGTGTGATATATTCATGTTTCCTCGAGGCAGGGAATGTAATCTGTACTCAAAATTCATTCTGAGCAATAAGTGATCATTTTCTTTCATGAGTGAATTGCTGCTGAAGGTTGCTTGAAGATTTTTTTTTTAATCTGCTGACTACTTTCCATTGTGTTTATTAAAATCACTCCAGCTACTTTTGTTTGTCTTCTACCCTCTTCCTTCAATGGAAAGCAAAGACACAAAGGACAAGCAAAGCCCTGACTTGCCCTTGATAAGTATGGCCCGTATAGCATTCCGTACAACTTGAAACTGAGGCCATTATTTCAGTGGAGCCTGTTATTGTTCATTAGCACAAAGAGTGTGTAATAAATATAATGAAAGATTGCTGGCTTTACTCTATCTTTGTCATCTAAAGCAGTTCCATGAATAACTACAGGGATTTGTCTCCGAATGACTTATTTGCTTCCTTTCTAATAAATAACATGTAATTAGAGTAATATATTGTTTCCTAGTTATGTTAGTGTTGTAGTGAGGGGAACAAGTGCACAATTTTAGATACGAAAGAATGGTAGATAATTTTTATATTATCCCTTAAAGTATTTAGACTCATTATGCATAAGTTAAACTGCTGGGAGGTCTAAGTACAAAGCAAGAGCTGAGATCCTACATTTAATGAGTTTCTTTATTACTCAGGGCATGAATTACTACTCTGATACTATAAAACTGCAGAGAGTGCTCTGCATCTCAGATGAGATTCTCTTTGAGGAAGGCACTCATCAGTGAACTGTCAGAGATGGGGTGGACTAATCTGATTTAGAAAGGATTAGGCTGGGAACTGTGCCTCTGAATGTCAAGGTATCTACATCTCTCTATAGATGAGTGGAATGTTTAACTCTTCGTATCCAGGGCCACACGTGTTAAGAGAGCCTTGTGAGACACAAGGTCACATTCATTACTGAGCATTGAGACAGAGATAAAGCACACTGATGGCCTCTTGTTCCGCTGAGAGGAATCCATCATTAGTTCCTTGATGCCAGGCAGCTACTGCTAAGTCTTTGCCATGAAACACAAAACTTTGTTCTGGGAAAAAAAAAAAAGAGAGAGAGAGAGAAGAAGACCTTTACTAATTATTCAAGAATAACAATATGCTTCTAGGCAGCTCATCTAATCTCTCTTACACCACCTCACAGTTCACTAAACAGAGTTACCAGAGTTGGAATCTAAATTTCTTGGTGTAGGGCAGGAAAGTGGAAGGCATCAAGGGGTCATATCTTAGTGAAGCAAGATCTGTGCAATCTATGATATTACAGACTCTTCATCGTTTGGGATTAGCTGTTTTTGAAAGCTAGATTGAAGTTTGTTCAATGTGGCCTCTCATCTCTAAATCTTGCCTTGAAATGCCCACAGGACAGAAAGCACAGGAGACCTCTTTTTTGCTCAGTTCTTCCCCATTCCTCTCAGAAACCTGAGATCTATAGCACAGGTAAAGGACAGCCCAGGAGGCTCTTTTCTCACACATTTGACACGTATTAAGTAGTTATTGGGAAAAAATCACCCTGAGGTACTACGTGACCTCAGTATGACAATCTGAGGAAGGGTTCCTGAGTTGAGGGTTACCAGTTGCCGTTGGGTCAGAATCGGCTCCTGGCGACTCCATGTGTGTCAGAGTAGAACTGTGCTCCACAGGGTTTTCAATGGCTGATTTTTCAGAAGTAGATCACCAGGCCTTTCTTCCAAGGCACCTCTGGGTGGACTCAAACCACCAATCTTTCAGTCAGCAGCTAAAAGCATTAACCATTTACACCACCCAAGATCTCCTGTGTTAAGAGTAGAGGTAGGAAAAGAGAGATAAGGGCCCTTGAAAAGTAAGAGTTAACAACATTTGTTGAACTTTGTGCCAGGCTTTAAGCTCTCTTAGTATATTGACTCTTTAAATCTTCACAGTTACTCTGTGAATAGGGATGGCCATCCCACTTTCATAGATGAGGAAATAAGGAAACAGAGAGGCTAAGCATCTTGGCCACTGTCCCTGTAATGGTTAAGCTTATGTGTCAACTTGGCTAGGCCATGATTCTCAGTTGTTTCGCAAATATTATTTAATTGTCCTACATTTTGTGATCTGATTTGAGCAGCCAATCAGTTGAAAGGGGAATTTCCTTGGGGCTGTAGACTGAATACAATATATATGAATGTTCTAGCAAACCTCGCCTTCTCCTGATCCTGTATCTGACTCGTCATATGGTGACCTCTGGTTCTTGAACATGAGCCAACAGCCTGCGCCCTGACCTGAAGATTTTGAGATTTGCCAGCTATTGCAGCCCTGTGAGCCAGGAGCCCATCATCTGACCTTCCAATTTTGGGTTCATCAACCCTGCAACCACATGAGTCAGGAAAACCTCCAGCCTCACACCTAACCCACAGACTTGAGACTTGCCAGCCTCCACAAATGGATAAGCTGTTTCCTTGAAATAAATTTCTGTATATATGTATATATATGTGTGTGTGTGTATATGTATGTATTTCACTGGTTTTCACCTTTAGAGAACCCAGCCTAAGACAGTTCCATGCTAAAGAAGTGTCAAGAGATGGACTTGAACTCGGCAGTCTGACCACATAGCCACTCTGGTGTCTCTCTGAAGGTAAACCTCACATACTTCCTCAGTTTATCTTTTTACTAGGTTAGAACTGGAGCTAATTTCCAGATCAAAAATATCTGTATCAGGAATGTCTAAGATGTTCCATTTGGTAAAACAAAAAAGCAGGACCTATCCTATTGATTTAGTTTTAAAAAATCCAATTTGTGATCGGGAGTTCTAATTTATCTCCTCATATTTGGAAGTATAGAGCCACAAACTAAAAGGATACAGAACTAGTCATCTGAGGGATTAAAATTTTAGGCCTGAAATGTCTGATCTCAAGCATACCTATAAAAGAACTTATTTCAACAAAGAAATCATTTCAACAGAGAGCCAGCTGGGAAACAAAGGAAGGCTTCCTCCTCAAACCCAAAGAGGAGCATTCGCCTCCCATAGACTGGACAGAGCTGATCGAGAAAACGTTCAGGAAAGATGTAGAAATAGCAACCAGTTTTCTAAGCAAGGAAATTGGAAAACATAAAAAAGCATGTTGGAACACATCCTTTAATAATACATGCCGGAAAAGTAATTTCTATTAATTAGAGTGTGCATTATTGATAAAGTATTTAGAACTCTTACGTTAATTTAGATGTTATCAGGAAATTAAAGGGCTACTAATTCCACCCTAAAGGTTGATGGCTGAATATTCAAAAGATGGTGGGCAAGTCCTGACAAGCAGCAAAGGTACAGCTTAACATGAAGGAAAAACTCTGTGACTCACAAAGGACATAACTGCTTTGAAGCAATACACATCTCACTTCCACTACCATCAAGCATGAGCACCAGCTATGCTACTTTCCCTTAGAAATCTGTCCAGCACTTCCACTAAGTAATTCTACCTATAACTTTGTACACTATTAGCTCTGTATTCAGGGGAGGTTATTAGCATTTCCCTCTGCATTGAGCTCTTAGGATGGAAGAAAACCTATTGAAAGGGGTCGCTTTATGCATAGGCAGATTGAAGGGGTTCCTTGAGATCCAAAATTTCTTTCTCATTGATGCCTAAAATTTCTCTTAACTTTGCTTCCTGCCACCAGTCTCTCCTCATGCCAGTCCTCCCACATATCTTTGCCAGATTCATCTCCCTAAAGCACTAATATCTGAACTACAGCCCTTTAGACCTAGCTTCTGCATGTTGTACACTGCACAAGCCCTCTGCTCCACACAATCTGATTTACTTACCCCCACCTCCAGCACACCTGTTCTGTCCCACCCCTATCTCGCTGCTCACATCATACCCATGGCCCCATCTAGAACGTTCTGCATTTGTGGGTCAGACCCAGTTCAGAGTCCCTCTTCTTCATGAGAGGGGGTTGACTCTCTCTTCTGAACTGCCATTGGGCTTGTTGTCTGAACAAGGGGTTTTTGCCAAAAAAAAAAAAAAAAAAAAAGCATTATTATTTAGTAGTAATAGTAGTGAAGTCGCTGGGTGGTACAAATGGTTAATACATTGGGCTGCTAATTCAAAGGTTAGTGATTCAAGTCTACCCAGAGGTGCCTCCAAAAAAAGCCCTAGTGATCTACTTCTGAAAAACCAGCCACTGAAAACCAAATGGAGCACAGTTCTACTCTGACACACAGGGGGTTGCCATGAGTCCGAATCAACTCGACAGCGATTGGTTAGTAGTAGTAACTATGAGCCAGCAATATTTTTGGCAATTGGTTAGTAGTAGTAACTATGAGCCAGCAATATTTTTAAGTGTTAAAATCCTCATAACAACCCTATGAGTTAAGAATCACTGTTACTTCCATTTTATAAATGAGAGAGCTATATCACACAGAGGTTAAATTAACTTGGCTAAGATCACAAGGCTAATAAGTGGCAGAGCTGTAATTCGACCCCAGCCAATCTGAGCCAGGAGTCTGAACTTCCATTTGTGAAATCTCTTCCTGCTGTTGTATTGTTATTTCACTTTTGTAGATTTATTCTTTGTCAAGCGAGGAAAATGGAAGCTTTTGAAATCACGGACCATTTCTGCTAATCTTCATCCTTCAGGATCTTACATACTTGGCACTCAGTAAGTGAGAGTTGTTATTGTCACTATTATCTTTTCATTATCATTATTAACTGCTTGCTGATTTTATTGTAAGCATTGCCTTCTTCCTGCAATCTTCTTTAAAAATGCAACCCACCCTGCATGCCCTGAGACTATTAATATGTTTTCCCAGTACCTTTGTGTGGATACAGTTATTGGATTTGATGGCCAGAGGAAAGAAGCAACAGAAGGGATGGGAAGCTTGAAAAGGACAAGCAAAGGTTGCCACTGAAGGCAAGCCACCTACATCCCAATTATCCACCTACAGCTGGCTCTGCCTTGTGACATACTGTTCTTGATTAATCGTACAATCACTAATAGAAAACATTAACTAAGGGACATTAGTATTAATGTGTGATGAATAGTCATTGGCATGAGTCTATGTGGCTTGCCTTCCAGCTGTCTGAATTTGATTCTAGAGGATCTACATTTATGCCTATGGAGAGCTTTTGGAAGACTATGGGAGCTGAGGGTGCATATGGAGAGAATAATGTTCATTATCTTATTAAGCCCAGTTCCTCCCAGGGAGGTTAGGAGACAGCTGGCAAATTTTATCCCTCGTTTGCAGATGGAGACTTGTTGGCTTACAGTAATTCCATAATATGCTTTAAGTCCAGAAGGGAGCAAGTGGAGGGCTAAGAATGAGCAGCACATTTTCTGGTGCTGCCTGGCACCTACCTGTGGCTATCATAGACTGATGAACACAGGATTATGATGACAAGAACCAGTATGATTCAGCTACCCAGGAGAGAAAAAGCAGCATGTTCATACCTCTCCTAAAAACTTGTTCTTTGTATAATTTATCTTAAAAAAAAAAAAAACAACCAATTGCTGTCAAGTCAATTCCGACTCATGGCAACCCCACGTGTGTCAAAGTGGAACTGTGCTCCACAGGGTTTTCAGTGGCTCATTTTTCAGAACTACATGACCAGGCCTTCTTCCAAGGCACCTCTGGGTGTACTTGAACCACCCTTTTAAGCCTCTTAATCATTCGAACCACCCACCCATTAAACCCATTGCCATTGAGTCTATTCCAACTCATAGTGACCCTATAGGGCACAGTAGAACTGCCCAATAGAGTTTCCAAGGCTGTAATCTTTACTGCCACATTTTTTTCTTGCAGAGCAAATGGTGGGTTTAAACTGCCAACCTTCTGGTTAGCAGTTGACTGCTTAACCACTGTGCTACCAGGGCTCCTTTGAACCTCCCAGGGACTATAATTTACCTAGCACCTAGCATAATCAGATGCATTCTATTATTATATATATCTTCATCAAGAGTCTTGTAGCTTCATTATAATATGCAGGTATATTGTCCTTGAAAGTATTTTAAGCATACTCATAATAAGCATGATAGCATTTAATTTCTAAGGTCTTCATGAGGTATTGTTCCAATATTCACAATTTTTATAATCATCTGCTTTTTAATGTTTTCGCTCAGAGAGGAAAACGCTTGCTCAAACACACCCAGCTAGTAAGTGGAAGAACTAGGAACTGCCTCCAAGGTCCTACCACGTCTTTGCACATTCTGTTCCCTCTGCCTGTGTTCCTCTTCCCCATAGGTGCGTAGGTTGCTACTAGCTGTTTCTTAAACCTCTCTGAATTGCCAGCATCCAGCGTGATGCCTCTCACACAGTGTAGACAAAATAGTTGTTTGATGCTGATGGCAGTGGCGATGATGAAGATGGTGGTAGTGATGATGAGGGTGATGAAGATGAGGGTGACACTGGTGATGACTTAAAAATATTCACTTGAATACTGACTTCTACAGTTGGTCTACAGAGATAACAGTTAGGTCTGCTTCTTAAGGAAGAATCAAGGTTTTTGAATTCTAGCTCTTCTTCTCAACTCTGGACTTTTAGCATGAAAAATCAGCCATTGAAAACCCTGTGGAGCACAGTTCTACTCTGACACACATGAGGTTGCCATGAGTTGGAATCGACTTGATGGCAATTGGCTGTTTTTTGTTTTGTTTTGTTTTTTAGATAAATCATACAAAGAATAAATGCTTTAGAGAGGAACTGTGAAATAACATAGTCTGTTTTGGATATGGAAACTATTTTCTTTCTCCAGGAAGCATTTTTTGAGCACCTACCCTGTGGCAGGCATAGAAGAACAACGATAAATAATGTAAACAAAAACCCAATCCATGTTCTCATGGAGCTCATGGTCTTGTAGGAGAGGTGGAAATAAAACTAGTCTAACCTAGATTTTCATTATTCTGCTATTTAAAAATTCTTTGAATCCCATTCCCTGTATTTTGAAAAGTCCAATCTTCTCCCCCAAGAGTGTGAGGACTCCCAAGGAACGAAGTTTTACTCCACATCTGGTTCTTAGCACTTCCTTCAGCTGAATAAGTTCAGCTTAGGACATGTTTCACTATTCTGTATCTCATTTTCAGTAGACATGAAACTCAGCTCCCTTCCTTAACTTACACACATACACACACACAAACACACACACCCTCACACACACCACTCATAGCATTGCTTTAGTGAGTTAGTGAATAAGAGGACCTCATGGAAGTTTTGAGAGATTGTGAAAATACATTGCAGCAAATCTGAGAGGGGTTGACCATATCTCACTACCTCCAATAGATGCCATCTCTCACTTGGATTCTTGCAACAGACTCCTAACTGGTCTCCCCACACGAAGAGGCTACTATTTTATTATTATTATTATTTATTTTTTAATAATACATATGAAACAAAACATTTGCCATTTCAACATTGTTCACATGTAAAATTCACAGCCTGGTGCTGGTATAATGGTAGATATATAGCCCAATGGAATAGATTTGAGAGTCGAGAAGTAAACCCACATATCTATGGCCAATTGATTTTTGACACGGGTGCTAAATCCATCCAATGAGGAAAGACTAGCCTTTTTAATAAATTGTGCTGGAACAACTGCATTTCCACAAACAAAATAATGGACCTACTTCACCCTATATATGAAAAATAACTCAAAATGGATCAGAGACCTAAGTGTAAGATCTAAAGTCATAAAACTCTTAGAAGAAAACATAAGGTAATGCTTTAGGATCTAGTTTTCAACCACGGATTCTTAGCTATGACACTGAAAGCAGAGTCTGTTCTTCACATAGCACCCAGAGTGATGCTTTTAAAATGTGAATCAGATCAAGTCTTGGGTCTGCTCAAAACCCTCTAAACAATTTCCCATCATGCTATGCATAAAAGCCTACTGGGGCCTGCCTGTTCACCATCCTCACTACCTTTCTTACCTATCTCCTGCATTCATTCTTACCCTCTTCACTCAGCTCCGGGCACAATAGCTTCCATAAGCTCCCTCAGAAACACCAACATGCTCCTCCCTCAGGGTCTTTGCATCTGCTTTTCCCTCTGATGGGATGACTCTTCCTGAGATACATGCATAGTTTGCTCTCTCCCTTCCTCTAGGTTTCTGCTTAACTACCAGTTCATGAGGGAGGACCACCCCCCCCCCCGCCACAATAACCTGTTCCAGAACAGTGCCTCGCATGCAGGAGACACTCAGTAAAACTTGTTGGAGAGAGAATGATCGAGCTTAAAGAGGAAAAATTAGAAATTCCCCTCCTTAAAAAATAGCCCATTGACATCTCAACAGCTTGGTATCAGCCTTCCACCATGTTTTACTGCTTTAAATTATCACTTTCCCTCTGCGGTCTCCTTAGCTGCTTCTTCTCTGTCCCTTCCCTCTCAAGAACATATTCAAGCTACACCACTTATTTGTTATGAAACCTTGGGAAAGTTCCAGTTTCCTCATCTATAAAATGAGTAGAAGAATGGTACCTCCATGAGAGAGCCATTGTGAAAACGAAATGAGTTAATATACCTGAGGCACTTAGACCAGGCCTGGAATATAGTGTATGGTTAGTTGCTGTCAGCTCTGACTCATGGCAACCCCATATAAAACAAAATGAAGTACTACCTGGTCCTGCCCCATCCCCATGATTGTGGGTATGCTGGAATCCATTTTTGTGGCTACTGTGTATTTTGAGTGCCTTTCAACCTAGGGGGCTCATCTTCCAGCTCTACCTTGGACAATATGCTATAGTAACCCACAGGGTAGTCACTGGATAATTTTCAGAAGTAGATAATCAGGCCTTTCTTTCTAGTCTTTCTTAGTCTGGAAGCTCTGCTGAAACCCATCCACCATGAGTGATCCTGCTGGCATTTGAAATACCAGTGGCATAGCTTCCAGCATCATAGCAACATGCAAGCCACCTACCTGTCTTAGTTATTTAGTGCTGCTGTAACAGAAATACCACAAGTGGACTGCTTTAACAAAGAGAAATTTATTTTCTCACAGCTTAGGAGGCTAGAAGTCCAAATTCAGGGTGCCAGCTCTAGGGGAAGACTTTGTCTTTCTGTCAGCTCTAGAGGAAGGTCCTTGTCATCAATCTTCACCTGTCTAGGAGCTTTTCAGCTCTGCTTCTTACACTGCTTTCTTGGTGGTATGAGGTACCCATGTCTCTCTGCTTGCTTCTCTCTTTTACATCTCAAAAGAGATTGGCTTAAGACCCAACCTAAACTTGTAGATTGAGTCCTGCCACATTAACATAATTGCAGCTAATCCTATCTCATTAGTATCATAGAGATAGGATTTACAACACATGGGAAAATCATATCAGATGACAAAATGGTAGACAATCACACAATACTGAGAATCCTGGCCTAGCCAAGTTGACAGATATTTTCGGGGGACACAATTCAATCCATCATACCACCACAGTACAACAAAGTGAAAGACAGGTGGTAGGCACATAGTAAGTGTTCAGTAAATGTTGTTGTTGCTGTTAGTTGTCATCAAATTGATTCCGAGAGCCAGGAGAAAAAGAGAAAACAAAATTTTTTTTTTTTAAATAAAACAATACAAATCTTCCCAAGCCCTAAATCCAGCTCAGATTCAGCCCCAATTTTGACTACCCAAACCCATCAAGACACTAAATAGAAAAAAAAGACCTTTCCTCTGCATAAGATCCAGCCTCCCAGAAGGCACCCATGTTTGTGAATGACAATTCATTTCTCAGCCATACAAGTTAGCACAATAAAATATGAATGCCATGAGAGCAGCCATGCAAACAGCCTTGTGGGGAACACAAAAGACACAACCTGGGTTGTGTCTTCAGGAAGTGATGTTATCTGAGACCTGGAGAATGGGTAAGAGTTGCTCAATGAAGAAAGAAGGAATTTCCAGAACAAAGGGACAGCAGGTGTGAAGGCCTGAGAATGGAAAGCATGTTCTATTCTAAGTTCTGAATAGAGCCCGGTTTGTACAACAGGGTCAGAGCAAAGGTGTAGGTGCAGGGGCACCATATGAGCCTAGGAAGGTAGTCTAGGGCCAAATCTTGGAGCCTTTTAGTCTGTTAGCTGCCACTGAGTCACCCCTACTAATGGCAACCTCATGCACAGCAGAACAAAATGCTGCCTAGTCCTGCGCCATCCCCATGATCAGACCATTGTGATCCATAGAGTTTTGATTGGCTGATTTTCCCCAGGACTTTCTTCCTAGGGAGGCTTGTAATCTGAATGCTGGATTTTTTTTTTTTTTTTTTTTTGGAAAAAGCAAAAATAACGTGCATTTTATTTGCATAGATATGTATATGTTTTACCCAGATCACCACATGAGGGAGCTTAGAAGGGGAAATGGCAAAAAGCAATTGCAGAGAGTGTCTTCAACACCCACTCAGGAGCTTGTCCATTCTGCTTACGTGACATACTTGCTAGAAATTTGTTAAACTTTACATGTGAAGTTTTTTTTTTAATTTTATTGTGCTTTAGAGAAAGTTGACAGTGCAAATTAGTTTCTCATTCAAAAATTTATACGCAAATTGTTTTGTGACTTTGTTGCAATCCCCACAGTGTCAACACTCTCTCCCTTACCCTTTCCACCCTGGGTTCTCCTGGGTCCATTCATCCAGGTCTCATGTCTCTTCCTGCCATCTTGTCTTTGCTTTTGGGCAGGCGTTGCCCATTTGTTCTCATATATTTGATAAAACTAAGAAGTTCATTCCTCCCGTGTGTTATTATTTGTTTTATAGGCCTGCTGAATCTTTGGCTGAAAGGTGGACTTTGAAAGTGGCTTCAGTTTCTGAGTTAGCAGGGCATCTGGGATCCCTAGTCTCAGGTTCCTCTAGTCTCTGTCAGATCAGTAAGTCTGGTCTTTTTTTGTGAATTTGAATTTTATTCTACATTTTTCTCCTGCTCTGTCTGGAGACCTCTGTTGTGATCCCTGTCAGAGTGGTTGATGGTGGTAGCCGGGCACCATCTAGTTCTTCTGGGCTCAGGCTGGTGGAGGCCGTGGTTCGTGCGGTCCATTTGCCCTTTGGACTAATATTTTCCTTGTGTCTTTGGTTTTCTTTGTTTTCCTTTGCTCTGAACATGATGGGACCAATAGATGTATCTCAGGTGGCTGCTTGCAAGCTTTTAAGACCCCAGACACTACTCACCAAAGTAGAATGTAGAACATTTTCTTTATGAACTATGTTATGCCAATTGACCTAGATGTCCCCTGAGTGAATGCCAGATTTTGACATTTTCTCAAAGGCAAAGGGGAGAAACCACTAAATTCGTTAGGTATGATAATAACAGGATCAGACTTGCCTTATTGGAAGTTCATTATGAATGCAGAGCAGAGAAGCAGTCAGGCCCATGTGGTAAGTTGAGCGGCAGATAAATCAGCTAGGAGGCCATCATAGCTGGCAGGCAAGAGATGGAAGTGTCAGTGGGGAGGAATGTTGGATATGAAACCCCACAAACCCTACAGTTGGAATTTCTGTGTGATACCTCAGAGCAGATCTTCATCCTACATGTCATGACTAATAGCACCACTGCAGCTCAGAAGGGGCCTTTCCAAGAGTCAGAAGGAGATGTCCCCTCTCCAAGACCTTCACTGCCTGCCATCTCCCAGAAAACTTAAATTTACTTGTAAAAAGGCAAACACATCCTTAACAATAAGTTAAAGAACTCCCTTGCCATAAATCTCAAATGCCTCTTACTTTTGTCATGCACAGAGGCCACTTTATGGGCTATTTTTTCTTACACGTGCCCCTCTCTCTATGAGTCTCTGTACTTCTATGTTCGTCTAAAGCCCTAAAGAAGTATTTGACAACTAATGTGAGTAAATCAAATAATTCGTGATACATTCTATTAATTTTGGCAAATCTAATTTGTCTTGGCTGTGGGTGGCAGCCAGCTAGAGCTGCATCCCCCCGAAAATCCCTTGTGTGCATGAAATTGATGTAAAATTCCATTGTGAACCCAGGTTCCTAAGGCAGCCCTCCCACTAGGAGCTGCTCTGAATTGGTGTCTTTTCTGTCTATATTCATCTTTCATAACAGAAAAGGCAATCTGCTTCCTCTTAAAATGTTCTGTTTTTACCAAAGTGCATGGGAAACAGCCCAGTACTTAGCTTGCTTGCCCAAGCTTGGGTTGCAGTGAAGGGTTCTAAATCTGAGCCCCAGGAAAGCAATGCTGTATGATGTAAAGAGTGACCAATGGGCAGGAGACCTAGCCAAGGTTCCAGTCTTCCCGTGGTAAGTTCATGACTTTGGACAAATCACAGCACCCCTCTGAAGCTCAGGGTAAAGAGGGGGTGGCTGGACAAGATCAGTAATCTTTAAACTCAAACTAAACCGTTATGTCAAAGGAAGTCTTACCAAGACTTCTGCTCAACGGGTAGCACTAATTAGGCCTGCTCTGGCTGCAGTGGTGTGAACTGGAATGTTGCCCACTCAGCCACTCCTCTCACTTAACCAACCTCCAAGGTAACACTTCTTGAAACAGGCTCTGCGGGGCCCAGCTTGGAAACCTGACCAGGTCATCTCGAAGATCACTCCCTACTTGCAGCAATGTCCTTGGTTGTATTGGCTGTGATTTCGTTCCAAAATATTAAGTGCAAATGATTTTTCCAACTTTAATGTTTACCACCGTGCTCACGCCATGGTGGAATCAGATGCTTTCTGTGCTTATTAACTCCATCTCTTGATCCCTGTGCAATATGATTCAACAAATACTCATTATAATAATAATAACATGCTGTGTTTGAATAACATTTGAAAGTTTTAAAACTTCATCACATCATCTTAGTTAGCTCTCTTAACAACCTATGAACCCTGTATATAATTATCCATTTTTGATAGCTGAGAAAACTGGGATGCAAAGAATTGAGGTGATTTGTATAGAAGTACATGGATAAAATTATGTATTATTTGTTGTTTGTTTATAACCTGCCCCATGTATAAAGGATTTGTGATAATTTAAGAAAAATTTTCTTTCAACATCTTACAATATCTATGTGATATCTTTCCTTTTTTTTCTTAGAAGAAAAATACAAATGATTAGACTGCAGGACTGCCGAAATTTAAAATCAAAATGGAAGTTCAAGGCCAGGAGTGAATAAAGAAAAAGATGCACAAGTTACAGGACACTTAGCTACTGTGAGGAAGAAAAAGAATTCAAGCCAGGCTCTTCCTACTCCATGCCCAGGGCTTGTCTTCATCCACCATACCCACCTTTCATATACAATGCACTGGAGCAATTGGGAACAGAGAAATGAGCAAATCTCTGTTCTAACACTCTAATGATGCATTTGACTGGAATGTTGAGGGTTTCTACTCTTTGGGTACAGACATGAAATGGTTTTATCTTCCCCAATCTCTGGCATTCAGTTCTGCTCCCTCAAACTCCATCTTCTGATGGGTCATTGACTCTCTTTACAAAGTCTCAGTTCAGTTCCATACAGTTCAAACTCCTTTGGATATTAGATAGATAGATAGCTGCCATCAGATAGTCTCCAACTAATGGCAGCCTTATCTACAACAGAATGAAATGTTATCTGGTCCCCCATCATCCTCACAGTTGCTGGCATGTTCAGACAGTGTTTTACTGTGATCCATAAGGTTTTTACTGGCTGATTTTTGGGAGTAGATCACCAGGCTTCTCTTCCTAGTTTGTCTTACTCTGGAAACCCGTCTGAAACCTGTCTATTCTAGGTAATCCTGCTGGTATCTGAAATACATGTGGCATAGCCTCCAGTATCACAGCAACATGCCATTCATCATAGTAAAACAAATAGATGGGTGATGAAACTGATAGACAGGTGAAGACTTATAATATTTGCTGTTGTTGTTAGGTGCCATTGAGTTGGTCCCGACTCATAGTGACCCTATGTACAACAGAACTAAATACTGCCCAGTCCTGTGCCAATCTCACAATTGTCGTTATGCTTAAGACCATTGTGGCAGTCACTGTGTCAATCTATCTCATTGAGGGTCTTCCTCTTTTTCACTGACCCTCTACTTTGCCAAGCATGATGTCCTTCTCCAGGGACTAATCTCTCCTGACCACATGTCCAAAGTATGTGACATGCTTCTAAGGAACATTCTGGTTGTGCTTCTTCCAAGACAGATTTTTCGTTCTTTTGGCAGTCCATGGTATATATTCAATATTCTCCTCCAACACCACAATTCAAAGGCATCGATTCTTCGGTCTTCCTTATTCATTGTCCAGCTTTCACATGCATATGATGCAATTGAAAATACCATGGCTTGGGTCAGGTGCACGTTAGTCTTCAGGGTGACATCTTTGCTCTTCAACATTTTGAAGAAGTCCTTTGCAGCAGATTTGCCCAAAGCAATGTGTCTTTTGATTTCTTGACTGCTGCTTCCATGGGTGTTGATTGTGGATCCAAGTAAAATGAAATCCTTGACAACTTCAATTTTTTCCTCGTTTATCATGAGGTTGCTCACAGATGTGACGGTTTTTGTTTTCTTTATGTTGAGGTGTAATTCTTACTGAAGGCTGTGGTCTTTGATCTTCATCAGTAAGTGCTTCAAGCCTTCTTCTTTCAACAAACAAGGTTGTGTCATCTGCATAACACAGGTTGTTAATGAGCCTTCCTCCAATCCTGATGCCCCGTTCTTCTTCATATAGTCCAGTTTCTCGTGTTATTTGCTCAGCATACAGATTAAAAAGGTATGCTGAAAGAATACAACCATGATGCACACCTTTGCTGACTTTAAACCAATCTGTATTCCCTTGTTCTGTCTGAACAACTGCCTCTTGATCTATGTAAAGGTTCCTCATGAGCACAATTAAGTGTTCTGGAATTCCCATTCTTCACAGTGTAATCCATAGTTTGTTATGATCCACACAGTCGAATGCCTTTGCATAGTCAATAAAACACAGGTAAACATCCTTCTGGTATTCTCTGCTTTCAGTCAGGGTCTATCTGACATCAGCAATGATATCCCTGGTTCCACATCCTCTTCTGAAACTGGCCTGAATTTCTGGCAGTTCCCTGTCGATATACTTCTGCAGCTGCTTTTGAATGATTTTCAGCAAAATTTTGCTTGCATGTGATATTAATGATATAGTTCCATGATTTCCGCATTCGGCTGGATCACCTTTCTTGGGAATAGGCATAAATATGGATCCCTTCCAATCATTTGGCCAGGAAGCTGTCTTACGTATTTCTTGGCATAGATGAGTGAGCACCTCCAGTGCTGCATCTGTTTGTTGAAACATCTCAATTGATATTCCATCAATTCCTGGAGCCTTGTTTTTCACCAATTCCTTCAGAGCAGCTTGGACTTCTTTCTTCAGTACCATTGGTTCCTGCTCATATGGTACCTCCTGAAATTGTTGTACATCGACCAATTCTTTTTGGTATAGTGTTTCTGTGTATTCCTTCCATCTTCTTATGATGCCTCCTGAGTTATTAATATTTTCCCCATAGAATCCTTCACTATTGCAACTCTCAAGGCTTGAATTATTTCTTCAGTTATTTCAGCTTGAGAAGTGCCAAGTGTGTTCTTCCCTTTTGGTTTTCCATCTCCAGTTCTTTGCACATGTTATTATAATGCTTTACTTTGTCTTCTCGAGCTGCCCTTTGAAATCTTCTTTTTAAGTCTTCTATTTCATCATCTCTTCCTTTCTCTTTAGCTACTCTGCATTCAAGAGCAAGTTAAAGAGTCTCTTCTGACATCCATTTTGGTATTTTCTTTCTTTCCTTTCTCTTTAATGATCTCTTGCTTCCTTCATGTATGATGTCCTTGATGTGATTCCACAACTCATATGGTCTTCAGTCATTAGTGTTCAACATGTCAAATCTGTTTTTGAGATGGTCTCTAAATTCAGGTGGGATATACTCAAGGTTGTACCTTGGCTCTTGTCGACTTGTTCTAATTTTCTACAGTTTCAACTTGAACTTGCATATGAGCAATTGATGATCTGTTCTGCAGTCAGCCCCTGGCCTTGTTCTGAATGTTAGAATAGTCTTATTCTGGTTCTTACGATTTAGCCCCCTTCTTCATAAAACCTAAAACCTAAATCTTCCACTTAATTATTGTCTTGCTTTCCTCCTTCTCCACCCAGGGTAAGCTCAGTAACTTGCCAACTTTTAGGCAGGAAGCCATTGCCACTCCCCAACCTAGAGGAAGAGGAAGATATTTGCATCGATGCTGCAAATATTTATCAGGAAGGGAGTTCACCAACTGTACTCCTCCAACAGCCAATTTCCTCCTCTCCCACCAAGCCTCCTCTCGCAGCAACTGGCAGGTAGTAGGATGATGGAGCCTGTTTCTCAGAAATCCACTCTCTCTGCAAGCACTTTCCAGAGATGCCTAGACTAAGCAGTCTGGAGGTTCTACTGGGTATCTCATACAACTCCTAGAAATCAGAAAAAATCCTTCTGAGGAGGAAACAGCATCCATTACAAGTGCCTGGAAGTAAATATTAAGTATCGTATTTGAGATAGGAAAACTTAGCAGGATCAGAAAAGAACAAGAGAGTAAATTCAAATCTGGGAACCCTTAGCCAAAAGTAATTTTTATCTTAAAATTAGGGACGGGGCCTGGACTAGGGTGAGGTAAGTGAGCACTCCACTTAGGCACAGCATATAAAGGGGTGCCATAAAGCTCATTGATCAAGTAAATAATATTTTAATGCAGTATTTAAAAAAATAGGATGAACAGAATATCTAAATATTAAATAAAGAAGGATCAGTATTAGTGATTTTTCCTTTTGCCTCAGGTTCCATACGGCTTGGCATAGTACTGGTTAAGGGATGCATTTTATTTTGTTAGGAAATAATAAAAGGAATGAAGGTTGAGCAGTTCTAGATCCAAATGCCAGCCCACCTATTCTCTGTGACAAATGGGAAAAGAATTAAAAACAGAGGCCGAAGTGAATGAGAAAACACTTTAAAGTAGAGATCCAGGGAAGCAGGGGTATGCAAGGCCTGGTGAAAGGTCTTGAACAGTCTATGAATATCTAGAGTTTTTTTTTTTTTTTTCCATCATCTTGTCCATAATTCTCCCATCTCTACTATCTGTTTTTACCTGATGCAGAACCCATCTGATATAAGACAAAAGGAGTTGTCCTGTCGCCATCGAGTTGATTTTGACTCACAGAGACATATAGGACAGAATAGAACTGCCCCATAGGGTTTCTAAGGAGGAGCTGGTGAATTCAAACTGCTGACCTTTTGGTTAGCAGCCATAACTCTTTACCACTGCACCACCAGGGCTCCATGTATTTCTGGATTGATTGTATTGTGTCTGGTCATATCCCATGTACGATAAGTCCTCAACTTGTATGTGTTTTTACAAAAAAAGAAATAAAAAGGAAGAGTTGGGGTTACCAGAACATAGATAGCTTAGAAGATGGGTCCCCACGCAGCAAGGACTCACACCTCTGTGAGGGTGCAGTGTTGTGAAGCTGATGCTATGATTCCAGGATATGCTGGAGGCTGGACCTTCCTTCGCCTGTCCTCTGTTGCTAGAGTGATGATGTCAGGAACTCGATACAAGAAGGAAGCCAGTTCTCCCCTTTTCCTGCCTTCCAATCTCCCTCTATTGGCTCCCCCTGGCAGAATATAACTGGAAGCCAGCTGGCAAGTGCTTCTGAGAAAGGAAATTTGCAGACTCCAGCTCCAGCATCAGTGAGCAAAGCAGAGTATAGAATAGTAAGCTGAAAGCTGAGAAATGCTAGGTAAAGAAGAAACACATGGGAAAGAGAAGAGGGCACAGCAGATAGGAATGGAGGACAGAACTTGGGAGAAAAAGAAGAAAACCTGGTCAAATTCTTGTCCCAGTATAAAGCATATGGTTCTGGGGAAAGGGAAGAGGGTATTACAAACTGTAAGGCTGGGAAGGGGATGAGTTCTGGTTGGGGAGAGTCTCAAACGCCATATTAAATAGTTTTAATTCTTTAGTTATTAGAGAACCACAGAAAGTTTTTGAGGTAAACATTAACATGCTCAGGCCCTGTTTAATTACAATAAATTACAAATGCACTGTCTATTACCTCTGGATATGCCATCAAGGTCTCCTATGGTTTCTATTGCTTTATTCTGTTTGGCTGCCAGAGCTTTGGAATTGACCTTGCTGGATGGGTGGTGAGTGGGGAGTGATGGGGTGTGCTGCCCATTTATTCCATGGGTGAAGGCTCACTGGAGCAGAAGGGCAGGTAAGGAATGGTCAGAGCCACGCAGACAAGCTCCAGAAGTAGTCCATGGGAATAGGAAGAGGTTGGAGGACAGAATACTTCATTGCTGTTAGTTTTAGCTCCGACTCATGGTGACCTCATGTACAACAGAATCGGACTGCTGTAATCCATAGGGTTTTAACTGGTTGATTTTTTTGTAGTAGATAATCAGGCCTTTCATCCTAGTCCATCTTAGTCTAGAAGCTCCTCTCAAAGCTGTTCAGCATCATAACAACATGGAAGCCTTCACTGACAGATGGATGGTGGCCATGCATGAAATGCATTGCTCAGGAATCGAACTGGGTCTC
Source organism: Loxodonta africana (assembly GCF_030014295.1). Lineage (NCBI taxonomy): Eukaryota > Metazoa > Chordata > Mammalia > Proboscidea > Elephantidae > Loxodonta > Loxodonta africana. The sequence continues at coordinate 30,750,229 of NC_087350.1, read as the reverse complement.
CTCATTAGAAGGTAAGAATTCTACCACTGAACCACTGATGCCCCCAGCAGTTAGTTTACTGAAGGAGTCTAGCCTTTTTCATTTAAAGGGTTAACGTATATGGTGTCAGGGAAAATTGCAAAACTAAACTTTTTATAAGTATTAATACCCTCCAAAAATTTTTTTTGAGGACATGCCTATCACATATCTTCAAATCCCCAGGCCTTCAGTTCTTACTGAAAAATAATAACCCATGGTCTCAGGGGATATCTAGCTCAATTGGCATAACATAGTTTATAAGGAAAATGTTCTACATCCTACTATGGTAAGTAGCATCTGGGGTCTTAAAAGCTTGTAAGCAGCCATCTAAGACATGCCACTGGTCTCACTCCATCTGGAGCAAGGGGGAATGAAGAAAACCAAAGACACAAGGGAAAGATTAGCCCAATGGACTCATGGACCACAACTACCACAGCCTCCACCAGACGGAGTCCAGCACAACTAGATGGTGCCAGCTACCACAATAGAAGGTCCTGGACAGAGCTAGCGAAAAATGTAGAACAAAATTCTAACTCACACACACACACACAAAAAGACCAGACTTACTGGTCTAACAGAAACTGGAGAAACCCCGAGAGTGTGGCCCCCAGACACCCTTTTAACTCAGTACAGAAGTTACTTCTGAGGTTCACCCTTCAGCCAAAGATTAGACAGGCCCATAAAACAAACAATAACACATGTAGCTCAACCATGTATACAAGACTAAATGGGCATACCAGCCCAGGGGCAAGGACAAGAAGACAGGAGGGGACAGGAAAGCTGGTCGAATGGAAATGGGCAATCCAAGTTTGAGAAGGGGAGAGTGTTGACACATCCCGGGGTTGGCAACCAAAGTCATAAACCAATGTATTATTTAATGAGAAACTACTTTGCTCTGTAAACCTTCATCTAAAGCACAATAAAAAAGAAAAATAATAAATAACTCTGAATAAAGTCAATTCATTTACCCCTTTTAACCATAGTTAATCATTTAAAATGATTTCTTTTTAATTAAGTATATATGGATAAAAATATGAATTCATGGGCTGAACTTGCAGAAGTTATATACTTTTATTATAAAGAGAATATTTCTGTCTATATAATTATTTCTCTATTCCCTCTCTGCTCATGAAAATCAGAGTGCTGATATTTCCTTTCCTGTGGTATAGAGCATGCAAAAAGATTGCAAACTGCAAATCCTTCAAGTAGGGTCATTGGCTTATTGGGGTCTTGGCTGTTGCCGTCAGCGGAATTGCCTCTACCTTGAAATGAGACAATTTTCCACTAGGAGAACAGGTGAAAAGAGAAGAAAGATAATGTTAAAATGCAGTTTTCTGGATGGGAGATTTTTGTTCTCTCAATTTGCTATATGTCGAAGTCATTTTTGTCAGTGGACATAAAATAATTAATCAGAGAAACTGTGTCCTCTAATTAGCTTGAAGAACATCAACATAATGGGGCAGCTAGTCAGAGCAATAGTAGGCTGCCTGGCTGCTGCCTCTTGCTGGTGTGAAGTCAGGAGTACGGTGTCTGGGAGAGAAGACCTGTCCTGCTGCAGGGTGTGTACTATTTTATCATGCTGACTGGGCTGTCACATCAGTGGGAGGACCCTGGAGAGCCCTGACTGTGAGATTGAAGGTTGGTACCAATTTACAGCAACAAAAATGCATTGAACAGGAAAGAGAGAGCTCCTAATCTCCTCAATTTTCTTACATTACCCTGAAGGCCAGAGAATTAAATGAAGCAGTAGCTGATGACAACTTTAGAGGGTTCTGAATGCATGACAGGAAAAGTATTAAAATAGCTCAATGGTTTTGTTTGTATGTGTGTTAATCTTGCCTCCGCATGAGGAACAAGGGTAGCAAATGCTGCCCTTTGGTTATAACTCTTCCTCAGTGAGAAAATGATACTCAAACTCTGTTTGCCTGCCAGAGATCCTTATGCATGCAACAACAGTAAAAACGGGGAAGAAGAAACGTAAGGTAAACGGAACTCGAAGACACCCCGCTGAGCACATTATCTGGATAACATGATTCACAATTTATTGGTGTGTCTTTAATGACTTGTACGAATCCATTAGTCTCTCTCTGCCAACAATGCATGTCAGAACAGCTGTTTAAAAGTTAATATTAATCTAGGTCACATTGGGTGAAATAGTCTCATTGATTAAGTCCAGTCCTATGTATACATGTGGTTAGTTTAAATAGCATTAAAATAGCTACTGCCATGGATCACAGAAATACTGTGCAAGTTTGCAGCCAAACAGGCCCTTTTCCAGAACCATTTTTCCATTTATTGATTTAACAAATTGTACCTGAATACCTACCAACTTCCAGAAGTTAGACTTGGAACTAGAAATACAAATTTCCTGTCCATAGACAGATAGATAGATAGATAGGTAGGTAGGTAGATAGGTAGATAGATAGATGATAGATAGATAGATAGATAGATAGATAGATAGATAGATAGATAGATAGATGATAGAAAGAGAGAGACAGAGAGAGAGACAGATAGGTAGATAGATGATAGAAAGAGATAGAGAAATAGAGAGAGAGAGAGATGAGATAGATGATAGAGAGATGATAGATAGAGAGAGAGAGAGATGATAGAGAGAGAGATAGACAGACAGATAGGTAGATAGATGATAGAAAGAGAGAGAGAGAGATAGAGCGATAGCAAGATAGAGAGAGAGATAGATGATAGGTAGGTAGGTAGATAGTGGGTGGTTGGATGGATGCTGGATAGATAGATGACTGATAGACAGTAGATGGATAGATAAAAGAATAGATAGATAGACAGGTAGGTAGGTAGGTAGGTAGACAGCCAGACAGACAGGTAGATGATAGATAGATGATGGATGGATGGATGGGTGGGTGGGTGGGTGGATGGATGGATGGGTGGGTGGATGGATGGATGGGTGGGTGGATGGGTGGGTGGGTGGGTGGATGGGTAGGTGGGTGGGTAGATGGATGGGTGGATGGATAGATAAATAAAAAAAAATTTTTTTAATAGATGCTATTAATTATGACTCACAGTGACCTATGTACAACAGAATGAAAAATTGCCTGTCCTACGTACTCCTCACAGTGCCCCTCATGTTCAAATCTATACTCTAGGCTATTGTGCCAAACCATTTCACCTTTGTTGGCCCTCTACTTCACCAAACATGATGTTCTTCTCTAATGATTGATCCCTCCTTTCAAGTTACCCAAAGCAAACAAGTCAAAAAATGCTCTGTTGTGATCCATAAGGTTTTTTATTGGCTAATTTTCAAAGCAGACGTTAGACTTTCTTCATTGTCAGTCTTAGTCTGGAAGATCCACTGGAACCTGTCCATCATGGGTTATCCTTCTGGTACTTGAAATCCCAGTGGCATAGATTCCAGCATCACAGGGTAATTTGTTAAAAAGCAGTGAAATAAGAGGCAGTTAAGAGCTTCAGTTTTTGGGAAAATAACTTGGGTTCAAATCCTGGTATACACGTTTTTATCATTGCTGTAAATTTGAACAAGTTATCCTGGCTAAGCCTGTATCCTTTCCTGTAAATGGAGTGATAATAATATCTGTCCATAGGGTAAGTGCGAGGATTAAAGAAAAAATGTGCAAATCTTTTAATGCAACATTTAGCATATGGTAAGCATTCAACTAACAGTCATTTTTGTTGGCTGTTAATATTGTGCATTACTAGTTATAGGAACACAGATGAGGAAACATCTAAATCAGTGGGGTAAGGAAAGCTAAAGTATCTGAACTGTTTTAAAACACAGGTAACGGTTTGCCTGCCAGAAGTGATGATCCTAAGAGCCTGAATATATCAGCTGAACTTAACTAACTCAGTCAAGTAGCTCTCTCCCTTGGATACAGCAGGGGAATCAGAAGTCAAAACCAGAGTAAAAATTAGAGCTTTTGCACCTAATGTAGCAATGTCACTTCACGCAAAGAGAAAATTACTATTCCACGACCACACACTATACCTCCAAGTCCTGCTTAATGCACATTGATGATCGGTGGGGTGTTTGAGGGTTAACTGGGCAGATTAAACCCATGAAGGGCTTAGAATTATCAAAAATTGCTTAAGATCACAATTCCTTTCTGCAATACTTGAGAGTTACCAAGTTAATAAATCGTGAAATGTTTTATTCTGTTTTTATTTAAAAATAGGATCACAGGAAATTTTCAGATAAAACACACCATTCAATTTACTCCAGAAACATTTATTAAATAGCTGTTATGGAGCCCTGGTGGTTAAGAGCTCTGCTACTAAACTAAAGGTCAGCAGTTCAAATCCACCAGTCATTCCTTGGAAATCCTATAGGGTAATTCTACTCTGTCCTATAGGGTCACTATGAGTCAGAATCAACTCATGAATCGATTTGACGGCAACAGGTTTGGTTTTGGTTTACTATGTGCCAAGAACTGTGTTAAGCCCTATGGAGACAAAATGAAAAAGACATAATCCAAGATCTCAAATTCTCATTTTAGAAGGAAAAATCTACAGTCTTGAGTTAGTACAAGCTGAGAATAGGTGAATTTGTGAAGCAGCTAAGTTAGATGTTTTATAAATATCCAAGAGAAAAGAATGGGAATAGATTTTAAAAGGTTAATATCTGCTATTGACTTTTTCATATTGTAAGGGACACATTTCCATATTGATATAAGATCCCACTATAGTCAAACATGGAAAACACTGAATGCCTGAAGACTATTATGTAAAAAATATCAACCTCACTAGTAATCAAATAAATGCAAATTAAAATGAGATACTATTTTTGTCTACCAAATTAGGAAAGAAAATAAAGGATAATCCCATATGCTTATAAGGATGTGGTGAGGTAGATGTTTTCATACATTGCCGGTTGTCAGTAAATTGTAGTGACCTTTCTGAAAAATAATTTGGCAACACACATTGAGAATCTTAAAAGTACTTCTGTTCTTTGATGCTGTAATTTTAATGTTAGAATATTTCCTAAGAAAATTGTACAAAAAATTTGGATTTATGTAAGTAAATTACAATTTGTGTTTATATAATAGTAAAAAAATTTTTTAAATAACATAAAATCCTCAATGAGAAAGAATTTAAGTAAATTCTGGTACACTTTCCTGGTGAGATACAATATGCCTTTTAAAAATGCTGTTTGTGAAATCTTGATACATGCTACAATATGGACAGAGCTTGAAGACATTATGCTTTGTGAAGTAAGTCAGTCACAGAAGGACAAATATTATATAACCTCGCTTATTTAAAAAGACAAGAAAAGGCAAATGTAAAGAGACCAAAGTTTATTAGTGGTTACTAGGGGTAAAAAAAATAAAATTTTTTTTTTTTTTTCTTTAGGGGTGGAAGGGAGAGGAAAATTGGGGGGGGGATGGGGGAGGTTAATGGCACTAGAAAAATCACATTGATTATAGGTAGGGTTGCACAGCAGATTATAAGTTGTACGCCTGTAAAAAGTTCAGCTGGCAAAAGTTGCATGATAAATATAGTCACAACAATGGAAAAAAAAAAAAAAAACTAGCTGCTGAGGCTGCTTATGTACAACCAAAAACCTCATGGGATTTGGTTTCCTGGTTTGAAACTTTAGGATCATGGTTTCATCGGACATCCCAATTAATTGGCCTAATAGAGTATTTAGTGCTTCTGTTCACTACTTAGTTCCTGGGGTCTTAAAAGCTTGTAAGTGGCTCTCCAAGGCACAAAAATTGGTCTCTGTTTGCCTGGAGCAACAGAGGAAGAAGGCGAGTCAGGCATAGGAGGAGGATATGAAAATATGAAATTCATGGCTAATTACCTCCATGAATAACTGCCTCCTTTGCCATGAGACCAGAAGAATTGGATGGTGCCCAGCTACCATTACTGAACATTTTGATCAAAGACTGTATAGAAGAATCCTGATCAAAAGGGGGAAAATACATAACAGAGTTAAAAATCCTCATGGATTCCAGACTTTCTGGAGCCCTGGGGGCTGGATGAACCCCTAAAATTACTGCCCTGGGATAATCTTTAAAACTTTAACCAAAAATATCTGCTGAAGTCTTCTTAAAACCAAAAAATAATTTAGCTTAACTAGTAAAAAAATGTATGCCTTAGCATTATGCTCTTTTAAGAACTATCTGTACATAATCAAATTGACAACAGCAACTTAGAAGATTAGATAGGAACCTTAGGGGGCAGCAAGTTTATGTTAATGGAGGAAGAACAACTCAGTAAAGGAGGTAAGACTGGCTGCACAACTCGAAGAATGTAATCAATGTCACTGAAATATACATATAGGAACAGTTGAATTGGTGTGTTTTGCCATGTTATTCTCGACAACAAAATAATTTTTTTAAATGCCATTTCAAAAAAATAGTAATTTTCAAAAAGTTCATAATATAATATTTCATGGGAAAAAGGCAAGTAAATGAAATTTTAGTCAGCAAACTAAGTCAAGAAAAACAAAACATTATTGTTCGCAGATAATGAGTGCCTACATTGAAAATACAAAAAATGTAAGGCATATTAATTAATTTTATATTAACATATATAATTAATATGTTGGATATATAATCAATATATAAATATCAAAAGCATTTTTATTTTTTAAGTAACAAAATGTAAAAAAGATACCACTTCCCATAGCAACAAAAAATAGGATACTAAGGAGTGAATATGTTCAAGAACTTAGTTAAGAAAATTATAAAAGGTATTGTGAGTACATTAAAAAAAAAAAAAACCATTGCCATCAAGTCAATTCCAACTCATAGTGAACCTATAAGACAGAGTAGAACTGCCCCATAGGGTTTCCAAGGAGCGGCTGGTGGAGTTGAATTGCTGACATTTGGTCAGCAGTCAAACTCTTAACCACTGCACCACAAAGGCTCCATGAGTACAAGAGTGGGCCTAAATAAAGCAAGCAATATATTATATTTATAGATAGTAAGATCCACTACTGTAAAGATGTCAGCAGTCTCTAAATTGATTTATTAATTCTACGAAATTCACATCAAAATTCCAATAGGAGTTTGGCAAACTGACTCAAAAAGTTTATGTGTAAAAACAAATGGACAAGAATAATATGTCCTTGAAGTAGAACAGCTGGCACGTAAGATCAGTGCAAAAGTTGGGGCTTTTGATAAGTGAATCTGGGGTACTTTTGTGTCTAATAAAATAATATGAAATTGAATCAATACCTCATAACATATAAAAAATAAATGCCAAGTAGATTAAATTGTAAATAGAAAAGCTTCAAAACTTTTAGAAAAAAAAAAAAAAACTATACCAAAATGTCTTGATGTCATTAAGCCAGGAAAAAAATTCTTGAAATGTAAACATAAAAGCATACAATAGAATGGGGAAATTTTGATATATTCAGGTACATAAAATTTAAAAACTTCTGCTCATCAAAAGACATCATTTTTCGAGAGGCGGGGCCAAGATGGCGGACTAGGTGGATGCTACCGCGGATCCCTCTTGCAACAAAGACTCGGAAAAACAAGTGAATCGATCACATACGTAACAATCTACGAACCCTGAACAACAAACACAGATTTAGAGACGGAGAACGAACAAATACGGAGAGGCAGCGATTGTTTTCAGAGCCTGGAGCCAGCGTACCAGTCAGCGGATTTTCTGGAAAAACTAGTTTCCCAGTGATGGCTCGGAGACAGCAGTCCATATCAAACCACATAAAGAAGCAGACCATGACAGCTTCTCCAACCCCCCAAACAAAAGAATCAAAATCTTTCCCAAATGAAGATACAATCCTGGAATTATCAGATACAGAATATAAAAAACTAATTTACAGAATGCTTCAAGACATCACAAACGAAGTAAGGCAAACTGCAGAAAAAGCCAAGGAACACACTGATAAAACTGTTGAAGAACTCAAAAAGATTATTCAAGAACATAGTGGAAAAATTAATAAGTTACAAGAATCCATAGACAGCATGTAGAAATCCAAAAGATTAACAATAAAATTACAGAATTAGACAACGCAATAGGAAGTCAGAGGAGCAGACTCAAGCAATTAGAATGCAGACTGGGACATCTGGAGGACCAGGGAATCAACACCAACATAGCTGAAAAAAAATCAGATAAAAGAATTAAAAAAAATGAAGAAACTCTAAGAATCATGTGGGACTCTATCAAGAAGGATAACTTGCGGGTGATTGGAGTCCCAGAAAAGGGAGGGGGGACAGAAAACACAGAGAAAATAGTTGAAGAACTCCTGACACAAAACTTCCCTGATATCATGAAAGACGAAAGGATATCTATTCAAGATGCTCATCGAACCCCATTTAAGATTGATCCAAAAAGAAAAACACCAAGACATATTATCATCAAACTCACCAAAACCAAAGATAAACAGAAAATTTTAAAAGCAGCCAGGGAGAAAAGAAAGGTTTCCTTCAAGGGAGAATCAATAAGAATAAGTTCAGACTACTCAGCAGAAACCATGCAGGCAAGAAGGGAATGGGACGACATATACAGAGCACTGAAGGAGAAAAACTGCCAACCAAGGATCATATATCCAGCAAAACTCTCTCTGAAATATGAAGGTGAAATTAAGATATTTTCAGATAAACACAAGTTTAGAGAATTTGCAAAAACCAAACCAAAGCTACAAGAAATACTAAAGGATATTGTTTGGTCAGAGAACCAATAATATCAGATACCAGCACAATACAAGGTCACAAAACAGAACGTCCTAATATCAACTCAAATAGGGAAATCACAAAAACAAACAAATTAAGATTAATTAAAAAAAATAATACACATAACAGGGAATCATGGAAGTCAATAGGTAAAAGATCACAATAATCAAAAAGAGGGACTAAATACAGGAGGCATTGAACTGCCAGATGGAGAGTGATACAAGGCGATATAGAACGATTCAAATTAGGTTTTTACTTAGAAACATAGGGGTAAATAATAAGGTAACCACAAAAAGGTATAACAACTCCATAACTCAAGATAAAAGCCAAGAAAAACGTAACGACTCAACTAACATAAAGTCAAACACTATGAAAATGAGGATCTCACAATTTACTAAGAAAAAGTCTCAGCACAAAAAAGTGTGGAAAAATGAAATTGCCAACAACACACATGAAAAGGCATCAAAATGACAGCACTAAAAACTTATTTATCTATAATTACCCTGAATGTAAATGGACTAAATGCACCAATAAAGAGACAGAGAGTCACAGACTGGATAAAGAAACACGATCCATCTATATGCTGCCTACAAGAGACACACCTTAGACTTAGAGACACAAACAAACTAAAACTCAAAGGATGGAAAAAAGTATATCAAGCAAACAATAAGCAAAAAAGAAGAGGAGTAGCAATATTAATTTCTGACAAAATAGACTTTAGACTTAAATCCACCACAAAGGATAAAGAAGGACACTATGTAATGATAAAAGGGACAATTGATCAGGAAGACATAACCATATTAAATATTTACGCACCCAATGACAGGGCTGCAAGAGACATAAATCAAATTTTAACAGAATTGAAAAGTGAGATAGACACCTCCACAATTATAGTAGGAGACTTCAACACACCACTTTCGGAGAAGGACAGGACATCCAGTAAGAAGCTCAATAGAGACACAGAAGACCTACTTACAACAATCAACCAACTTGACCTCATTGACTTATACAGAACTCTCCACCCAACTGCTGCAAAGTATACTTTTTTTCTAGCGCACATGGAACATTCTCTAGAATAGACCACATATTAGGTCATAAAACAAACCTTTGCAGAGTCCAAAACAATGAAATATTACAAAGCATCTTCTCAGACCACAAGGCAATAAAACTAGAAATCAATAACAGAAAAACTAGAGAAAAGAAATCAAATACTTGGAAAATGAACAATACCCTCCTGAAAAAAGACTGGGTTATAGAAGACATCAAGGAGAGAATAAGGAAATTCATAGAAAGCAACGAGAATGAAAATACTTCCTATCAAAACCTCTGGGACACAGCAAAAGCAGTGCTCAGAGGCCAATTTATATCGATAAATGCACACACACAAAAAGAAGAAAGAGCCAAAATCAGAGAACTGTCCCTACAACTTGAACAAATAGAAAGTAAGCAACAAAAGAACTCATCAGGCACCAGAAGAAAACAAATAATAAAAATTAGAGTTGAACTAAATGAATTAGAGAACAGAAAAACAATTGAAAGAATTAACAAAGGCAAAAGCTGGTTCTTCGAAAAAATTAACAAAATTGATAAACCATTGGCTAGACTGACTAAAGAAATACAGGAAAGGAAACAAATAACCCAAATAAGAAACGAGAAGGACCACATCACAACAGAACCAAATGAAATGAAAAGAATCATTTCAGATTACTACGAAAAATTGTACTCTAACAAATTTGAAAACCTAGAAGAAATGGATGAATTCTTGGAAAAACACTACCTACCTAAACTAACACATTCAGAAGTAGAACAACTAAATAGACCCATAACAAAAACAGAGATTGAAACGGTAATCAAAAAACTTCCAACAAAAAAAGCCCTGGCCTGGACGGCTTCACTGCAGAGTTCTACCAAACTTTCAGAGAAGAGTTAACACCACTACTTCTGAAGGTATTTCAAAGCATAGAAAAGGACAGAATACTACCCAACTCATTCTATGAAGCCACCATCTCCCTAATACCAAAACCAGGTAAAGACATTACAAAAAAAGAAAATTACAGACCTATATCCCTCATGAACATAGATGCAAAAATCCTCAACAAAATTCTAGTCAATAGAATCCAACGACACATCAAAAAAATAATTCACCATGATCAAGTGGGATTTATACCAGGTATGCAAGGCTGGTTTAATATCAGAAAAACCATTAATGTAATCCATCACATAAATAAAACAAAAGATAAAAACCACATGATCTTATTAATTGATGCAGAAAAGGCATTTGACAAAGTCCAACACCCATTTATGATAAAAACTCTTACCAAAATAGGAATTGAAGGAAAATTCCTCAACATAATAAAGGGCATCTATGCAAGCCAACAGCCAATATCACTCTAAATGGAGAGAACCTGAAAGCATTTCCCTTGAGAACGGGAACCAGACAAGGATGCCCTTTATCACCACTCTTATTCAACATCGTACTTGAAGTCCTAGCCAGGGCAATTAGGCTAGACAAAGAAATAAAGGGTATCCGGATTGGCAAGGAGGAAGTAAAGTTATCACTATTTGCAGATGACATGATCTTATACACAGAAAACCCTAAGGAATCCTCCAGAAAACTACTGAAACTAATAGAAGAGTTTGGCAGAGTCTCAGGTTATAAAATAAACATACAAAAATCACTTGGATTCCTCTACATCAACAAAAAGAACACCGAAGAGGAAATCACCAAATCAATACCATTCACAGTAGCCCCCAAGAAGATAAAATACTTAGGAATAAATCTTACAAGGATGTAAAAGACCTATACAAAGAAAACTATAAAACTCTGCTACAAGAAATTCAAAAGGATATACTTAAGTGGAAGAACATACCCTGCTCATGGATAGGAAGACTTAACATAGTAAAAATGTCTATTCTACCAAAAGCCATCTATACATATAATGCACTTCCGATCCAAATTCCAATGTCATATTTTAAGGGGATAGAGAAACAAATCACCAATTTCATATGGAAGGGAAAGAAGCCCCGGATAAGCAAAGCATTGCTGAAAAAGAAGAAGAAAGTGGGAGGCCTCACTCTACCTGATTTCAGAACCTATTATACAGCCACAGTAGTCAAAACAGCCTGGTACTGGTACAACAACAGGCACACAGACCAATGGAACAGAATTGAGAACCCAGATATAAATCCATCCACGTATGAGCAGCTGATATTTGACAAAGGACCAGTGTCAGTAAATTGGGGAAAATATAGTCTTTTTAACAAATGGTGCTGGCATAACTGGATATCCATTTGCAAAAGAATGAAACAGGACCCATACCTCACACCATGCACAAAAACTAACTCCAAGTGGATCAAAGACCTAAACATAAAGACTAAAACGATAAAGATCATGGAAGAAAAAATAGGGACAACCCTAGGAGCCCTAATACAAGGCATAAACAGAATACAAAACATTACCAAAAATGATGAAGAGAAACCCGATAACTGGGAGCTCCTAAAAATCAAACATCTATGCTCATCTAAAGACTTCACCAAAAGAGTAAAAAGACCACCTACAGATTGGGAAAGAATTTTCAGCTATGACATCTCCGACCAGCGCCTGATCTCTAAAATCTACATGATTCTGTCAAAACTCAACCACAAAAAGACAAACAACCCAATCAAGAAGTGGGCAAAGGATATGAACACACATTTCACTAAAGAAGATATTCAGGCAGCCAACAGATACATGAGAAAATGCTCTCGATCATTAGCCATTAGAGAAATGCAAATTAAAACTACGATGAGATTCCATCTCACACCAACAAGGCTGGCATTAATCCAAAAAAAAAAACATAATAAATGTTGGAGAGGCTGCGGAGAGATTGGAACTCTTATACACTGCTGGTGGGAATGTAAAATGGTACAACCACTTTGGAAATCTATCTGGCGTTATCTTAAACAGTTAGAAATAGAACTACCATACAACCCAGAAATCCCACTCCTCGGAATATACCCTAGAGATAGAAGAGCCTTCACACAAACAGATATATGCACACCCATGTTTATTGCAGCTCTGTTTACAATAGCAAAAAGCTGGAAGCAACCAAGGTGTCCATCAACGGATGAATGGGTAAATAAATTGTGGTATATTCACACAGTGGAATACTACGCATCGATAAAGAACAGTGACGAATCTGTGAAACATTTCATAACATGGAGGAACCCGGAAGGCATTATGCTGAGCGAAATTAGTCAGAGGCAAAAGGACAAATATTGTATAAGACCACTATTATAAGATCCTGAGAAATAGTAAAAACTGAGAAGAACACATACGTTTGTGGTTACGAAGGGGGGAGGGAGGGAGAGGGTTTTTTATTGATTAATCAGTAGATAAGAACTGCTTTGGGTGAAGGGAAAGACAACACTCAATACATGGAAGGTCAGCTCAATTGGACTGGACCAAAAGCAAAGAAGTTTCCGGGATAAAATGAATGCTTCAAAGGTTAGCGGAGCAGGGGCGGGGGTCTGGGGAAAATGGTTTGAGGGGACTTCTATGTCAATTGGCAAAATAATTCTATGAAAACATTCTGCATCCCACTTTGAAATGTGGCGTCTGGGGTCTTAAATGCTAACAAGCGGCCATCTAAGATGCATCAATTGGTCTCAACCCACCTGGAGCAAAGGAAAATGAAGAACACCAAGGTCACACGACAACTAAGAGCCCAAGAGACAGAAAGGGCCACATGAACCAGAGACCTACATCATCCTGAGACCAGAAGAACTAGTTGGTGCCCGGCCACAGTCGATGACTGCCCTGACAGGGAGCACAACAGAGAACTCCTGAGGGAACAGGAGATCAGTGGGATGCAGACCACAAATTCTCATAAAAAGACCATACTTAATGGTCTGACTGAGACTAGAGGAATCCCGGCGGCCATGCTCCCCAGACCTTCTGTCGGCACAGGACAGGAACCATCCCCGAAGACAACTCATCAGACATGAAAGGGACTGGTCAGCGGGTGGGAGAGAAATGCTGATGAAGAGTGAGCTAATTATATCAGGTGGACACTTGAGAGTGTGTTGGCAGCTCTTGTCTGGAGGGGGGATGGGAAGACAGAGAGAGAGGGAAGATGGCAAAATTGGCACGAAACGAGAGACTGAAAGGGCTGACTCAATAGGGGAAGAGCAGGTGGGAGTACGGAGTAAGATGTATGTAAACTTATATGTGACAGACTGATTGGATTTGTAAAAGTTCACCTGAAGCTTAATAAAAGTTAATAAAAAAATAAAAAATAAATGGAAACACGTGAACACACAGGTTAAAAAAAAAAAAGACATCATTTTTCAAAGTAAAAAAAAAAAAAAGCCACGAGCTGGGGAAAAGATTTTGGTAAAACGTATAACTGGAAAAGAATTAATTTCTAGAATATGTAAAGAACTCCCAAAATATAACACAAAGAGAAACAACTCCTAATGTAAAATAAGCTAAAAGGACATGAAAGGCTAAGAAACAGGAATAACCACCAATGTATGAAAATATGCCCAACCTTAGTAGTTGGGCAAATGCAAATTAATGATATGTCAATTTATACACACCCCAGTTTGGCAAAAATTTAGAAGACTAATAATATCAAATTTTAGTGATGTTGTGGCACAGTAGAAACTCAACACTGTTGGTCAGATTGTACACTGGTAAAATTTTAAATAAATAATAGAACTGAGGTTTTAAAAGGAGTAGGGGTGGCTGAAAAGAGAGAAAGATACAGATTGTGCCAAGGACAAACGTGTAAGCTGCTGGGGGTAAGGACAATAACCAAAAGTGGTAAGTTATTTCTGTTCAACTTGTGATCCACATCTTGAACAGGAATTGTCACTTTCTTAATCCTTTCCTTTACAATTTTTTAAATAGAACGTTTTGATTATATTTCCCATGAGCTTATATTACCAGCTTCATAATGATCATGGTAGTGGATAACAGTTGTTTTATCTCTCTGATATTACGCCACCGTACTTTGAGAAACACACATCAGAGACAGTCTCTTTCTTCCGATCCAGACTTTCTGAGCTGTCATTATTTTAACATCCACCACTTTACTGGCCATATAGATTGGTCAAGGGGTATGAACCTGATGTGAGGATAATGAATCTGAATCCCTCTCTTGTCACAGGTCCACTGGAAGATGTCAGCCTCACAGGTACTGGCAGCCACATTTCCATGGATGTGGAAAAACCTTAGCTGAGAGAATAAGGTTTGGACATATGAGGAAGCAGAAATTAGAAAAGCAGATGGATGTTTTTGAGAGAATACAAGTCCCTGTACCAAGGCCTAGGTAAAACCATACCCCATCCTGCAGTTTCATTACATAAGTGAATATATTTTCATTTTGCCTTAAGCTAGTCTGAAAAACAATCCAAAAAGTCCTGATGATAGTCAGTTCAAATTTAAAATCAGTTTACCCAAATTCATATATGACCAATTTTGCAACAGGTATATACCTGATAATGTGAGTGAAAGAAGGCAAGTACCTGCAGTGGAGGGCAAAATGGGAGCTGATAAATAACAATAACATTTATATTTGAAAAACAGAACATTTTATTTCCACAAACATTCATGAAAAACTAAAATTAATTACAATCTGCATAACTGGGAGTCACTTAATACTATCCATATAAATCAGTATTTTTTGTAAAATTGTTTCTAGTATGTGTTTTTCAAATAGTTGACATTCTTCCATCATTAATGATGCCAATAGTTACCATCATTTCAAAAGATTACCTCATATCATATACCTTTTCAATTGTATAAATATTGTCAGTAACTTAAGTTGAGATTAATTGCAAATTCTGAAACAATGAGACTATGAAAAAAACTCAACCTATTCAAAACTAAAATCCAATGACAAACTGGGAGAAAACATTTGCAGTACATACATTTAACAGACAAAGACTATAACAAGAATATATTTTAAAAAGTCCTACAAATTAAAAATCCTAAAACAGATAGAAAAATGAGCATGAATATGAACAATAGTATGAACATACAATTCATAGAAAATACAAACAGCCTATAAGTGCATGAAAATGTTTTATCTCAGCAATAGTCAGAGAATTGTAAAATAAAACAGTGAAGCATTTTTCAATCATTATTCTAAACTAGCATTTAATAGTTAAATAGCATCATACTACAATAATTGCAATAACTATGCAGGTATTAAAATAATAGCTTATCTGGCAAAAATAAGTTTATTAATAATATCTGATAT
This sequence comes from Loxodonta africana, assembly GCF_030014295.1. Classification (NCBI taxonomy): domain Eukaryota; kingdom Metazoa; phylum Chordata; class Mammalia; order Proboscidea; family Elephantidae; genus Loxodonta; species Loxodonta africana. Next base: position 30,734,331 of record NC_087350.1, on the reverse strand, counting down.
TGAATAGGGTATAAGGATAGAAGTATCCCCTCTGCCATTGATGAGAAGTATGTATTGGTTCAATTTCTTCAAACCAGTTTGGCAAAGTATCTACTTAAAACTTGTATGTTCCCTCGCCCTGTAATTCTTCAATATTCCCTAGAGAAATTCTTGCACACGTGGAAAAAGAAAAATATTTGTAAGCCTGTTTCTTGCAGCAGTTTTAATAGCAAAAACAAAGAAAATAAACATCAATAAAGAAAAGCATTAAATTATGCTACAGATATTCTACTATTATCCAAGAGTTGAAAAGAATGATTTGATCCGTATGCACTGAAATGAAATGTTCTCCAAGGCATATAGTTAAGTAAAATATATATCTTATAGAACATATATTACAATATAATTTAACTTTTTAAAAATCTTAACAATAGTTTAGCTGGGTATAGAATTGTAGGTTGACAAATCTTTTCTTCCAACACTTTTACAAACATAACTCTGTTGACTTCTGATATTTATTGTTAATGTGAAGTCTGATACTAATTTGTCTTTTACCAAAACTGTCTCAATTCTAAATGGCTATAATTTATTATAATGTGTCTATTCTAATATCCTGGTATAGATTTTTTGTTATTTACCTAGTTCAGCACTCAGTGTAAACTTTGTTCTGGATGATTTATTCATTATTATACAGCACTCTATTAATTCTCCCTTTGACTTTGAAGTCCATTATTAATCCCATCTATTGACTTTTTTTTATTTAAATGATTTTTTTTATGTTTGAGATTTCTAATATATATTTCTCTGTTCTGTATTAATAATATTCTGTTCTGTTTTCTAGGCTATTTATTCTTTTAATTTTTTCTCAAGAATATTAAACTTATTAAAGATTACTGTCAGGTTGTTCTATTGTTTGGATTTTTATTGCATGAATTCTTCCAGTTATTGTGTTTATTTGTCTGTCTTTCTTAGTGTTAGTTTTTCTCTGTGTTTTAGAGTTTTATTTTTATGAGTAATCTTAAATGAGAGTTCTTTCTCTCAGCCTATCCATTCCTGTCTGGTAGTTTTAAATATGCCTGTACCTAGCTCCTGGAGCCTTCAGGATAAAACTATGTCTTATATCAACATTTAGGAGTTCTGTCCTATGTTGAGAACATGGCAAATCCAGTCATTGGGCCAGAAGGCAGCTTGGCCCAATTCCTCATTAAGTCAGCACTTTGTTTCCTCCGACCACCTCAGTTTTGCAGCTAAATAAAAGTTACATCTTTAGACTTTAGTCATTGCTTTAATTCTTCTTTATGAGGCTAGTTATTCCCACCCCAGCCTACAGTTTCATGCTAAGAATACAATTCTTGTCTCCAGTCAAATGTGCAGGATAAAGTGCAGGATAGTCTAATTTTTGGCCACCTCTGTTTATATGAGATCCTACAACCCAGATGGCCTGAAGCTTTAGCCCCTGTATGCTTCAGCCACATTTTTCTTACACAAGATTTTCATCTCATTTTAAACCCTGTTTTATCTTTTTTTTTTAAATTAGGGGTGGAGAAGCAGTTAAGGCAGGAACTCACCATGTCATTTTCACCAGATCTGTAAAATAATTTGCCAGTTTAGAATAAAAATACATAGTACTATTCTCTGAAAGGATGGATAGACAAGATGCAGGAGAAACATTCACAGCAGTTTGACCAACAAGAAGCACTAGAAAGTTTGATCAGTGAGAGCAACTCCGATCTAACTAAATGAAGCTTTTACTGAAAAAAAAAAAAAAAAATCAATATCAGTTAACACAACCAACGTGTAAAAGTTGCCAGAATCCTGCCATGAAAAGATAATTAATGTATTACTCATGACTAACTTCTATTCGTGGAGAAATTATAAATCTGATTGAACCAAAAAATCAAACCAAACCCACTGCCATTGAGTTGATTCTGACTCATAACAACCCTATAGGACAGAATAGAACTGCCCCACAGAGGATTGAAAGTACTGCCTAAAGTATATATTTTAAAAAATCATATTTGTTTCATAAATTTGCTCTATTTAACATGTGAATTTAGAATTTTTATTATTTGTATAACTTATATTCAAAATGTTATTTTTTGGTGTAAGCAGAGTATTTAAAACCTAGAAATGCCTTCAGAGATTTAATTTACACGTTACTGAGTCTATCTAGTTACTGATTCAAAATCATGGTACCTTAGCAGATCTAATGAAAACTACTTGCTTGACCTTTTAACTCAGCTGAAATCTCAAAAATTCTAATTAACAATTGCTTTTATCCTTAAATAAAAATAAGAATGGCAATTAACATTACTTTTAGTAAATGTTAAGCACAAATGTTGCCTACAGCAAATGTAACTTTATTAATATCAAAGAAATAATTATTTTAAATTCTGAACAAAAATGTGTTTCCAGTTTTATCCAAGTCCAATCTTCTCTCCTAAGGAGAAATCTTCCTTTCCCTAGCTTTGTGATGTTGTATTGGAAGGACATTTTATAAAGAGTACATTGTATTATCCTTTGAGGACATTATCAGGTATTCAACTTGGATTAAACAGCCCTGAAACCTTATCTTAATTTCTTCCCTTACATTTAGATATATCCCACACCATTTAAGAGACAGCTTTAAATGATGCTGCCTCTGCTACTGGTGGTTTTAGTTCAGCTGTTTCAGTCTGATGGCAGCACACTAAATTAACTCTAAATGGAGACAGTAAAATTAATTCTCACTATACCCCTCAGCCATCTCTAACTGTAGCAGACACTGGCATTTAGAATTAAAAAAAAAAAACTGTCCAACAAAAATCTTAGCGCCCAGCAGTGCAGAGTTATAAAACTAAATCTTGAGTTTCTTATGTAGACAAAATTACGTCCACCTCTCCTGTACTCACTGGCCAATTTTCTTCAAAAGTAAACACCAGGTCCTTCTTTGTCTGTCTTAGTCTGGAAGCCCTGCTGAAACCTGTCCACCATGGGTGACCCTGCTGGTATTTGAAATACCAGAAGTATAGCTTCCGGCATCACAGCAACACACAAGTCACCAAAGTACAACAAACTGACAGACTCAAGGACTTCATTTTACTTGCATCCACAATCAGTGCCCATGGGGGTAAACCCCCAGTGCCGTGGAGTCAATTCCGACCCATAGCGACCCTATAGGACAGAGTAGAACTGCTCCATAGAGTTTCCAGAAATCAAACAATGCATTGTATTAGGTAAATTTGCTGCAAAAGACCTCTTTAAAGTGTGAAAAAGCAAAAATGTCACCTGGAGGACTAAGGTGCGCCTGATCCAAGCAGTGATATTTTTAATCACCTCATATGCATGAGAAAGCTAGACCATGAATAAAGAAAACCGAAGAAGAATTGATATCTTTGAATCATGATGTTGGTGAAGAATATTGGATAATAGCGTAGACTGCCAGAAGAACGAAGAAGTACAGCCAGAGTGCTCCTTGGAAGCGAGGATGGTGAGACTTCACCTCACATAATTTGGACATGTTATCAGGAGGGACTAGTCCCTGGAGAAGGACGTCACGCTTGATAAGGTAGAGGGTCAGCAAAAAAGGGGAAGACCCTCAGTGACATGGATTGACACAGTGGCTGCAACAATGGACTTAAACATGGTAACAATTGCAAGGATCTCGTGGGACCATGCAGTGTTTCATTCTGTTGTTCGTGGGGGCTCTATGAGTCAGAACTGCTCGATGGTACCTAACAACAACACAACTCCTGTACTCTTCTATTTTTACTACAATTTGCTATGTCACCTCTAATATCTGTTACTAGAATTGAAGACCTTTCTCCTGTATTCCTAGAAATAATTAATATGAATGTGTTTACTGGGAAGGATGATTGCAAGCATAAAAATGAGAATACTGGCTTCAGTTTTCAACCTTACTGCCAACATAGGTCTAAACTTCTGGGAATGACTTAACATTTCGAGAAGAACACACCTTCAGTACTGCTTGCTTTATTTTCTTGCTTCGTTGAGTTCGTTGATTTGAGTCAGGACTATCCAACTTTTCATAATAAAAAAATGGATGCTGATTTCCACAAATCTTTTAATCCAAAAAGAGGGGTTGGGAGAAGTAGAAGGAAGTTAGGCAGAGCAAGAATGGACAATGAGTGTGCAAGTCAATGAAGGCAATATGAGAAGGCAGGTCCAGTGGCAAATATTTGCTTTGAGATCAACTATGTATTGCTCTACTATTTCAATCATGGACCCATGGTCTTAAAGATTGTTTGAATTACTTGTAAATATAATGGTTGAGTAGTACTATTTGTTCCATTTCTTATCTTCATCAGCACCTTCATCACTGCTTTGTTCCTACACTTCCTGTAACTAGTCATGGGATTTTGTTTGTCTTCATCCTAAGCAACTGACTTGTTAGGTGGTTAGTAGGTTCTCTGTGCTAGCTATACTGGCAAATGCTTCCTGCAAATATGAGGACACAGATTGAATTAACAGGGATCCTTATGCCTTTTTATTAATTCAAATAATTACATGGTTATATTATGTAAATTTACTTTATTTATACTTTAAAACTACAAATTGCTAAATTTATGAGCTTAGTCAAAATATTCAGAAGAGGCTTACATTATTCTCCATGGGAGGGCTATTCTGACTCTCAACTTTTACTTAAAAAAACCAGCTGCAAACTATCACAACAGAGGAGCCAGTTGCTCCCTTCATGCTGACCCACATCTGACTGATTCAACTACAAGTTTTAGGTGTAATCATTTTCATTCTAGCAGAGGCCCATAACCAAGTTTTGAGACACAGCCTAAGCTCACCTATTTACACTTGCCATATTGTAGTAAATGTCATGCACATTTTCAAAAATGACAGCATCATTCAGGAGGTGTCTTCTTACCAGAAAGATAACTTACCAAAGTTGGTTTCTGAAACAATCTATTTATCTTTAGCTTCAACCCAATAGCCTCAGTAACAATGCCCTTTTATGTAGGAAATACCATGACATTTGATCTAGTCATGGAGACATCTTATGTGAATTCGTTTCAGAAGAAGAAATGATTGAATACCTCCTTTACCAGAAACAGTAGAATTGAATTACTGCTCCAAAAAATGAAATTATGATCGATGAACTAATTAGCCTCCAAGATTTCCTTATGGAGAGATGAGGGTGGGGATGAAAAATTCATACACACTACCCAAAAGAATAACTAAGTACTCACTGCAAACGAGCTATGGGATGTGGGTAATGTTAAAATGAATAATTTGACAATATAAACTGTCATTGGAGGGTCTATCATTAAATTGTCATTAGAACAGCCTCTTGTTATAGAGCAACATTTTTATGAAGAAAATAAATATTACCCATCACATGGAGAAATGGAATTATCCTTTGTAAATCTCAAGACACAGTCTCAAGAGAGGTTTATTATAATATTATTTTTAGAAGAAGAGGGCAGAGAAAATACACTTTCTGTTGTAACAGCTATTAGACAAACAAACTCAGAAAAGCCACAAACAGCTCCAGACCTTCCTGTTTTCCTAGAACAAAAGAGATCTTTAAAGCTCAACTGTTTGTGAAAAACTATTTCTTCTTTTCAACAATTACAAAAACCAGTATCCTTATGGTTTGGGGCTTTGCTTAAATAATTTAATTAAAAATTGTGTAGGTGTATTATTGTTTATATTAATAGAATTTTCTTTATAATTGTTATGGATTGAACTGTGTCCCCCAAAAATGTGTGTCAACTTGGCTAGGCTGTGATTCCCAGTATTGTGTGGTTGTCCATCATTTTGTGATCTGATGTGGTTTTCCTATGAATTGTAAATCCTAACCTGTACAATGAAGCAGGACTCAGTCTGCAGGATTAGGTTGTATTTTGAGTCAATCTTTTTTGAGATATAAAAGAGATGTAAAAGAGAGGAGCTAGCAGAGAGGAGTGAGACCTCATACCACCAAGAAAGAAGTGCCTATACCAGGATAAATTGATGATAGACAGAAAGCCTTCCTGGGAGCTGGCACCCTGAATTCAGACTTCCAGTCTCCTAGACTGTGAGAGAATAAATTTCTGTTTGTTAGAGCCACCCACTTGTGGTATTTCTGTTATAACAGCACTAGATAACTAAGGCAACAATTGACCAAGTTTTTCAGAGGACAATCTGCACTAGAACTAGGTCATTACTACTTATTATTGGCTGGGAAAATGTGAGAAATTAAAGCCAATCTGTCACTTCAAATATCAGTTTGGTCAATAGCTTTAACATTCTCTACCAAACATTAAAGCATGCCAAAGACAGGAAAAATTGATGGAACATACTTATGTCTATTTTTATTTCCATACATAGCATTCACCTTGATGTAAAATTAAGCCTCAGAAGAAAGAAGAAAAGCAACAAGACTGAGTCAACAATTGATTGTTAGCTACGTTAGCAGGGTTAGCTATGACAATTAAAACATATATAAGTTCTAAATTGCTAAACGGCAAAATATACCCAAGAGTGAAATAAGCTTTATAAGCCAACTGTCTAGTACTCTTCTAGGCAGACTCTAAACAATTTGCATATCAGTAAATGGCATCTCCTGGTACAAAAGATTCAAGTCAAAAATCCAGGAATCATCATGAAGGCCTCGATTGCCCTCAATCTTTGAATCTTCATCTCTAATTTACCAGAAAGTTCTGACGGCTCCACTGGAAAATTGCATCCTTAATCAGTTCACTTCTCTCTGTTTCCATAGCAATAACTCTAATCCAGGCCACCATTATCACTCACCAGATCTATGGCAATAACTGGTCTTCCTGAGCTCACTCTTCCCCCCACAACTCATTCTCTAAACAGAGTGGTTAATCTGTTTATCTGTTGTAATACCTCCTGTATTGAAACCTCCAAAGTGTCTCTCTTTACATACATATTTAAATTCCTTAAACTGACTTATAAGATTTCACATGATCTGGCTTCTTCCCCTCTTGGTTGCAACCCACCCTCTCTCCATCTTGCTTGTTTTACTCACTGTTTTCCAACAGTACTGGCCTACCTTTCATTCCAATAGGGCTTGCTCTCTCTCTGGAAGGCTCTTCCCCAGGTTCACAAGGTAGCTCCTTTTCCTCAGGAATGAGCTCAAATCTTGCCTCTCCACAAAAACCATCCTTAACGACTTTCCCCAATAGTCTTTGAGGTTACTGTCTAGCACACCCTCCATTAGTAGCTGTTTATTTGCCTTTCTTTGCTAACTAAAGTGTGGGTTCTATGAAGATAGATAACTTGTCTCTTTTGTTCATTTATTTAATTCATTCCACAAATATTTCAAGCTATTTGTCTAGCACTTTTCTAGTCCTAATGTTGAACTAGACAAAGTCTGTACCGTTGTTGGGCTTACAGTCTAGTAAGAAGAGAAAGAAAATAAACATCATAAAATTTCAATAACAGGGGGGGCGGAGCCAAGATGGCGGACTAGGCAGACGTTACCTCGGATCCCTCTTACAACAAAGACACGGAAAAACAAGTGAATCGATCACATACATAACAATCTACGAACTCTGAACAACAAACACGGATTTAGAGACGGAGAACGAACTAATACGGGGAAGCAGCGATAGTTTCCAGAGCCTGGAGCCAGCGTACCAGTCAGGTACGGCACAAGCACAGAGACCTGCTCCACCCCCCTGAACTAACCCCGGGAGGGGGACCAGCCGGTTCCACGGGCGGCGTGGGACGCAGCCGGTAGGAGAAGTCCCCGGGAGGCAGCGACTGATCTTGGAGCAGAAAGAGCAGCATCCGAGCCGGGGAACCGTCCCGCAGGGATTTGGACTGCTCGCAGGTACGCCATAAACACGGAGAGTTGCTCCACCCCCTGAACTAACCCCGGGAAGGGAACCAGCCGGGTCGCGCGGGCGGCATGGGACGCAGCCGGTAGGAGAAGTCCCCGGGAGGCAGCGACTGGTATTGGAGTGGGGAGAGCAGCGTTCCAGCCGGGACACTTGGTCGCGTTACAAGCACGGGGAGCTACTCCACCCATCTGAACTAACCCCGGGAGGGGGCCCACCTGGTTCACGGGGGCGACACGGCCACGCGGCTGGAGGGACGAGAAGTCCCTGGGAGGCAGCGACTGATTTTGGAATTGAGAGTGCACCGTCCCAGTAGGGGAGCCTTGACGCGGGGCGTGGGGCTGGAAGCGGAGGATCTGACCGTGACTCCAGCGGGCCAGACCCCCTGGGGGCAATCTCCACACAGCCAGCACACATAGGCGACGCGCCCGCGGGAATCTCAGATATAACAGTCATTCCAAGCAAGACAAGCAACTCTGGCTATATTCTGAGGTGTTACTCTCCTATCTCTCTGTTCCCTCCCCCACCCTCCCCAGGCGGCTTCATTAACATCTGAATAGCCTGAGCCAGAGGGAGAACTCTGATAGGGATCTGACTGCAGTTTTTTTTTTAGCGGATTTTCTGGAAAAACTAGTTTCCCAGTGATGGCTCGGAGACAACAATCCATATCAAACCACTTAAAGAAGCAGACCGTGACAGCTTCTCCAAGCCCCCAAACAAAAGAATCAAAATCTTTCCCAAATGAAGATACAATTTTGGAATTATCAGATACAGAATATAAAAAACTAATTTACAGAATGCTTAATGATATCACAAATGAAATTAGGATATCTGCAGAAAAAGCCAAGGAACACACTGATAAAACTGTTGAAGAACTCAAAAAGATTATTCAAGAACATACTGGAAAAATTAATAAGTTGCAAGAATCCATACAGAGACAACATGTAGAAATCCAAAAGATTAACAATAAAATAACAGAATTAGACAACACACTAGGAAGTCAGAGGAGCAGACTCGAGCAATTAGAATGCAGACTGGGACATCTGGAGGACCAGGGAATCAACACCAACATAGCTGAAAAAAAATCAGATAAAAGAATTTAAAAAAATGAAGAAACCCTAAGAATTATGTGGGACTCTATCAAGAAGGATAACCTGCGGGTGATTGGAGTCCCAGAACAGGGAGGGGGGACAGAAAACACAGAGAAAATAGTTGAAGAACTTCTGACAGAAAACTTCCCTGACATCATGAAAGACGAAAGGATATCTATCCAAGATGCTCATCGAACCCCATTTAAGATTGATCCAAAAAGAAAAACACCAAGACATATTATCATCAAACTCACCAAAACCAAAGATAAACAGAAAATTTTAAAAGCAGCCAGGGAGAAAAGAAAGGTTTCCTTCAAGGGAGAATCAATAAGAATATGTTCTGACTACTCAGCAGAAACCATGCAGGCAAGAAGGGAATGGGACGACATATACAGAACACTGAAGGAGAAAAACTGCCAACCAAGGATCATATATCCAGCAAAACTCTCTCTGAAATATGAAGGCGAAATTAAGATATTTACAGACAAACACAAGTTTAGAGAATTTGCAAAAACCAAACCAAAGCTACAAGAAATACTAAAGGATATTGTTTGGTCAGAGAACCAATAATATCAGATACCAGCACAACACAAGGTCACAAAACAGAACGTCCTGATATCAACTCAAATAGGGAAATCACAAAAACAAACAAATTAAGATTAATTTAAAAAAAAAAATACACATAACAGGGAATCATGGAAGTCAATAGGTAAAAGATCACAATAATCAAAAAGAGGGACTAAATACAGGAGGCATTGAACTGCCAGATGGAGAGTGATACAAGGCGATATAGAACAATACAAGTTAGGTTTTTACTTAGAAAAATAGGGGTATATAATGAGGTAACCACAAAAAGGCATAACAACTCTATAACTCAAGACAAAAACCAAGAAAAACGTAACGACTCAACTAACATAAAGTCAAACACTATGAAAATGAGGATCTCACAATTTACTAAGAAAAACGCCTCAGCACGAAAAAGTATGTGGAAAAATGAAATTGTCAACAACACACATAAAAAGGCATCAAAATGACAGCACTAAAAACTTATTTATCTATAATTACGCTGAATGTAAATGGACTAAATGCACCAATAAAGAGACAGAGAGTCACAGACTGGATAAAGAAACACGATCCATCTATATGCTGCCTACAAGAGACACACCTTAGACTTAGAGACACAAACAAACTAAAACTCAAAGGATGGAAAAAAGTATATCAAGCAAACAATAAGCAAAAAAGAAGAGGAGTAGCAATATTAATTTCTGACAAAATAGACTTTAGACTTAAATCCACCACAAAGGATAAAGAAGGACACTATATAATGATAAAAGGGACAATTGATCAGGAAGACATAACCATATTAAATATTTACGCACCCAATGACAGGGCTGCAAGATACATAAATCAAACTTTAACAGAACTGAAAAGCGAGATAGATACCTCCACAATTATAGTAGGAGACTTCAACACACCACTTTCGGAGAAGGACAGGACATCCAGTAAAAAGCTAAACAGAGACACGGAAGATCTAATTACAACAATCAACCAACTTGACCTCATTGACTTATACAGAACTCTCCACCCAACTGCTGCAAAGTATACTTTTTTTTCTAGTGCACATGGAACATTCTCTAGAATAGACCACATATTAGGTCATAAAACAAACCTTTGCAGAGTCCAAAACATCGAAATATTACAAAGCATCTTCTCAGACCACAAGGCAATAAAACTAGAGATCAATAACAGAAAAACGAGGGAAAAGAAATCAAATACTTGGAAAATGAACAATACCCTCCTGAAAAAAGACTGGGTTATAGAAGACATCAAGGAGGGAATAAGGAAATTCATAGAAAGCAACGAGAATGAAAATACTTCCTATCAAAACCTCTGGGACACAGCAAAAGCAGTGCTCAGAGGCCAATTTATATCGATAAATGCACACATACAAAAAGAAGAAAGAGCCAAAATCAGAGAACTGTCCCTACAACTTGAACAAATAGAAAGTGAGCAACAAAAGAATCCATCAGGCACCAGAAGAAAACAAATAATAAAAATTAGAGCTGAACTAAATGAATTAGAGAACAGAAAAACAATCGAAAGAATTAACAAAGCCAAAAGCTGGTTCTTTGAAAAAATTAACAAAATTGATAAACCATTGGCTAGACTGACTAAAGAAATACAGGAAAGGAAACAAATAACCCGAATAAGAAATGAGAAGGACCACATCACAACACAACCAAATGAAATTAAAAGAATCATTTCAGATTATTATGAAAAATTGTACTCTAACAAATTTGAAAACCTAGAAGAAATGGATGAATTCCTGGAAAAACACTACCTACCTACACTAACACATTCAGAAGTAGAACAACTAAATAGACCCATAACAAAAAAAGAGATTGAAACGGTAATCAAAAAACTCCCAACAAAAAAAAGTCCTGGCCCGGACGGCTTCACTGCAGAGTTCTACCAAATTTTCAGAGAAGAGTTAACACCACTACTACTAAAGGTATTCCAAAGCATAGAAAATGACGGAATACTACCCAACTCATTCTATGAAGCCACCATCTCCCTGATACCAAAACCAGGTAAAGACATTACAAAAAAAGAAAATTATAGACCTATATCCCTCATGAACATTGATGCAAAAATCCTCAACAAAATTCTAGCCAATAGAATCCAACGACACATCAAAAAAATAATTCACCCTGATCAAGTGGGATTTATACCAGGTATGCAAGGCTGGTTTAATATCAGAAAAACCATTAATGTAATCCATCACATAAATAAAACAAAAGACAAAAACCACATGATCTTATCAATTGATGCAGAAAAGGCATTTGACAAAGTCCAACACCCATTCATGATAAAAACTCTTACCAAAATAGGAATTGAAGGAAAATTCCTCAACATAATAAAGGGCATCTATGCAAAGCCAACAGCCAATATCACTCTAAATGGAGAGAACCTGAAAGCATTTCCCTTGAGAACGGGAACCAGACAAGGATGCCCTTTATCACCGCTCTTATTCAACATCGTGTTGGAAGTCTTAGCCAGGGCAATCAGGCTAGACAAAGAAATAAAAGGTATCCGGATTGGCAAGGAAGAAGTAAAGTTATCACTATTTGCAGATGACATGATTATATACACAGAAAACCCTAAGGAATCCTCCAGAAAACTACTGAAACTAATAGAAGAGTTTGGCAGAGTCTCAGGTTATAAAATAAACATACAAAAATCACTTGGATTCCTCTACATCAACAAAAAGAACACCGAAGAGGAAATAACCAAATCAATACCATTCACAGTAGCCCCCAAGAAGATAAGATACTTAGGAATAAATCTTACCAAGGATGTAAAAGACCTATACAAAGAAAACTACAAAGCTCTACTACAAGAAATTCAAAAGGACATACTTAAGTGGAAAAACATACCTTGCTCATGGATAGGAAGACTTAACATAGTAAAAATGTCTATTCTACCAAAAGCCATCTATACATTTAACGCACTTCCAATCCAAATTCCAATGTCATATTTTAAGGGGATAGAGAAACAAATCACCAATTTCATATGGAAGGGAAAGAAGCCCCGGATAAGCAAAGCACTACTGAAAAAGAAGAAGAAAGTGGGAGGCCTCACCTTACCTGACTTCAGAACCTATTATACAGCCACAGTAGTCAAAACAGCCTGGTATTGGTACAACAACAGACACATAGACCAATGGAACAGAATTGAGAACCCAGACATAGATCCATCCACGTATGAGCAGCTGATATTTGACAAAGGACCAGTGTCAATTAACTGGGGAAAAGACAGCCTTTTTAACAAATGGTGCTGGCATAACTGGATATCCATTTGCAAAAAAATGAAACAGGACCCATACCTCACACCATGCACAAAAACTAACTCCAAGTGGATCAAAGACCTAAACATAAAGACTAAAACGATAAAGATCATGGAAGAAAAAATTGGGACAACCCTAGGAGCCCTAATACAAGGTATAAACAGAATACAAAACATTACCAAAAATGATGAAGAGAAACCCGATAACTGGGAGCTCCTAAAAATCAAACACCTATGCTCATCTAAAGACTTCACCAAAAGAGTAAAAAGACCACCTACAGATTGGGAAAGAATTTTCAGCTATGACATCTCCGACCAGCGCCTGATCTCTAAAATCTACATGATTCTGTCAAAACTCAACCACAAAAAGACAAACAACCCAATCAAGAAGTGGGCAAAGGATATGAACACACATTTCTCTAAAGAAGATATTCAGGCAGCCAACAGATACATGAGAAAATGCTCTCGATCATTAGCCATTAGAGAAATGCAAATTAAAACTACGATGAGATTCCATCTCACACCAGCAAGGCTGGCATTAATCCAAAAAACACAAAATAATAAATGCTGGAGAGGCTGCGGAGAGATTGGAACTCTCATACACTGCTGGTGGGAATGTAAAATGGTCCAACCACTTTGGAAATCTATCTGGCGTTATCTTAAACAGTTAGAAATAGAACTACCATACAAGCCAGAAATCCCACTCCTAGGAATATACCCTAGAGATACAAGAGCCTTCATACAAACAGATATATGCACACCCATGTTTATTGCAGCTCTGTTTACAATAGCAAAAAGCTGGAAGCAACCAAGGTGTCCATCAACGGATGAATGGTTAAATAAATTGTGGTATATTCACACAATGGAATACTACGCATCGATAAAGAACAGTGACGAGTCTCTGAAACATTTCATAACATGGAGGAACCTGGAAGGCATTATGCTGAGCGAAATTAGTCAGAGGCAAAAGGACAAATATTGTATAAGACCACTATTATAAGATCTTGAGAAACAGTAAACCTGAGAAGAACACATACTTTTGTGGTTACGAGGGGGGGAGGGAGGGAGGGTGGGAGAGGGTTTTTTTATTGATTAATCAGTAGATAAGAACTGCTTTAGGTGAAGGGAAAGACAACACTCAATACATGGAAGGTCAGCTCAATTGGACTGGACCAAAAGCAAAGAAGTTTCCGGGATAAAATGAATGCTTCAAAGGTCAGCGGAGCAAGCGCGGGGGTCTGGGGAGCATGGTTTGTGGGGACTTCTAAGTCAATTGGCAAAATAATTCTATTATGAAATCATTCTGCATCCCACTTTGAAATGTGGCGTCTGGGGTCTTAAATGCTAACAAGCGGCCATCTAAGATGCAGCAATTGGTCTCAACCCACCTGGAGCAAAGGAAAATGAAGAACACCAAGCCCACATGACAACTAAGAGCCCAAGAGACAGAAAGGGCCACATGAACCAGAGACCTACATCATCCTGAGACCAGAAGAACTAGTTGGTGCCCGGCCACAATTGATGACTGCCCTGACAGGGAGCTCAGCAGAGGACCCCAGAGGGAGCAGGAGATCAGTGGGATGCAGACCCCAAATTCTCATAAGAAGACCAAACTTAATGGTCTGACTGAGACTGGAGGAATCCCGGCGGCCATGCTCCCCAGACCTTCAGTTGACACAGGACAGGAACCATCCCCGAAGACAACTCATCAGAAATGAAAGGGACTGGTCAGCGGGTGGGAGAGAGATGCTGATGAAGAGTGAGCTAATTATATCAGGTGGACACTTGAGATTGTGTTGGCAACTCTTGTCTGGAGGGGGGATGGGAGGATAGAGAGAGAGGGAAGCCGGCAAAATTGTCAAGAAAGGAGAGACTGAAAGGGCTGACTCAAGACGGAGAGAGTAAGTGGGAGTAGGGAGTGAGATGTATGTAAACTTATATGTGACAGACTGATTGGATTTGTAAACGTTCACTTGAAGCTTAATAAAAGTTATTATAAAAAAAAAAAAAAATTTCAATAACATAAGCAGTGAATACAAATTAGAGCAAGATGAGAGTATAGACAAAGACGAAAGGTGCAGAGGGAGTGATAGATAAGAAAGGCATTTTGAACAGGAAAGGTGACCCATGAGCAGACTTAATGAAGTGAGGGAGGGAGCCATGGAAAAGTCTAAGAGCAAAATACCTGCAAGGGACTATGTGCTCAAAGAAGAAGAAGAAGAAAAAAAAAACGCCAGCATAGCTGTCTTGAATATCCTACTCACTGCCTAGCACAGGCTCTACCATACTAAGTGATATTTGTTGTACTCAATAAACATTAGTTGAACAAATGAACGAATTAATGAATGAGAAACCATACCATAAATATTTGTTGAGTGAAAGAGAAGTTTTAGGTGTGATTTTTAATGCTGGCAATCAAAAGTGGATGTCCTGTAGAAGTGAATAACTGTTAGTACAAATGCTATGTACAAACACACATACATAATGACACACACATACAAACACACAGGCAATTATCTTAAAATCAGAGACTGGCTACACCAGCATGGGTATACCCCATTATGTAGGAGACAGCAATAATGAAGGCATTTAGACAGGTATATTAGTGTAAATCCTGCTTTAAGGTGAAACTATTTGACCAAGTTGATCAGTACAGAGTCAAGAATTTCCAGCTGTTGAGCAAGCCATCGATAAAACCGATATAAAATTTATCAGTTTTATTCTATAGATTCTGAGATTAGCCAGTAAAATGACCTTTTGTGGGTTGGTTATTATTGCCTTTTGACATAATACATTTGAGATCTGGGCTGTGAGTTGAAGGATAACAGAAAAAGGCCAGGGCATTTTGTTAAGCCTTTAAGAAAATACCTGCATAGGATACTTTAAATGGCTATTATTCAAAAATGTATTTCATAATAAAGAGTGCTTTCCTTTGTGTCTTGATAAATTTTCAGATTCTGAATTTCAACTAGTTTTCAAAATTATCAACCACAGTGCCAAATCAGGAAGTCAGAATCTTTAATGTTGCACAGACAGCGGAAATGTCCCCCCAAGACACAGCTACACATTCACTTTTTCAACTTTTGTATCCGATTTTTCCTCCCACTTCTGAGCCTTTTTTAAAGATAATTCCTTCTCCTGGGATAGCTTTCCTGGAATTTCCTTTTCCAATGATGAGTGTCAGGTCTCTAGTGCTCAAATTCAGCTAAAATTTTAGCTGGTGTCATGGGTGCAAAGTTAATGCTATCGATGGGCTGATTCACTAACCAGCTGTCCAATGCCTGCCTTTAGCATGCTGTCTGAGTTTTTTGAGAGAGTGACTAAATCCTCTGTCCTGTTCATTTTCAATCTTTCTGGCCATTGCCACTGCAAGTCTTGGAAATAAAATTCCTATTGATAAATTACCCAGGTTCAGTAGTGTCAGTCTCTAATGACTTTCTCTTATCTTTTTACAATAATACGGCCAATGATCATGGACTTTGTCCTTTCTACTTTTTTGCTTATCGTGTTGCATATCTCTGGCAAAGATTAATTGAGATGAGGAGCAAATGCCCCATCCAATTGAGCAGCGAGTTTACATATTAAAGGATCCTCCTCTTCCCTGAATTATGATAGATTTAGAAACCCTATTGGCATAGTGGTTTAGTGCTATGGCTGCTAACCAAAAGGTCAACAGTTCAAATCCACCAGGCACTCATTGGAAGCCCTATGGGGCAGCTCTGCTCTGTCCTATGGGGTCACTATGAGTCGGAATCAACTCAACGGCAATAGTTTGGTTTTTGTTTTGTTTTGGTTTTTGATAGATTTTCTAATTTGCATGCCAGTTTTCCCCCTATAAGTCTCAATTTATATTTTTAGTTTTGCTTTTCTTCTTATGTATATTTATTTTGTAATCAACCACTTTCCT
Source organism: Loxodonta africana (assembly GCF_030014295.1). Lineage (NCBI taxonomy): Eukaryota > Metazoa > Chordata > Mammalia > Proboscidea > Elephantidae > Loxodonta > Loxodonta africana. The sequence goes on along the minus strand of NC_087350.1, from coordinate 30,717,709 downwards.
AAGCTCTCTAATTCTAATACTTCTAACCAATTGTTTGCATTTCTATCAATCAAATCATCGAGCAAAGATAATTTTGGATCTTTCTTTAGAAATATTTGTAACTTTCTTTTTTCCATATTTTATGAAAGAGGATAAATCTTCCAGATCAATAGTAGATCATAATGTGTTTGCTTATTCTAGTAGGAGTATTTGAGTTTTTTTTATTATTATGTGCAACATAAACTGTTGATGTAAGGGAGATATTCTTTATTGAGTTAAAGTTTTCTATTATGTTTAATCCACAAAGAGCTTTTTATTCAGATGGATTTCAATTTTATCAAATGCTTTTGCAGCACTTACAGATAACATATTTTCCTCTTTTGGCCTCATAATTTGATGACTTATATTCACGCAGGTCCTTGTGTCAAACTATTCATTCGCTTTTATAAATAACCATACTTGGTCATGCTGTTTTATTTTTTCATTTGTATTAGATTTATTTGTAAATAATTTATTTATTATTTTTATATCTTTATGCATAAGTGAAACTAGTGTATTTTCTTTTTGTATACAGTACTATAATTTTCAGATTTGGGTAATGGTTTATGAGAAATAAATAAGATGACCTATTTCTTTTTGGGGGATCTGGAATAGTGTAAATCCACATCTATTTTTTAAATATTTGAAAGAATTTTTACCGGAGTCCGCTAGCATTTATCAAAAGTAGGTCTTTTGACAACGTATTGTATTTCTCATTGATAATTGTATGTTCTAGATGTTTACTTCGTTGTGAATCAACTTTGATAACTTCCATTTCCTGGAAATTAATCCACATATAAAATACTTCTCATTAATTAATATGAATATCACATAGCATTCTAATTTTTAATTGCCTTTTTATCTGAGATCAGCTTCCTGGCTAAGTAATCTATTATATAATATTTTCTAATTAATTAGTATAAATAATGACATGGTATTCTAATTTTAATTGCCTTTCTGAGATTATATCTTCTTTCTTACTCCCAATACAGTGCATTTGAGTTTTCTTTCTTTTCTTCATTCAGTTTCCAGAATCTTATCTTTTTATTTAACTGTTTTAAAGAATTAGGTCTCATTTATTTTTTAAAATCAATTTTTTTAAAAATCTCATTTATTACTTCTTTAATATGTAAATTCCTAGTTCTCATTTTCTTCAGTTAAGTAGTTACTTTTTCTTTGATAAGTCTATTTATTTATTTTTCTGTACAGAGTTTTAGCACCTCTCAAAAGTGTGGCTAATCAATACTCTCATTGAAATTATATTCTATATAATTCATAATTACATGCTTATTTCTATTTTTACCCAGGAGTTATTCGCTGAATCTTGAAAACGAAGTGGCACCCACATGCCTATTAATTTCTACTCTTACTATTCTGTAGTTAGAAAACAACACCTATACAATTTATAATTGAGGGATTTATACATATTTTTTTCCTAAGGAGCCCTTTTGGAACAGTGGTTAAGTGCTTGGCTGCTAAGGGAAAGGTCAGTGGTTCTATCCAGGGGAGAGAGATGTGGCAGTCTGCTGCCATAAAGATTTACAGCCTTGGAAATCCTATGGGGCAGTTCTACTCTGTCCTATAGGGTCACAATGAGTTGAGATCTACTTGACAACAATAGACTTACATTTTTTATCTGGCTTAAATTGTTGCAACTTTTTATAATTTTTTCGTGATCAGTCTAAAAGAATATGTATTTCCTGAAAGATACAAAGTTCAGTATGTTACTGTTGTTGTTATTAGGTGCCATTGAGTCTATTTTCAACTCATAGCAACCCCATGGGACAGAGTAGAACTGCCCGGAGGGTTTTCTAGGCTGTAATCTTTATGGGAGCAGATTGCCAGGTCTTTCTTCCACAAAGCCGCTGGGTGGCTTCGAACCACCAATGTTTTGGTTAGCAGTCGAGCACTTAATGGTTCTGCCACATATAAATCAGGCTTATTAATTTTAAGTTTTTGTCCACATGACTTGTCAGGCTGGGAGAGGCACATTAAAGTTGTTTACTATGATTGTTTACATTCTTTCACGTTTATATAATATATTTTGGCTTTACATATTTTCATCTTATGACTTAGAACAAATATATTTATGAGAGTGAGAGTTTCATTTTGGATTGTACTTTTACTTATAGAATGGCTCTATTATCAAATTTAATGTTTCTTTTCCAGTCTACTTCAGCTCACATTACTATTACCTCTCTGTTTTGTTTTGTTTTTCTATTTCCTGATAGAATTTTGTATTCCTTTATTTGAACCTTTCTGCTTATTTTTGCTTGTGTGTATATCTCTTATGAATGACATGTAAGTAATCAACTCAAGATTAATATGATAATGTGGGGCACAAGGTCATAGGTAACCCCAAATCACTAACAAAAGAAAAACTCCTGTAACTTTTTATTATTCAGTTTATCTAGTCAATGTTCAGATTAATCAGAGTTCAGATTAATTATGCTTAAGGCATCAGAGGGAACGGGAAATCAAAAACTTCCCCAGTAGATGTGATATTTGGGTATCTGTTTATTAATAATAATTATTCATTCAACATAGGCAGAGTAAATGATGCGAGTATTAGAATGGGGAGCAGAACTTCAAGTCCTCCCCCCAATTCAAAAGAGCTGCTGTATGTCCATCTAAGATCCTCTTTTCCCCTCCTGTGAGACCAGCAGCACTAATCAGGTTTATCATCTTCCTATCTTCCTGCCTACCACTGCCTGGTTGTTGGAATAATCTGGCATTTTGGGTACAAATTATTGGTATTTTTTTTAATGTGTATGCATATTCTTTCAAAAATTGGTATCAACATTTTATACAATCCATAACTGGATTAACAATGAATTTAACATCTCTCCATTTTATTGGAAATATTTTGTTTATTATATTTTAAGGTATTATCACCCACATATTTATATTTTTTAAAACTTCTGTCACTTTTTATTTTAAGGTATTATCATCCACATATTTATATTTTTTAAAACTTCTGTCACTTTTTGATTGCCATTAATAATTTCCCAATTTTTTAAACCAGGAATATTACTTACATTCCATTATTTTTTAGTTTTGTAAAATCTGAGAGTTTTTGTTGTTGTTGCTGCCCTCATACATACAAAAATTCACAGATGTTCTTACATTGTTTTCTGGCATTTAAGGTTGCACAGAGATCTATTGCCAGTCTCATATTTTTTTCCTCGTTGGCAACTTCTTTCTTTTGCTTGGATACTTGTAGGATTATTTCTGTAATATTGGCAGTCAAAAAATTCATGAAAATTTTTCTAATTGTGAGTCTTATTCATTAATTTTGCCTATCACTCGATAAACCCTTTTAGTTTAAAACTCATGAGCTCTTTGGCTTAAGAAAATTTTCTTCTATTGTCTCTATGGGTATTTCTTGTCTTCAGTCTTTTCTCTCATTCTGGGTGTCCTAGCCATCTAGTGCTGCCATAACAAAAATACCACAAGTGGATGGCTCTACCAAAGAGAAATTTATTTTCTCACAGTCTAGTAGGTTACAAGTCCAAATTCAGGGCTTTGGCTCCAGCGGAAGGCTTTCTCTCTCTGTTGGCTCTGGAGGAAGAAGATCTTTGTCCTCAATCTTCTGGTCAAGGAGCTTCTCAGGCGCAGGGACCCTGTGTCCAAAGGACGTGCTCTGCTCCCAGTGCTGCTTTCTTGGTGGTATGAAGTCCCCAACTCTCTGCTTGCTTCTCTTTCCTTTTACCTCTTGAGAGATAAAAGGTGGTGCAAGTCACACCCGAGGGAAAATCCTTTTACACTGGATCAGGAATGTGGCCTGAACAAGGGTATTACATCCCACCCTAATCCTCTTTAACCACAGGCAGAGATTATGATTTATAATACATAGGAAAATCACAAAATAGAGGACAACCACATATGGCCTAACCAAGGTGACACATATTTTTGGGGGGACACAATTTAATCCATGACACTGGGTTTCCTATGAAAATATACTGGGTACCCTGTCTCTAATCCATACTCATTCTCTCAAATCTCTTTTTTCTTTTCCCTCTAAGTACTTTGAAGGCTACCTGGATTGTACTCTAAATCTGTTTTCTGCAGTATCTAATGCATTTAATTAAAAATTGATTATAATGAATATTTAAATCCCAATCTCCAAAATTTTGGACCCATTCGAAGTCCAGTTCCCACATGAATCACCTTGATATCAGTTTCTGTTTGTAGCTTTGATTTTTGGTTCTCTATATCTGGTATGTGGAAAATTTATTGTCTTCCTTTTGAGCCTAGCTGTGGATTTACAATGAAGCTCTGAGATTATTCTTTAGGCTGGTCCTATCTGTTTTCATTTTACTTGGATCCACAATCAACGCCGATGGAAGCAGCAGTCAAGAAATTAAAAGACGCATTGCATTGGGCAAATCTGCTGCAAAGGACCTCTTCAAAGTGTTGAAAAGCAAAGATGTCACCTTGAAGACTAAGGTGCACCTGACCCAAGCTATGGTATTTTCAATGGCATCATACACACATGAAAGCTGAACAATGAATAAGGAAAATCAAAGAAGAATTCATGCCTTTGAATCGTGGTGTTGAGAAAGAATACTGAATATACCATGGACGGCCAAAAGAACAAACAAATCTGTCTTGGAAGAAGTACAGCCAGAATGATCCTTAGAAGCAAGGATGGCGAGGCTGTGTCTTACATACTTTGGACATGTTATCAGAAGGGGTCAGTTCCTGGAGAAGGACATCATGCTTGGTAAGGTACAGGGTCAGCTGAAAAGAGGAAGACCCTCAACAAGATGAATTGACACGGTGGGAGCAACAATGGGCTCAAGCATGACAACGATTGTAAGGATGGCGCAGAACCAGGCAGTGTTTCGTTCTGTGGTACATAGGGTCACTATGAGTCAGAGCTGACTTGATGGCACCTAACAACAACAATCTGTCCCATATTGATTTTATCCCATACAGAGTGGTCTGCTATGAGTTCTTTGTGTCTTGCTTCATGACCCTAATTAGAGATCACGGCATTTTTGTTAAACCTAAGGATAAGTAGTATATCCCATTTTATCTAACTAACACCACAGTGAGTTAGCTTAGTTGTTCCTTAAAGTCTCAATGAACGATGAATTTCCCAATTGTACAGTGCAGGGGCACTTCCTATGTTACATTATTAAATAGCCCAGTGTCCAGACACTTCCTGTTGACATTATGAAATGCCCCTGTCATCTTTCTAACCCACAACAGCTTCTTAGAATGTCATGAATTAATCACTACAATCGTAATGCTGCATAGCTACCAATGTTACAGACAGAGAAGTAATTGTTGTTTTTTGTTGTTGTCTGATGCTGTTGAGACTGTTCCAACTCATAGTGACCCTGTGTGCAACAGTACAAAACACTGCCTGGTCTCGCTCCATCCTCATAATCGTTGTTATGCTTGAGCCCCTTGTTGCAGCCACTGTGTGAATCCATCTCGTCAAGAGTCTTCCTCTTTTTCACTGACCCTCTATCTTACCAACCAATGTTGAAAGCCTTTCAACCACATGGCACTATGGACAAGTAGATTGGAAGTATGGGAGGACACAGATCTACCCAAGGTTCCAAGAGTTCTGTTACTTATGTTCCATCTATAAAATGATTTTAAGATATACCTGCTTCAACTTAACCACATGAAGAAATATAAAGAGAAAGCCTTTCTCAGGCATTATTTTATACAATCTAATTGTAGTAACACCTATTGAATTCATTGTATTTCCTTAAAACATAGAATGTTTGATCTCAATGGATCATAGAATTCTTTTAGTCCAAATTTAAAATTTTAGAGATCATAAAATTCAGAGTCAGAGGTTGTTGGTGACTTCTTCAATATCAATCACATAGCCAATTATGGGCTCTGACTGGGTTTCCTCTTTCTTAGTCCAAATACAATTATTTTCTTTACCACATAACATATGACATATTATAGAACGATTCTACATGTTACGATATAGTATCATGCAACATATTTATTTATTTTCCTTATATCTTGAATCAGTAATTAAAATCAGGATTTTCTCCACTAACAAGCTTCCCGTAAAACTACTGGAGAATAATAAGGGCTATTTGGTGCCAGGAGTATTCTCCTTGGGACCAAATGCTGGGACACTACCATTTGTTCACTGGATAGGAACTTCTGAAGCATGTTGGAAGCTCTGGTGGTACAGTAGGTAAGCACTCAACTGCTAAACAAAAAGATCAGAGGTTCAAACCCACCAGCTACTCCACGGGACAAAGATGTAGCAGTCTGCTTCCATAAAGATTCACAGCCTTGGAAACCGAATGGGGCAGTTCTGCTCTGTCCTATAGGGTCCCTATGAGTTGAAATTGACTCCATGACAATGGGTGTTTGTTTGTTTTGGTTTTTAGCAGCTCAAAATCCCTGACACATGCTGCTGGTAAGGAAGGGTTAGAGTAATGCTGCTCATCTTCAAGGTTGTCAAGTTGGCAATTAGTGCTGTGATTCATCTCTGCAGCCTGCTAACCTGGCACTACCATGCAACAGATAAATGAAATCCAAGTGACAGTGTTCACATCAGAACTGATTTGATTGTTCGTTTGTGATAGACAGCAGGCTCCTAAGAACTCTCTCACCATCTCTTTAAATGGAGGAACTTAAGGTGACAAAATGCTTTGATTTTAATGCTGAGTTTTTACTTTCTTGAAGACCTCTGTACATGTATATCTGAGACTCAGTCAAACTCATCGTGGAAATTTATCGATACCAAAAGAACAATACTTGCCTTGCTCTTTCTCTAAATGAGCCAGATTATTCTTCAAATTTCAGACAAAAATAGATCTGTTGCCTTACACAAAAATGCGTGAATTATTAAAGTTCCACTATTATTATTTTTATAGCATCTAAACCTCTTGATGACTCTCAGAAAGGAGCCAAAATTCCAAGGTTGAAATTCATTAATTTAGGAAATCATATCCATATTTATAACTTTTTTAACTCTTCAGTTTAGGCTGAATGCAAGGCCCCCCAGAGTTCCACAGACACCATGCTGGAACAGGAAGGATAACCTGGGAAGGTAATAAAAATAGCAAAATATTTGAAAGAAAAAGAAAACACGCAACTTGTAGGTTGATGGAAATGACACAACTCACTAAGAAAGCAGAGAATAAAATGGAAGCAGAGTGAGCATAGGAATCAACATGAGCAAAACCTGTCTGTAAATTTTACACCATGAACTAGCCCATTGTTGCTCCTTGATAATATAACGACATGAGAATCCAAATTTTTCTTTTATCTGAGTGAATGTTCACAATAGCAGAAATAGATCGTCCTATTTAAATGAAAAAAGGAGCCCTGGTGGTGCAGTGGTTAAGCACTAAGCTGCTAACTAAAAGGTTGGCAGTTTGAACCCACCAGCCACTCTGTGGGAGAAAGATGAGGTAGTCTGATTCATTAAAGATTAAGCCTTGCAAACCCTATGGGACAGTTCTACTCTGCCCTGTAGAGTCACTATGAGTTGGAATCAACTTGACAGCAACCTGTATTTATATGAAAAACAGGAAGAGTCCCATTCATTTGTCCAACAAATATTTGTTGAGTACATACTATGTGTTAAGCTATATGTTACAGAATAGAGATTAATGGCATCAAATATCTCACTGTATAAAAACAATCAAACCCATTGCTCTCAAGTCGATTCCAACTAAGTGAACCTATAGGACAGAGTAGAGCTGCCCCGTAGGGTTTCCAAGGAACACCTGATGGATTTAAACTGCCGACCTTTTGGTTAGCCACTGTAGCTCTTAACCACTACGCCACCAGGGTTTCCTCTCAAAATATAGAGGGGGGATAATTCTATGAAATATAATCATATCTCACAAAAAATGAAAAATATCAAGGAATATGGAAAAGGGAGTAACTACCTCACCTCATCATTGAATGAGGAAGGAGGGAAGGAGACAAAATGGAGAGAAAAAATTATGTTTGTAAATACATATCCAAGCTCAAAAGGAAGTAAAATCTCCAAGTATTAGATACAGAAAAACAAAAGCCAAAGAAATAAGCATAAGCTGATATCAGCATGGCCCACATGGGGCCTGGACTTGGATATAAGCCCAAGAGGCTGAGAGCTGGGATTGTAAATATTGATGGAAAGGCAGATATCATGGCTAGTTGTCTTCATCTGTTCCTGCGGATTTGAGTTATTATCTGGAGTTATTTCCTTAACCTAATACTGCATTACTCTCATCCATCTCCTTTGTGCTGCTATTGACAAATACATTACTTTTCTACATGTTATAGGTACATTACGTACAAATTATTCAATCCAATTTTTTAATAAGTTTAGAAAAAATGGAAAAGAAATATATATTCAAACTTTTTATAATTTCAAAAGTGTGTGTGTGTGTGTGTGTGTGGACTTAAATTACTGTCTGGAGTCACTTCCTTTATGAACCTCTATGTGTTTATCCTACTTGGAGTTTGTTGAGATTCTTGGATGTATAGATTAATGTTTTTCAATAAGGTTGAGAAGTTATCAGCCATTATTTCTTTGGATATTTTTTCTTGTTTCACTTTATCCTCTCCTTCCAGTACTCTGTCACATGTACATTGGCGTATTTAATGGTATTCCTCATTTCTCTGAGGCTATGTTCATTTTTCTTCATTCTTTTTTCTCTAAATTCTTTAGATTGCATAATCTGTATTGATCTGTCTTCAAGTTTGCTAAAAATTTCTTCTGCTAGTCCAAATCTACTGTTGAAGCACTCTAGTGAATTTTTCATTGCAGTTATTGTAATTTTCTACTCCATAATTTTCATTTGGTTCTTTTCTATAATTTCTATCTATTGATACTCTACATTTGATACAACATTATCATCATACCTTCATTTGCTTTCTTAATCATGATATCCTTCAGTTCTTTGAAAATGTTTATGATAGCTACTTAAAGTTTTGTCTTTTAAATCCAATGCTGGGGGCATGGCCAATAGTGCACTTCTCTCTGATACTCTGCTGTAGTAGCAGAGTGATCAGGCAGCAGTTCCAGCTCTCCTCAGCTTGCCTTTCTCAGTATGGAATCCCTGCCCCAGGAGTCAGGGCAAGGGCAATCAGGGCCCAAGTACTCTCAGCAGCACAGCACCCAAGGTAAAGCCTCTGTCCCACCCTTGGGATCTGAGCAGAAGAAGAAAGCCCTCAACTTTTGTTTGCACTCACTCAGAACTTAACCTCAGCCACTAGTAGCTGAAGAAACATAACAGATGCTGACGTCCTGCCACTCCCAGGAAGGCAGCCCTCCAACCGAGAGCTTGGGTAAGAGTGAGTCTTGTGTTCTTGGCTGTTCATTCTGTAGTGAAGTTTCTGTCTCACTGAGCTGAGAAGGTGAAGGAAGAGCACAGGTCTTGGTTCAAATACTACAGAATTTCACAATTCTTACTGAGTTTTAGCATATTTGTTTCTCCGTTTGTTATATGCTCTTAGGGCCACTTCCAGAGACTTTTAAATGGTTATTTTTGTTGTTGTTTTAAAATTTTTGCCAGTTTCACTAGGAAGTGAGTCCACAGAGTTCCTCCTGATTTCATGCCATCTTCCACTTTCATCAAAGTTAAATTTTTCCTTTTTGGCCTCAAACAATAAAATTAGTGTCAACTTTTAGCTTAATATATGGAAGAATATTCTAATAGCCACAGAAATTTGGAAGTAAGTATGCTGCCATAGGAAGTAAAGAGTTCCATGCTATTGCCATACTGAACATGTCCTTGTTGGGGATGTTGTCACGCGGAGTCTCTTTCAAAACTTTTTGGTCTTTTTTTTATGATCTCTCAGCTCTTCCTCATGCTCTTTCATCAGATCTTAAACATTTTAAACATACTTATTTTATATTTTATATCTAAAAAAGTGCTTAGGGATCTAACCTAGCCTTTTTAAAATTTCTATTTACTCTCACTCATGAATGTTTGCTTCATCAGATGTTTTGTAAGTTTTGATTGTGAGTTAGTATAAATTTGTGGATTTCCTCAAGGGAATGTGTTGGGTAGACTTCTCCAGAGAGGATGTGGAGCTTCTTCTGCTACTTGTCTAAAACGTTTAATCTGTTTGTAACTTCTCAACTGAAAGTTACTTTTTCAGCTTGAGATGTCCCAGACTGTGCTTGTGTAAATTTGAATGCCACACATGTGTTACAGCAGACATAGGATTATAAACACTCAATGTAGAATTATTTCCCCTAAATGGAATTAAGGTCCAGAAAAGATGTTCCCTTCCTGGCAGCCAGATTTTTTGTTTTAATCCATCATTTACTAGGAGTATAATCTTCAAGGGTTCTGATTGTACCTAGAGGTCTCAGTTCCAACTCATCACCTCTAACAGGTCCAAGACCTTGTCTCCTGAATCCCAGTTGCCCAATAAAATTTCAAACTTGAAACTTGTAGTATCATTAAACACCCCAGAGCAGCAATGGCATCAGCATTCCCTTACCAATTTGAATTCAGGTCCTTTTTCATTTTCTGCCCCAGGATATATCTCTGAATTCTTTGCAAACATAGCTATAAATATGCAATTTGCAATATACAACCTTGTAAGTTGCTTAATATTTCTATTTTCTTTATAGTAACCAGAATTTCAGAAGTTCACCACATTGTCATAAGCAAAAATCTCATGTTTGACTTTTGTAATTTAGAAACATCCAAAAACAAAAGAAATAAAAAATGAATGCAAAATGTTTTATAATTTAACAAAATTTCTAAATAAAATAACATAGAAAGTGATGATTAGGAGGTTGGAGACAAAATATTTAAGATTCACTATTTTTTTCAGAAGGAATCTAACAATTTAAAATATATCAAAACTTTGTAAAGTTAGGGGCAAGCTAAAATTTTAAGGATAATCTGTAAAAGAAAAAAAAGATCACATAAATTTCAAACCTAGAGTGTAGAGCTGGAATGAAAGGTGATGGAGTAAAATGTACACAAAAGATAAAACAAAGAAGGAAAGAAATGGCAGGGCTGAAAAGAAAATATAAAATGACAGTACAAATTATTCTACATATAATCACAATAACTGCATTTCTTTAACTCTTGTGATAAAAAACAGTCTCAGATTGTATTTTTAAATGAAGTTATATGCTCTATTTTGTTATAAAAATTTAGCTAACAAAAAATTTGCCAGTTTAACATTTTTCACTTGTACAATTCAGCGAGACTAACTACATCAATCATACTGTACATCCATTCCTAATATCCATCACCAAATATATGCTATTGACAAAAGAAATTCTTGAAACACAATGAGACAGAAAAGTTGAAAATAAGGAAATGGAGGAAATATACCAGATAACCACTAATCAAAAAATGCTGTTATATATACACACACACACATATATATATGACAAAATAAACCGTAAAACAAAAAGCATCATTATAGATGATAAAAGAAGAAGCTATAACAACCCTGGACTTGTACACACCTAAAAATATACCCTCAAAATATATATGCTGTTCATATGGGAATAGACAGCCTAATGAAACACAGTAATACAAAGCCTAGAAACAGATCCACACTTACATGAGAAATTATTATAAGAAAATGCTAGCAATATCAAACAATGAGAATCACTATTCAATGAATTGTCCTGATTCAACTGGTTTCACATACATAGAAAAAATAAAATGATCTTTTCCTCACAATAAGACAAATTAAATTCTAACCCCACCCCCAATAAAGATACCTTTATAAGATAAAACCTTAATATGAAAAGTAAACTATTGTCTGGGGTCTTAAATGCTAGCAAGCAGCCATCTAAGATGCATCAATTGGTCTCAAACCACCTGGAGCAAAGGAGAATGAAGAACACCAAGGACACAAGGTAATTATGAACCCAAGAGACAGAAACGGCCACATAAACCAGAGACTACACCAGCCTGAGACCAGAAAAACTAGATGGTGCTCGGCTACAACGGATGACTGCCCTGACAGGAAACACAACAGAGAACCCCTGAGGGAGCAGGAGAGCAGTGGAATGCAGACCCCAAATTCTCATAAAAAGACCAGACTTAATGTTCTGACTGAGATTAGAAGGACCCCAGTGGTCATGGCCCCCAGACCTTCTGTTGGCCTAGGACAGGAACCATTCCCAAAGCCACCTCTTCAGACAGGGATTGGACTGGACAATGGGATAGAAAAGGATGCTGGTGAAGAATGAGCTTCTTGGATTAAGTAGACACTTGAGACTATGTTGGCATCTCCTATCTGGAGGGGAGATGAGAGGGCAAAGGGGGTTAGAAGCTGGCAGAATGCCCACGAAAAGAGAGAGTGGAGGGAAGGAGCAGGCTGTCTCACTAGGGAGAGAGCAATTAGGAGTATATAGCAAGGTATATATAAATTTTTGTATGAGACACTGACTTGATTTGTAAACTTTCACTTAAATCACAATAAAAATTTTTTAAAAAGAGAAGTAAACTATTAAAATTTTTACAAGCAAATTTAGAAGATTATCTGTACAGGGAATAATTTTTAAGTTACAGGAAGCACAAAATATAAGAGAAGAATTTTGATAGGCTTGGCTTCATTAAAACTAAAGTTCTTATATGACAATAGATACTAGAAACAAAGTTAAAAGGACATAATACAAACAAGAAACGCTGTTTTAACACATATATTTAAAAAAGGATTAGGGTCAAGAATATGGTTTTTTAACTGGGCAAATCAATTAAAAAAAAAAAAAGACATATACTTCAGTAGAAAAATAGGCCATGAATGTGAAAAGATAATCCATAGAAGAAATCATAATTTTATATGAACAAGAAAAAGGATGTTCATCCTCACTAGTAATCAGGGAAAAATAAACATTGAAACAAAAAATGAAATATTGTTCCATATATATCAGATTAAAAAAGATTAATAAGTCTGGAAATATCAAGTGTTGGCATGGAATGTGGGAAATGAAAAGGTCCATATGCTTCAGGGGAGAGTATAAGTAGACAACCTGCTTTAAGGAATAATTTGGAATTATCTAATAACATTGAAAATGTTCATCACTGACAATGCAGCAATTCACTTCTATGTATATACCACAGAGACACATACCTTCACAAGAAATTGTGGGCGCTGATGTGATTTGCAGTATTGTCGATAATTACAAGATAGTGGACTTACCTATATGTCCATTCATATGGATCAACATATGATTATACTCATACAATGTTCAATTAAAATTAATTACATGGCATTAGTTAATTAAATAAATCTACACGTATTAAGGGATAAATGTTGGGGAATAATCACAGTATGACATCATTGTAGGTATGTGTTGAAAATTTATGAAGATGTGAATACATGCCACCTTCACAGAAAGAAGGAGGAAGAGTTTTAGGGAGGGGAAGGGAGTTGGAAATGGAGATATATTAAACTGTAATGTATTTTTTTACAAAGAGAAAAAGGTCTGAAGTGAAATGTTAACATTTTTCAGGATTGGTTATTGAGAAAGTGGGTGTTTTAATTTTTTTTTTTGTCCCTTTCCATGTGTTTTAACAATTAATCAGTATATACAAGTTTTTGTAGTTAGATGTCACTGATTTGATTCCTACTCATAGTGACCCTACGTACCACAGAACAAACCACTGCCCCGACCTGCACCATCCTTACAATCTTTGCTATGTTTGAGCCAATTGTTGCAACCACTGTGTCAATCCAATTCACTGAGGCTCTTCCCCTTTTTCCCTGACCCTCTAAAAAGCACAGTGTCCTTCTCCAGGAACTGGTCCCTCCTGAAAACAGGTCCAAAGTACATAAGATGAAGTCTAGCCATCCTGGCTTCTAAGGCACATTCTGGCTGTACTTCTTCCAAGACAGATTTGTTCATTCTTATGGCATTCCATGGTATATTCAATATTCTTCACCAACACCATACTTCAAATGCATCAATTCTCCTTTGTCCTTCCTTATTCAGTGTCCACTGTTTGCATGCATATGAGGTGTTCACAAATACCATGGCTTGAGTCAGATGAACCTTAGTCTTCAGAGTGACATCTATGCTTTTTAACACTTGTAAGAGGCCTTTTGCAGATTTGCCCAATGCAGTATTTCATTTGATTTCCTGACTGCTGCTTCCGTGGGTGTTGATTGTGGATCCAAGCAGAATGAAATACTTGACAACCTCAATCTTTTCTCCATTTATCATGGTGTTGCTTATTGGTCCAGTTGTAAGGATTTTTTTTATTATTATTTGAGGTGTAATCTATAGCAAAGGCTGTAGTCTTTGATCTTCATCAGTGCTTCAAATCCCCTTCATTTTCAGCAAGCAAGGTTGTGTCATTTGCATATGGTAGGTTGTTATAGAGTCTTCCTCCAATCCTGATGCCTGGTTCTTCTTCATATAGCCTGGCTTCTCAGGTTATTTCCTCAGCATGCAGATTGAATAAGTATGGTGAAAGGATACAACTCTGACATGTAACTTTCCTGATTTTAAACCATGCAGTGCCCCCTTGTTCTCTTCTAACAACTGCCTCTCTGTCTATATACAGGTTCCATATGAGCACAGTTAAGTGTTCTGGAACTCCCATTCTTCTTAAAGGTATCCATAATTTATTATGATTGACACAGTCGAATGCCTTTGCATAGTCAATAAAACACAGATAAATATTTTTTTCTAGTATTCTCTGCTTTCAGCCAAGATCTCTCTAACATCAGCAATGATATCCCTCATTTCACGTCTTCTTCTAAATCTGGATTGAATTTCTGGCAGTTCCCTGTCGATGTACTGCTGCAACCACTTTTGAATGACCTTCAGTAAAATTTTACTTGGGTGTAATATTAAATGATATTGTTCAATATTTTCCGCATTCTGTTGGATCATCTTTCTTTGGAATGGGCACAAATATGGATCTCTTCCAGTCAGTTGGCCGGGTAGCTGTTTTCCATGTATCTTGGCATAGACTAGTGAATGCTTCCAGTGTTGCATCCATTTGTTGAAATATCTCTATTGGTATTCCATCAATTCCTGGAGACTTTTTTTTATCACCATTCCCTTCAGTGCAGCTTGGACTTCTTCCTTCAATACCCTCGGTTCTTGATGGCATACTACCTCCTGAAATGGTTGAAAGTCAGCAAACTCTTTTTTGGTATAGTGACTGTGTATTCCTTCCATCTTTTTCTGATGCTTCCTATGTCATTCAATATTTTACCTCTAGAATTCTTCGATATTTTAACTCAAGGCTTGAATTTTTTCTTCACTTTTTCAGCTTGAGTAATGCTGAATGTATTCCTCTCATTTGATTTTCTAACTCCAGGTCTTTCCATATATCATTATAATACTTTACTTTGTCTTCTCAAGCCAACCTTTGAAATCTTTTGTTCAGCTATTTTACTTCATCATTTCTCCACTTTGCTTTAGCTGCTCTACTTTCAAGAGCAAGTTTCAGAGTCTCTTATGACATCCATTTTGGTCTTTTATTCCTTTCCTACCTTTTTAATGACCTTCTTCTTTCCTCATGAATGATGCCCTCGATGTCATCCCACAACTTATCTGGTCTTCATTCATTAGTGTTCAATGTGTCAAATCTATTCTTGAAATGGTTTCTAAATTAAGGTGGGATATACTTAAGGTCATACTTCAGCTCCAGTGGACTTGTTTTAATTTTTCTTCAGCTTCAACTTGAACTTGCATATGAACAATTGATGGCGTGTTCCACATTCGGCCCCTGGCCTTGTTCTGACTGATGATATTGAGCCTCTCCGTTATCTCTTTCCACAGATGTAGTCAACTTGATTCCTGTGTATTCCATCTGGTAAGGTCCACATGTATAGTCACTGTTTATGTTGTTGAAAAAAGGTATTTCCAATGAATAGATCACTGGTCTTGCAAAATTCTATCATAAGATCTCTGGCTGATGCAAGACTAGCGATCCTTCGTTTTTTCCAACTTTCGCATGCCGGTCACCAATAATTATCAATGAATCTTAATTGCATGTTTGATCAATTTCGGACTACAGAAGTTGGTTAAAAAAAACTTCAATTTCCTCATCTTTGGTTTTAGTGTTTGGTGCATATGTTTGAATAACAGTCATATTAACTGGTCTTCCTTGTAGGCATATGGGTATTATCCTATTACTGACAGTATTGTACTTCAGAATAGATCTCGAAATACTCTTTTTGACAACGGATGTGACGCCATTCCTCTTCAGTTTGTCATTCCCTGCATAGTGAACCATATGATTGTCCAATTCAAAATGGCTACTAAGTATAAATGAAACTATGGAATTAAAGTCTAAGAAAGGTAGTATTCTGTCTTGGTGGTCTAGTGCTGCTATAATAGAAATAGCACAAGTGGGTGGCTTTAGCCAACAGAAATTTATTTTCTCACTTTAAGAGGCTAGAAGGCTGGATTCAGGGTGCCTACACTAGAAGAAGGCTTTCTTTCTCTGCCTTTTTGAGCTTTTGCTCCTGGGCAATCTTCATGTGGCTTGGCATGTCTTTTCCACATCTCTGGTTCTCTCTCTTGCTTGTTTAATCTCTTTTATGCCTCAAAAGACTTTGACTATAGACACATCATAATTCTGCCTCATTAACATAACAAACATAACCTAAGCCTCACCAATAAAACCTAATCCTGCCTCATTAACATAACACAACATATTTATAAAAGGGATTATAATCACAGGCAGAGGTTAGAATTTACAATACATATTTTGAGGTGGGGCACAAGTCAACACATAACAATTTCTAGCACAGTTTCATCATCTTGATTTATCATATTTTCATGCAAATAACATATACTTTCTACATTTGTTTGCCAACCGCACCTACACCCCCACAAAGACTGTAAGATATGGCTAGCTGTCTCTCTTTCCACTACTCTGGTCATAGCTCCTTTTTGCTTCAGTATACACATAGACAATTATTCTAATTCTATGGCTTTTCCAGTGGTCACACCCTACACTGGAACCTCCATAACCTCTGGGTTCTTCCTCCTAACTTCCCAGCTTACTCCATCTTATCCCTTAATTCCATCAATTCTTCAGCCACCACACAGATGGTATCCCTGCCCTGCCTGCAGTTGTCTGAATGTCCTCTGACTCCCAGCTTAGACTCCACATCTCATTACAATCTCTTCCTCACATACATGCTCAATACTCTTCTGACTGAACCAACATCCTGTTTGATACTCTCTGCTTTGTGTTCTCTGTGTCTGTATCCATATGGATGAATGTGGCTAGTGAAAAAACCACAATCGTGCTGACCGGCTTCTCTTTAAATCCATGATTGAACTTTTAAAGGGCCCTTAATGCTGCCCAGCCATGCAACCAGTTTCCTTATTCCATTCGCTCTCCCAGTCTCTTAAACAATTATTTTATAATTTCCCTTCTTTTCTCAGATTTCTATCATCTTTCTCCCTCTCCAGTCAGCTAATGTCCTTGCTTCCTATTTCCCTGGGAGATGGGGGAGCAATTAGAATAGAACTTCTACATATTACCACCATTCTATCTACCAACCCTCCTGCAATCTGCACCTACTTTCTCTGCCATCTGCTGCTCCCCTCTACCAGTATAGATAAAATGTGCTCCTATCTACAGGCAAGCCCTTCCCTTCTGTGTGGGATCCAATTCCCTGTCACTTACTGAAGTTTGTTCAGTAATTGTCTCTTCTCTCTTCTGCGTCATGTTTTTTTTCTCTCTCCATTGAATCATTTTTATCAGGATGAAAAACGCTGTAATGTAAAAACACACACACACAATTTGCTCCCATATCTCCCTTTGACCATTCCATTTCTCTTCTCATCTTTATAGTAAAACTCCTTGTAATAATTACTCTCATAGCTTTTCTACATCCTTTTCCATTCTCTCTTGAACCACTGCTAATCAGGCTTTCATCCCTAGGAAATGTACAAATGGCTTTTGTCAAGTCCGCCATTGCTTTCTATACTGTCCAAACTAATGGACAACCTTTTGACATAATCTTACGGGACTCAGCAACATTTGAAACAGCTGCTCACTCTCTCCTCCTTGAAATGCTTTCTTCACTTGGCTTCCTAAGTTCCACTCTCTCCTGCTTCTCCTCCTACCTCGCTGGTGTTTCTTTCAGTACTTTTTGCTGGTTACTCCCCATATTCCTGGCCTGTGAACATTGGAATATCTCAGGGCTCACTTCCTGAGTTTCTGTTACCTACTTTCAGTAATTCTCTTGGTGATCTCATCCAGTATTATGGTTATAAAGGTCCTCCATGTACTGACAACCCCAAAAATTACATCTCTATCATACATCTCTCCCCTAACATCAGCCTATATCCAGCTGCCTACTCAACTTTTCCATCTGAATATCCGATAGTCATCTCAAACTTATTATGTACCAAACAGAACTCCTGATTCTCAACCCCTCCCTAATCCCAGACCTGAACCACCAACAGTCTTCCTTGATCAGTAAATGGCAAATCCATTCTTTCAGTGGCTCAGACTAACATCTTTATTGACTTTCTTGACACTTCACTATCTTTCATATAAGATTAAGTCCATTAGCAAATCTTGTCAGGTCTACCTTCAAAATACTTCTAGAATCAGACAATTTCCAAGTATCTCAACCTCTTCCACCCAGTTCCATGCTGCTAACATCTCTCACCCAGGCTCATGCAGTATCCTCCCGCTAGTCTTCTACTGTTGCCCACCTGTAGCATACTTTCTACTAAGGATGCAAAGTTATCATCCTAAGACACAAAATCAGATCTTATCAATCATCTGTTCAAAATCCTCCACTGGCTCCCCATTTAACTTAGAGTAAAAAGCAAAGTCTTTAACAAGCCATACTACCCATGTACCTTTCTGGCTTCAATTTTTAAAAACCCTTATCCACTAATTGAAGAGTCCTGGTGATGCAGTGGTTAAGCACTAGGCTGTTAACTGAAAGGTCAGCAGTTCAAGCCCAGAAAGAAGTGGCTGTCAGCTTCTGAAAAGGTTTACAACCTTGGAAACCGTATGGGCCAGTTCTACTCTACCCTATAGGGTTGCTATGAGTCAAAATCGACTCAATGGCAATGTGTTTAGTTTAGTTTCATCCACTAATTGCTAATCCTCCTCTAGCCACTTTAGGCTTTTTGTTCCTAGAAAATAGGCAGCTGTAGCAGTTCAACGGTATGGATTCTGAAACCATTATGCTTGAGCTTAAATCCCAACTCAACTTAGTAGCTGAGTGACCTTGGCCAGGTTAGTTACTCTCTGTGTCTTTCTTTATTTATGAATTGGAGATGGTAAGAGTACCTGTAGGGTTACAACAGTGGTTGTCAACTGGGAATGATGATTTTTGCCCCTAGGGGCATTTGGCAATGTCTAGTGACAATTTTGGTTGATGCAACCTGGAACGTGCTATTGGCATCTAATGGGTAGAGGCCAAGGATGCTGCTGAACATTCTGCAATGCACAAAACAGCCTTCCACATCACATAATTAACTGGCCCAAAATGTCAATAGTGCCAAGGTTTAGAGACGTTGAGTTACATTGTAAATTAAATGAATCAGACTTTGTAAATCACTTAGAATGATGCGTAGCATATAGTAAGTATTAGTTAAATAAAATTATACCAGAACAAGTCAAGTATACATCTCCTTTGGGAATTTTGTGCTAGCTGCTCCCTCTGCCAAGACTGCTCTTCCCACAGATACCTACATTGTATGTTATCCCACTACATACAGGTCCTACTCAGATAACATCTTATCAAAGGGGACTTCCTGCCCACGTTATTAAAACATCACCACTTTCTCTCTACCTTACTCTGCTACATTTTTTCCATTGCATGTTCAACATCTAAAATACTATGTATTTATTTATTTGGTTCATTGTCTGGACTCTAACAATAATTGGTTGCTACTCTAATATTCGCTTTTGAGTTGTGATGTTAGCGAAGAATATTGAATATACCAAGGACTGCCAAAAGAATGAACAAATCTGTCTCGGAAGAAGTACAGCCAGAATGCTCTTTAGAGGCAAGGATGGTGAGGCTGCATCTTACATACTTTGGACATGTTGTCAGGAGGGATCAGACCCTGGAGAAGGACATCATGCTTGGCAGAGTACAGGGTGAGCGGAAAAGAGGAAGACCCTCAACAAGGTGGATTGACACAGTGGCTGCAACACTGGGCCCAAGCATAACAACGATTGTAAGGATGGCGCAGGACCGGGCCGTGTTTCGTTCTGTTGTGCATAGGGTCGCTATGAGTCAGAACCGACTCAATGGCACCTAACAACAACAACAACTCTAATATTGCACTTATATTCTGCTGTGCATTTATTTTAATAATACATAATGGACTAGAAGATCCTTGAGGACTAGAATAGTAATTTATTCCTCTGTAAATCCTGGTGTAGCATTTTGCAGACTTTAGGTGTTCAGCCAACCTCTGTGGAGATGTTCAACGAGCAATTGGAGACGTGGGCCTAGAAGTAAGGAAGGAGTGTGAAGTCAGATATGGCCACTTGGGAGCCATATGAAGTACACAACTATCCAGATAATTTAGACCCAGAAAACACATTTTAATGAAAAAGTTATTTACCAAAGGGAAATTAGCCACCTTATTGGTCTTCATCAATCTTAGGCTCACGTTCAAGCATTTGAAGTTCTCTCTGAAGATACAACTCTGTTGTCGATGATGGAATATGAATCAGGCAGCCGTTTAGAGTTTCAGTATCAATTGCCAGAGGGCAATATTATATCAGGAATTGGAGAAGGAAGGGAAAGCAGAGCAACTGGGATTTTCTTGAGTAAATACAATATAGAGCAATTCAACTGTGAAGAGCACATATAAGCCCCTCGGTGCATCTACATTTGGGGAGAAATGGGACTTTAAAGATGTGCTTTCATGTGGGAAAAGTCTTTTTTTTTTTTTTTTTTACAAATATACTCCCAGTAAGTGGCAGTTTTCATACCAAAATGGTACTGCGTTCATTGCACATCACCTGTCTCATGTGACAAAAGCATGAATGTGTAAGTCATTTCTGAGTGCTCTGAATTCTGTGGAGACTGTACAGATTGTATTACATGGTATTTGTGGAAGTGAGTGCTGCTTCAGTCAAGTTAGCAGAAACACTTCCAGTATAACCCTCCCCATTTTCACAAGCACAAAACTTCCCAGATGCACTTTCAAGGGTTGATGTCAACTAACAAATGGTATGTTTTACTTCTCAGTAAGTATGGCTTAACCTGATGTTGACACCTGTCAGTTATAAAAATAATTTTAATTTTTATTTAAAATTTGTGTTTTTATCTGAGCAAATAATTACATAGACAACTTCAGCTTCAAACTACTGTCATGCCTAATTCCTTACAAAATTACAATGGTGCTTAGAAAATGAAAATTTGTAGCAAATGTGATGTATATCCATTTGATATAATGCTTTTCCATGGCGTATTTTCTTGTGAGCTCCAGGAAGTAAAAATTACTCCCCAGAGAGCAAGCATTTTTCTATACATTCAAGTTTTTTTTTTTTTTTTTGTATTTTTTAGAGTTTAAACTATCCTTCAGTGTTATTCATTTCATATGGACCCCCCCTTCCTGTCACAGATTGAATTATGTCCCCCAAAAAATCTGTGTAGCAGTTGGGCTGGGCCATGATTGTCAGTATTGTGTGATTTTCCTGTATGTTGTAAATCTTGCCTCTATGATGTTAATGAGGGAGGATGGGTGGCAGTTGTTTGCCTGAGGCAGGACTCAATCTACAAGGTTGGATTATGTCTTGAAGCAATCTCTTGAGATATAAAAGAAAGAAGCAAGCAGAGGGGTTGGGGGACCTCAAACCACCGAGGAAGCAGTGCCTGGAGCAGAGCTCGTCCTTTGGCCCCAGGGTCCCTGCGCAAAGAAGCTCCTAGTCTGGGGGAAGACTGATCAGAAGGCCGACAGAGAGAGAAAGATTTCCCCTGGAGATGACACCCTGAATTTGGACTTTTAGCCTGCTTTACTGTGAGAAAATAAACTTCTCTTTGTAAAAGCCGTCCACTTGTGGTATTTCTGTTATAGCAGCACTAGCTAACTAAGACATTTCCTCTCCAAGCTTGTTTACCAGTGATCCTCTCCAGGCACCCTCTGCTGGGCCCAGTGGTCTCCTTATTTTCTCCCAAATATACCTTTTACTTTCCCACCTCCACATCCTTTCCTGTGCCGTGCATCCTCTTTCTCCTCCTCTCTGCTTATCCAAATCCTGCCTCTCCTTCAGTGCACACCTCAAATACTGTATCATCAAATTTCTGCTTTCACCCACAATGTTCTATCTGTCCTCTGCCTCATAGTCATTCCTTTAAATGCTGGTTTTTCTCTCATTTTAAAGTAAAGCTTACGTACACAAAAGTAACAGCTCAGTTAATTCTGAAAGGATGAGCATAACTTGTAACCCAAATCTAGATCGAGAAAGAGAACGTTGACAGAATCTCAGAACTAAACTGAACCAGGGGTCTGAGCTTGAAAGCCTGCAGGAATTATGCTTTGTAAATATAGTAAAATAATGACTTCTCTTTAAAAGAAAAGAAAGTGGGAATCATAGAAATGCATTATGAGTACAGTTAATGCAAGGAAGATGACAAGAAACTCCAGTGCTCAGTCTTGTACTACTTCTATTAATAATAATAGCAAGAAAAACCTTGACTCTATAGACCAATATTAAAAGACTGATAAATTAATGTGAACTTTTTTTATATATAATTTATGTTAGAATAAATTAAAGTATCATTTTTAATGTTTCACCACTTTAGCCAACTTTTTAACTAACCCATTACTGAGGAGCCCTAGTTACACAATGGTTAAGCTCTTAGTTGGTAACTGAATGGTTGGCAGTTCAAGCCCACCAGCCACTCCAAGGTGTAAAGGTTTACAACCTTGGAAACCCTGTTGGGGAGTTCTACTCTGTCCTATAGGGTCACTATGAATCGGAATCTTCTTGACAGCAATGGGTGAACCCACTACCAGTCCTTAATTTTTTGGATAAGAATCTCCTATGGCAATAAACAGGGTGCCACTGAAGAGTTTATTGCTAAATAGTGATATGATCAGATATTTACTTTTTGTAAAACATCTGGAAACTGTGTGGAAAAGGGATTTAAAGGGAAGATCAGTAGAACGACACTTGTTGTTGGCCAAATAAGTGATGATAATGGCCAGTCTTGATTGTAGGAGTGGTAAAAATGTGAGGAAATTGAGAAAAATTTAGAAAGTAATGTTGGCAGGATTTGATTCAATATTAGAGTAAAAGAGAGGAAACTTGAAAGAGCTCAGATTTGTAGTGTGTCAACTGGGTGACATCAATAAAAGGACCATAGGTGAAGGAAAAGATTGGGGGGGAGTGACGGAGTGAAAGATGAAATCAGTTTGTTGGTAGATGGTTTGAAATTACATTTTTTTTTTTTATGGTATATCTGGATATAAGATTCTGGAAGATCATTGGTGAAGGCATTTGAAGCTTCCAACCAAACCCATTGCTGTCAAGTTGATTCTGATCAAATGAAGAATTGGAAGACTTTAGAATGAGTGTTGTGCTTAAAACCATAAGTGTGTAAAGCTCAACCAAGGGGGATGCAAGCTTAAAAGGTAGAATGAGGAAGAGATACTTGCAAAGGAGAAAGAAATAAAATAATCAGAAATGCCTTGAGAGAATTAGGAAAACAATTAAGAGACCATAGAGGAATTTATCAAGAACACTTCTAAGACCATGGAAAGAGAAGAAGACATTTTGCAGTGGATCAAGGAGTAAGCGTGCAGTGCAGTGAAGTGAAAAGAGTGCTTTTGGAATAACTCTAAAAAGTTTGAAAGGAAGGGGCTAGAAAACTGAAGCCTTTCAAAATACAGAAAGAATGTATACATTTTTTTACCTGTTTAATAGTACAGAGATTAAGCTGTATCTGGTATATGTATTTTCTACCTAATTTGGGAAAGCAGCCAGAAGAAAGTAGATATTTTAGGAGTTAAGTATGTAAAGTACTAGCTTGATGGCTGTATTTGCAATATTCATAATCAGCTTTTGTTAAAATAATTTGACCTTCCTGTAGAACAAGCAACCCAGGAAGGAAGATTCCGTGGAGGGCTAACAAGATGGCTGTAAAAACACACATGAGTTTGACTTATTTTCCTTTTTACAAATTCTGAGCATCTTGTCCCAGCTACAGCATCAGCTGACTGTAGAGGAAAGTGGTTTTCAAATGAGTATTATTCTTTGGAGTTTACAAAGTAATACCTACTCAAACTTAATCGTAACCGTCAACGTTTTTACCATTTGCAAAATATAAATAAAAAACAAACCCGGAAGAGGCAGTGCCTTCTCAGACTCTGTGTAATGTTAAGAAAACTTTTTTAAATTGAGAAATTACATACCCTTAATCTGTTCTTTTAAAGGACCACTAAATACACGCTTTCACATATAAGCAATAGAAATAAAATGAAATGGACAAAATCTTTCAATTTGCAGAATGAGTGTTGCATCAACAGCCAAAGAGAATTTGCTACAAAAGAAGGCAGAGGTTTTTAACTTTTTTTTTTTTCCTGGTATAATCTCTAAATTTATGTAGGGAAAAACACAGGTTTTGAGAAAGCCACCTGTGAAACAATTTGTACAGTGTTATTTATATTTTCAATTGTTTCTATTACATTGTTGCAATAAAACACCAAGTTAGAAAAAGAAAATGTTGTCTGGTTGATTCTGACTCATAACAATCCTGTATGTTACAGAGTAGAACTGCTCCATAGGATTTTCTTGGCTGTAATATTTAAGGAAGTGGATCACCAAGTCTTTCTTCCATGATGCCATAGTACGGTTTGAACTGCCAACCTTTAGGTTAGTAGTTGAGTGCCAACCATTTGTACCACCCAGGGACTTAAAACACTGGGTAGCCAATAGAAAGAGACATTTAATAAAATAAAAAGGAAACATTTAAGCAAGTGAAAGAAATCAACTATGTTAATGTAGTTGGACAATATCGGTCACTATTAAGTAAAATACTTTTCCCCATACAAAATTTTGAACCCTGAAACTCCCACCACAATATGTCAGAGTCAGTAATAACAATAATGTGGAGTTCCACTGCCAGTATGACTAAGTTCTTCCCAACCTCTTTCCCCCAGCCCCAGATAAGAATTATAAACTCAGGACAATATATAAAATTCAACTACCTGAAGGTACTAAAGAGTGAAGCAAACAGATCATGAAGGAAGTCAACACTTGAAGGAAGAGAATAACACAGAGTGTTTCCCATTTTTACAGCTTTCAGACTTTGGGAAGGGTATAGTCATCACCATGTGGGGTGGCTAAAACTCAAAAATAATCAGTTTTTCTGGCCTAATGAACCAAAGGACGAAGTTCAGGTACCTACAGCCATGTGGGGTATTTTGGAGGAGAAAGCCAGAGAGGGGAAGTCCCAAATTCTGTGTACTAACCCTGCCCAAATCTTTGACTCAACCCTGAACCATGCATGTGCAGGACAGATTTAAAATGCAGGACAGCTAAGAATGAAAGAATTGAACTAACACTCAGAACTGCTATCCTAGAGAGTTTACAGTTTAAGTCTAAACAAGTTAATTGCCTGCTAAAACAAAAATATCAACACTCTTTAGAGACATAATGGAAACCAGACTAACAATAATCTAACATTTACAATGAACAGGATACAATCCAAAAGTACAGGATACAATCTAAAAGAACCAGGAAAATATGAACTCCTTTCAAGAGAAATTATAATCAACAAAGATTAGGCCGGAAATACCCCAGATGTTGGAATTAACAATGATTTTAAATAGTAGACCAGCAGATGTTATAACTATGCTCAATGACATAAATGAAAATATGTTCACAATTACTGAAAAGTTAGGAATTCTCAGGAGACAAATAGAAAGAGTTAAAAAGAAACAAATGTGAACTAGAGAACTAAAAAATATCATATTTGAAATAAAAAAAATAACTGGATGAGCTTAAAGCAGAATGAAAGTGACAGATGAAAGGATCAGTAAATTTAAAAATAGATCAATAGAAATTATCCAATCTGAGAAACAGGAAAAATGAGTGACTATGCCAGAGTTTGGGTAGTTATTCTCAAACCTGTTTCCCTTTTCTCAGAGGTCTAATGCTGAACTATATTTCTCAGTCTCTGTTGATGTTCAGTATAAACATATGACTGAGTTCTGATTAATAAAATATAGGTGGAAGTGAGATACACCATTTCCAGAGCTAGACTGTATAAACCTTCCATGTCTTTCTCCACACTCTCTCTTCAATAATGTGCCAACTAATTGCAAATATCTAGGATGACCTTAGCAGCTATACACTGGAGATGCCACCTTAATAAGAAGTAAACTTTTATTGTGTCAATTTTGATAGATTTTTTTCTTTTTCAGCAGCTTTTATTGTTGCCATACTAAAACAGTTCCTTTTGTTACTATTATTTTGAAATAATTTTTATATTATGATTTCATACTTGGCCTTATAGTTTTGTTTCAAGCTGATTTTTGTGATAAGAATGATTGAAAAATCACCTTCTGAATCCTTTATCTATGACTAACATCTTGTTCCAAGATTAATCATAAATAATAAAATAATAATTGTTATTAAAAATCATGTGGGTAGATTACCACAAATTACAAATTTCTTTTGCTAAATCAACTCATTTAGAGTAAAAATAATCTTTCAAGATAGTGTGGCAGTTGTTAAAAACCGAAAACTAAATGGCTGCCATTTAGTCCATTTTGACTCAAGGTGGCTCACGTGTTTCAGAGTAGGACTGACTCCAGAGAGCTTTTAATGGTTGTGATGTTTCAGAAGTAGATCACCAGGCCTTTCTCCCAAGGGGTCTCTGAGTGGATTAGAACCACCAACCTTTCAGTTAGTAACAGAGCACTTAAATGTTTGCACCACCCAGGGGATTCAGGGGGCAAGCAGTTGTTAGTTTCCCCATTTTCTAGAAGGAAAAAAGAAGGAAAGAAAAAAAACAAAGGAAGAAAAGGATAGAGAGAGGAAAAGAGATGGAGGTAGGGAAGGAAGAAAGAAAGAATTGAAGCTTAGAGAACTCTAGCTAGCTGGAGATGAAGTTGTTGTTAGCTGCCATTGATTCAACTCCAATTCATGGCAACCTTATGTACAATAGAATGAAAGATTGCCCTGTCCTGCATCATCCTTACAATCAACTCCATAACTGCAGCTCTTGTACCAATCCATCTCACCAAGGGTCTCCTTCACTGTCCTTGGCCCTCTGCTTCACCAAACATGATGTCCTCCTCTAGTAGTTGATCCGTCCCAATGACATATCCAAAGCAAGTGAGTTAGATAATGATGTTCTGTTGTGATTCATAGGTTTTCATGGCTAATTTTTGGTGGTAGATTCCCAATCCTTTCTTCCTAGTCTGTCTTAGTCTGGAAGCTCTGCTGAAACCTGTCTACCGTAAGTGACCCTTACTGGTATGTGAAATATCAGTGGCATAGCTTCCAGCATCATAGCAACGAGCAAGCCACCACAGTATGACAAACTGACAGAGAGGTGGTGGGAAGATGAGGCAGTTCCTACACAATACAGTCAGAACTCTCATACAGGTCTGTCTGCCTGGGAGTTGCTTAAGGTTGACATTCCCCTCCAAAACATTTTACCTCCTTGCCCCATCTAAAGGTGAAGCTCAAACTACAACTTCATGATAGGCTTTCATTTTTAGAAGTCGCACATTCTGTAGGAGATTGTTTTTATCAGTTTCATTTTGGACGACTGCCCTTACCATACCAATAAACTAGTTTGAAAAGTTGAAAAGGTCCACAACGCACCAACCATTTGGTTGGACTGATTTTGTTTGTTTGTTTTTTGACCAAATTGGCAAATTCCGGGTGCTCAGTTGAACTGCACCTAAGCCCAGCGCTCTTGTGCTGTAAACTTCTCTGCATCTCACATCATCTCCTGAGCAAGTGCTCTGACAAGAGCCAACCTCCTGTTTTTAGATGTGTGAGAACTGTTCGTCAACAACGAACCTTACTGATGTTAGTCTGGTTAAAACCTGCTCTTCCTGTATTTGCTTGTAAAATTGGGAAGGGGTGGCAGAGAGGGGTTAGAAATGTTGTTTTATTGTTTTATTTCATAGTAAGGAGAGGTATAGCCTTACTGAGAAGGTGACAAATTCAGTTATAGTCAACCAGTGCTTGACAGGTTTTATCAGAAAACCAAACAAGGAAAGAGTATGTATGCCTGCTACCAGCTGTCACAGTATTGAACAATGAATGTTTGATGAAGCCGACCTGCAAATACACACATCTCTGTGGAAGTCAGCTTTAAGTAGTAACAAGCTGACAAAATTAACAAGAAAAGGCCTTGGTAGAGGATATCAAAAGAAAAGAAAACAAAAAAAGGAAACTGAAAATCCCCCAGCTCCTTTATTTGTTTAGGTGTATATTGAACGAGCTTCCATTTAAGGTAGAATTTGAAAGGCAGTTGCAGTTTTATTAAGATAAACACATGGCCTTCATCTCAGCCCGTATGGAAAATACAGTTTGGGTAATTGCCGTATTTTCCAAATTAGCCAGACCCAAATGCTACAAAAATTGGAAGCTGGTCTGCTGGAAATGTGAGGGGTTGGTTGTGCTTCTGTAGCAGCTCCTGGCTTCTTGCTGACAGGACAGAGAATGGAGAAACAGGCAGGAAGGCCCAGAGGAAGGGACTCACCCAGTTGCCCTACGCTATACAGGCCAGGCTCACATTTGCTTATCCTCTTCAAAATCATTTTTTTCCTGAAGTCAGAAGTAGAACAAACCCCAAGTGTATGGCCCCTTAGGTAAGACAGTACACAATAATTGGGAAGTCAGTTCAACTTGACCAAGGCAAGGTCATGGAAGCTTCATAGACACATCCAAACTCCAAAAGGAAATGAATGAGTGGGCTGAGGGCTGGGACCACACTCTCAGGAGACATCTAGCTTAATTGGCATAACGTATTTTACAAAGAAAATGCTCTACATTCTACTTTGGCGAGTAGTGTCTGGAGTCTTAAAAGCTTGTGAGCAGCCATCTAAGGTACTCCACTGGTCCCATCCTATCCGGAACAAGGGAGAATGAAGAAAACCAGGACACAAGGGGAAGATTAGTTCAAAGGACTAATGGACCACAACTACCACAGCCTCCACCAGACTGAGGCCAGCACAACTAGATGGTGCCTGGCTACCACCACCAACTGCTCGAACAGGGATCACAATAGAGGGTCCCGGATAGAGCTGGAGAAAAATGTAGAACAAAACTCTAACTCACAAAAAAAGACCAGACTTACTGGTCTGACAGAGACTAGAGAAACCCTGAGTGTATGGCCCCAGAAGTCCCTTTTAACTCAATATCGAATTCACTCCTAAGGTTCGCCCTTCAGTCAAAGATTAGACAGGCATATAAAACAAAATGAGACAAAATGGGCACACCAGCCCAGGGGCAAGGACGAGAAGACAGGAGAGGACAGGAAATCTGGACGAACGGAAATGGGGAACCCAAGACCAAGAAGGGGAGGGTGTTAACATGTTGTGGGGTTGGCAACCAATGTCACAAAACAATATGGGTATTAATTGTTTAATGAGAAACTAATTTGCTCTGGAAACCTTCATCTAAAATACAATAAAATTAAAAAATAGTGGAAGGAAAAAAAAAACTCCCTTGGCCAACAAAAAGACCTCTAACTACAGATTCCTGTCTCTTACCCCAGCCACCCTTCTCCCAACCCATAATCAATGGCATTTCCAGGCAAAAAAAAAGGGGGAAGAGGAAGGAAAACTCAATGCTCAGGGGACACTAAGCTACCGTTAAGGGTGACTGAAAAATCTGGGGACTGATAAGGGTGATGGTTGAACAATATGATAGACAAAATTAATGTCATTGAACTGTACATGTGAAGGTTGTTGAAATGGGAAATGTTTTGTTACATATATATTTACCACAATAATAACTTTTAAAAAAAAACTGATATTCCCCACCTTTAAGAAAAAGTGCCATATGATTATTATAAACTATACAGTAAACTCAATTTTGTACAGAACTTTCTCTCAAAAGTTATGAAAGCACTTCAAATTACAGAGGTAGTGTTATTAAAATAATGTTTCAGTTAGACAAAAAATGCTTTATCTTTAGCCACTTTCTCTCCAGTGTTTCCACTGTACTTTTTTGATACTTCCAGGGCTTTGAACCAATTCAAATTGGTTCGGCTGTGGCCAATGAAGCAAAACTGGAACAGACCCAATTTTTTCTAATTTTTAAAATTTGAGTGATCCGGAACCATAATTGAACAAGAAAAATCGCAGGTTAAAACCCTGGACTGGGAAAGTCAGAAGAGGTATAGTGAGCCCTTTCAGGAACCTGATGCATGGGATTGGACTATTGCCAGGATTGAGGAGAGTGACACACATTCAAAGCAGCACAGTCTGTCACCATCTTTGAGTGGGGCACCACTGTTTCCAACTCTGCACAAAATCTGACGGGTAAGAGATTTGGTTGTTATGCAACGAATATGCTACCCTTGTTTACTAAGAGGAAGATTAAGTTTCTGGCAGGACTTCAACCAGCAATTATACTGGAATCATAGATGGCCTAGCCAAGTTGACACACATTTTGGGGGGACACAATTCAATTCCTTAGAACAATTTAATGTACTAAGCCCAAATCACACCCTGCCTTGTATTTATTTTGTACATTAAATTGTGAGTTTCCTGGTGACAAGGATCTGATGGAATTATTCAACCTTGTTTTCTCTCCAGTCCACCTCTAGCCATTGCTCATAGCAGGTCTTGGTAAGTGATGATGAAATTGACTGTAAACCCAGACATTTTTAAGAGACTCAATCAAACCAGGCCATGGCCATCCCAGACTGAGTCCTGCAGCCCCCCTTATTACTGTAACAATATTCCTTTAGTTCTTGACAAAGCATAAGAGCAAATCTGCTAACCATGGAACAGAGAAGTAAAACAATTATATGCACACTTTCCATTCAACCTACTGAAGTAAATAGAAAACACAGGGAGGAAATTCCACATCAACATCCTCTGATACAGCATCTAATAAACTGTAATATACCATAATTAAACTAGCTTTCAACACAGTAGTGAGTCTTCATATGTGCATTTTCCTGGTGAACGTTCATTCTAGTCATACATTTTTGAGCTTGTCTCATGATAACATCTTGTATTTCATGGTGAATAACATCTAGCATTTTATGGTGAATAGAGTGTTATTTATAAATATAAATTATGTGTTCTGTCAATCTGAAAAAGCCACAAATATCATCTATTGGGGTTTCTTGCTTCTTATCTCTGCCTCTCCAAATTTTTCCAATCCATATTGAGTTAAAGGTTTTTTTAAAAAAATCTGTTTTATTATTTATCTATTTCCAGAGTGCTGAATAAGGTTTAATCTTAGCAATAGAGATATAGAGATGAAAAATGTCTACGATGGATTCTATTAGTAAGAAATGTCTGTAAAACTAAATTACCCTTCATGCTGCATAGACGTAGTCTCCATAAGTACCTGAAAGGGCAATAGTTGACTGACGCTTGATACTTTGCTTTTAACCATCTGAAGGAGGAGGAGATTGGGAAATTGAAGGCACCCTTATAAACAAATGCTAGGGACAAAATTCCACAAAGAGAATGATGGTAAAAACAAACTCTCTAGATATCGGTGAGAAGGATCAGGGGTGAGGGTTATGCTGTTGTGTAGAAACGAAGAAGCCAGTTGACCTCCTGCTTCTCCTTGAGAATGGAAGAGAAGGGTTGCTAAGAAATACAACGTCTATCTTCAGGGTGATGACTGAGACACAATTTAGATATCTGAAAAAGGAAAAGAGAGAACTAATGCATTTGAATTGTAGTGTTAGTGAAAAATATTGAATATATCATGGACTGCCAGAAGGAACAAATCACTCTTAGAAGAAATACAACCAGAATGCTCCTTAGAAGCAAGATTGGTGAAAGTTCCACTCACTTACTTTGGACGCCTCATCAGGAAAGACAAATCACTAGAAAAGGACATCCTGTTTGGTAAAGTAGAGGTTCAGCAGAAAGGAGGGAAACCCTCAATGAGACAGTTTGACACAGGAGCCACAACACTGGACTCAAACATACCAAATGATCATGAAGACGGTGCAGGACCAGGCAATGTTTTGTTCTGTTATACGTAAGGTCACCATGAGTCAGAGCCAACACAAAAGCAACTAACAACGACATTGTCAATATCAAGCACAAGTCAGGGAGACAGTTCATGTGGGTTATCACAATGTTAGACCTCCAGAAGAAGGAAGAAAAAGAAAAGGAGCAGGGGAAGAAGGCGGAAGTAGAGGAGGAATAGTAATATTAGGGCAGGGAAAAAAATGGCCAACTGCAATTATATTGATTGTGGGTGTGTGTGTCCTTTATCCCAGACATAGCTAAACCACTGAAAGTGAAGAAAAGCTAAATTTTAATACTGACCTTCATCTCCCTCTACTCCGTGGGCATCTGTAGCTATTTACAAATTCACGCCACGTTTCTGTGACCTGGATGTGACGTACACATGTAGCAAGCCCTCTTACAAATCTTCTTGCTAAACCCAGGATTCAATTACACATCGAGTCCGCTCCTATCCCCAGAGAGTTCTTCACTCAATAAAGACAATCTGGGCTTTCATTAATGTTATCAGTGGAGTTAAAGTGCATATGAAACCAACGGGGAAATGAAACACAGAGGGGTGAAAGCAAGTGTCTATCAAAGCCAATAGGTTTGATCATTCATTATTCTGCCCCGAAGTTGGCATTCCTTTTGAGGAATGTATTGATTCCTTGCGTAAGGTGTGCAAGTTTTCATCAACGTATGTGTATATGCATGTGTGTGGAGACAGGCAGAACAGGAGATATATAGGATATCCATATCTATATATATTTGCTCTACTTTTCTTCCTGAGTACTGGAAAGAAGGTCTTTGGGGAAATCAGACTGATTTCTGCTATGTATTGGCTGAAAAATCATTGAGATGGACTTACTGCCAGTACTGTCAGTGTGTTTATGCATCAACATATTTATACCTATTTATATTTTTTTTTATAGTAAAGTACTGATAGCATATATAGAGTTCATGCAATTATGATACAAAATGTAGCCTAAATAGAGAGCTCATGATTTTCTGATCATTAAAAGAACACCCAAAGTTGGCTGCCATGAAAATTGCTATGAATGGAGCAGATTAAACTTGTATGGAAACCCAAAGAAATGGCTGAAAGGATTGGTAGATGTTAACTACTATTATATCCTATGTATTAACAGAGAAAGTAGCCTCCCTGGTGATAGGATTTAAAAGACACCAGGAAAGGCCACTATTCCCTAATGCCTCCTTCAAATGACACCTTGCCTGAAATTCTGCCACTAGATATCTATCTCGTAAGAGTGGAAGGAAATAATCAGTAATTCTTACTGGTCAGTGAGCACACTGGTGACATTTTTTATAAATATATATATATATATATATATACACTTTTCTTAATTTTTCAGATTGCTTGTGTTAATTTAACCATGATTAACAAAATAGAATAACGGTTCTGTAGTCCCAGGAATTTCTGGCACAGTGATAAACACATAGCTAAAACATAGCAAGGAGCCCTGGTGGCTCAGGGGTTAAGAGACTGGCTGCTAACCAAAAGGTTGGCAGTTTGAATCCACCAACAACTCTTTGGAAACCCTATGGGATGTGTGTCAGAAAAAAAGACCTATTTCTTCTGTTGGGGCATTATCTTCAGGAGCTGCTGGGTCAAATTACCTTAAGGTAATGCCATGTTGTCAGCAGTTCTCAAATGTTGGCAGACATCTGTATCATCCTATACCCAAACCTGCTGATAGGCAAGGTATTTGCGTTTTAGAAGACAATAGGGGTAATCAGGAGGTCGGCATTGAAAAAAAAAAAAAACAGTTGCCTTAAAATCAGTTCCAACTCATGGCAACCCCACGTGTGTAGAGTAGAACCGTGTTCCACCTGGTTTTTAATGTCTGCAGCCTCTCTGAAGTAGATCTCCAAACCTTCCTTCCCAGGCACCTCTGGATAGTCCGAATGGTCAGCCTTTCAATTAATAGCCGAGTGCTTTACCGTCTGCACCACCCAGGAGATACAAAAAGGAAGATGGAGCAATGGACAACTATAAAGACAACTCTGTGATATCAAAATGTTGCCCACATTATAAAAATAGCTAGAAGAGAGGAGAGAAGTGCTTCTCAAACCTTGTTCCGCTGAGTCGGTGATTTCCTGGTGATTTCTCAGGAACCATTGGGAGGGGTAGAAACAGGCCTATCTTACTTCATCTTCAGTTAAAGTGCTTCAGTTCTGATGCTTCATAACATTTCACATGAAAAAGGATTCCACTTTTGACAGTATTAAAAAAAAAAAAAAAAAGAGAGAGAGAACGAAAGCAAAATTTATTTGGCTTCCCTTGGTGGTCTTGGAAGGTATTTCTATTTCTCTTCCGAAATGCAAAGCTAAAAAAGGGAAAGGCCTGTGTACTTTGTTTACTGATAACAGAAAAACTCTACTCCATTATGCAATTCTAGAGGAAAGAATGGTTTATAAACATTGGTTTTTCAGTCTGCCAGGGCTCCAGGACCCTGCGTTGCCAAGAGACACCTCCAGTGTGGAAATGGAATAAGAAGACCCGTGTTTACATTAACATTCCCATTTGATTCATTGTTTGATTAAGAAGGAGGCAAGGGAGGAGTCGACCTGCCTGGTGTCCTGACTGGAGAGAAGACACAACATGAAGTCGCACACAAGCCCCCGTTCGAGTCCAAGAGTAAAACAGGCATTTTGCGAGGTGCAAATGGTTAACTGCTTGGCTACTAACTGAAAGGTTGGCAGTTGGAACCCACCCAGGGGCTCCTAGGAGGAAAAGCTGTGATCCAAAAGATCATAGCTATTGAAAACCCTCTGGAGCACAGTTCTACTCTGAAACACATGGGGTCACCATGAATCAAAATGACCTTGATGCCAACTGGTTTGCTCTCTTGGTTTTGTACTCCCCCAAGTTCCCACCACATGCTCTATTCCATCCTGTAGCTCCAGTGTCCTCCAAGATGCTCCCCCCATTATAACCTGATATTAAGAAAGAGACAAGCCTTCTTGGCAAGTGCAAAGATGTCTGAGAAAGCAGCACAGAACAATGGAAGACAGCTTTAGGCTCTGGAGTCTGACAGGGATGGGGATGGCAAAAAATAGTTTATTTTCACAGGAAAATGGGCAAGGAGGACTTGACCACCATGATGTCTGTCACCAATTAGCTTCATCTGTCATATAGTTGAAGAAGCCCTGGTGATGCAGTGGTTAAAGCACTCAGCTTCTCACCAAAAGTTTGGCTGTTCAAACCCACCCAGCTGCTCCGCAGACAAAAGATGTAGCAGTCTGCTTCCATAAAGATTACAACCTTGGAAACCCTATGGGGCAGTTCTACTCTGTCCTACAGGGTCACTATGAGTCCGAATCAACTCAAAGGCAACGGGGGTCATATATTTAATTACTTTCATGGAGAAAGAACAAGAGTGAGAGTGGTATAGCTAAATGCCTTAGACAACATGAGGAGGGTGGTTTTATATGCCTGCTCTAGACCCATCGTTTTGAGAAAAAAATGTCAGGGGAGCGATTTACAAACTAAAGTATTGGATATTGATGACTTAGGGTAGAGGTTTTCAATACACAAATGACACATGGATGTGTAAGGAGGGTGATCTGTGTGAAGTGGTGTTTCTAGCAATAGCTAAAGCACCAAAATTTATAAATCATTCATTTGCTTTTGATGAATTAGGCAAAATCTAAAGTCGTTCCTGTAGTAACCTCAATCTTCCTTACTGACATCTCAGCTTTCTGGAATGAGAGTGAAATGAGTAGCAATACAAGTGCACTTGAAAATAGCACCCATTCCTCACTCTGTTACCCATGCAAAAGCCTTTGAGGGTAGTTATTTGAAATGCAGTGCTGGTAAGTTTTGACCTACTCCTCCAAACTTTCTGCCAAAATCTTTGTATGAGGGTGTGTTGCACCTGTAATCATCTCATGTGTCATGGTTGAAAAGAGCTGAGGACCTCTGATCGACAGGGAAATGTATTTCTCTCTATTTTACCACATTAGTTCCTGAATGGAATGACTTCAAATCATTTCTAAGGGGATTTTTTAAATGCGTTAAAAAGATTTTAAATGAGTTAAATCACTCAGAACCATGTTTGGTACTACACGTGTCAGTAATTGTGGTTATAGCAGCTGTTGTTGTTGTGTCTTTAATGAAATTAGAACCCGAGTTTGGAAGATTCTGGTAAGAGCTGTTTCATTCCAGGAACTGTTGTGATGTGAAATGAAAGCCTCGCACGCTCTTATCACTGCTTAAAAAGCACTAAAGGGCAGCAAACCTGAATCAGGAAGAAATTATTAATGAGCAGAATTCCCTTTAATCTATTCTCTAAAATTATTCTGCCCCTGATTCGAGTCTTTCTTCCATTATGACTTTCTTTCTCTTCCTCAGATCACTTACAGTTTCTTCCTTCTCTTTCTTTCTAATTTACTTCTACAAACATTTGTTGGTAACCTACTGTATACCAGAAATTGAGCTAAGTGCGCTCAAAAATATGAATACTACTTGTAGAACTCTATTCTTCCACCCTCATTAAAAAAAAAAAAAAAAAAACTTGTTCCTAAGGTCCCTGAAAAAAAAAAAAAAGGTCCCTGGATGATGTAAATGGTTTGCACTCAACTGGTAATGAAAAGGTTGACAGTTCAATCCACTCAGTAGCACCACAGAAGAAACAGGCCTGGCAATCTGCTTCTGTAAAGATTATAGCCAAGAAAACTCCAGTAGAGAAGTTCTGCTCTATAACACGTGGGGTCTCCAAAATCACAAACTACCAACAATAAAAACCCTGTCCCTTTGCATTTGGTATCATCCAGGTATAAAACCCACTTCTCCACTTCTTATCTCTCCTCTCTCTTTTCTTCTCCTCTCCCCCCTCCCCTCCCCTTCCCTTCCCTCTCTTCTCCTTTCAAAGTCATCTACAAAACTCATAGTCACTTCCTGCATACGAGGAACTCATAGTCTTCCTCTCTGCTCCAATTCCTCATAGTTTTTTTCTCCACCCCAACTCCCCTCAATAACCAGTGTGTCTTCAGTTTCCTATGGACAACCCATTTAACAACCAAGTATCTCAGCTCCTTGGCTTCCTCAATTCCAATAAGCTTCATTTTCATCCCATTCACTCACTTCCACTTCAGTCACCGATGCCCATGATCACACCTTGGACCTAGTCATTATCAAGACTGTTCTACAATAGAAGTCACAGCTTCAAATATCCTACACTCTGACTACCACCTCCTATCCTTTCATCCCTGTCACTCAGTACTCCCACCACAAATATTTAGACCTTATTGTGATTTACAATCTTTGGACTCCCACTTCTATCTCCCATTTATCACTGCTTCCTGTCTTCACATTCCTCTCTCTCTAACCCAGCCCCTATGGTCCACTGCCTCCACAAAACTCTTCTGAATAGTCCAAATCCCTATCTTCTTGTCTTCACAATATATCTGGAAAAAAAAAAAAAATCTGACTCTGAATCACTGCAACCATACTCTTGGAGTGGAGGGTAGGGTACTGACCTCTGCTGGAATCAATCACACAAGCACAAAAATTCATGCTGCTGTAGATTTGTGGTCTCCAATCTCTAATTAATACTCAATTATGCCTGAGAATCCCTCTGTGTTTCTCTAGTGGGTCAGTATTCCTTTTTCCAAAGTTTTCATTTAAAGTTTTTTCGGTTCTTTCCAAATTCTCACCACCTCTTGACTCTCAGACAGAATTTTCCTCCCGTGTGACTAAAGAAAATGAAAACTCTGAAGTGAGGATTCCCTTAGTTTCCTCTCTCCCTTTATCTACAGGCTTAACTGTATATGCTGTCATTTTCCTTCTTCACCTCTTAGGTGTGCTTCTCCTCCTATCTGTGGCCTAGATCCTGTTCTTTCCCTGTCAGTGACCATGTTCCACTGCCGTGCTCCAGTGTAATGGCTGAGCACAAGAGCTCTAGTAGGAGGCTGCCTATGTTCAAATCCCAGCTCTGACTCTTTCTATCTATGTGATTTCAGACACAAAGATATGTAGTTTTCTCACCTTTGGAAGAGGAAAGGTCATAATAATCTCTCTCTGAAAGATCTGACCTGTGAAGATGAAGTATGTTATTATGAATAAAGCATTCAGAAGGATGTCTAACACTCAAACTATGTTGTTGTTGTTGTTAGGTGCCATCAAGTCGGTTCCAACTCATAGCGACCCTATGCACAACAGAAGGGAACACTGCCCGGTCCTGCGTCATCCTTACAATCGTTTTTATGCTTGAGCTCATTGTTGCAGCCACTGTGTCAGTCCACCTTGTTGAGGGTCTTCCTCTTTTCCGCTGACCCTCTACTCTGCCAAGCATGATGTCCTTCTCCAGGGACTGATCCCTCCTGACAACACGTCCAAAGTATATAAGACGCAGTCTCACCATCCTTGCCTCTAAGGAGCATTCTGGCTGTACTTCTTCTGAGACAGATTTGTTCATTCTTTCGGCAGTGCACGGTATATTCAATATTCTTCGCCAACACCACAATTCAAAGGCGTCAGTTCTTCTTCCGTCTTCCTTATTCATTGTTCAGCTTTCACATGCATATGATGTGATTGAAAATACCATGGCTTGGGTCAGGCACACCTTAGTTTTCAAGGTGACATCTTTGCTCTTCAACACTTTGAAGAGGTTCTTTGCAACAGATTTACCCAATGCAATGCATCTTTTGATTTCTTGACTGCTGCTTCCATGGCTGTTGATTGTGGATCCAAGTAAAATGAAATCCTTGACAACTTCAATCTTTTCTCCATTTACCATGATGTTGCTCATTGGTCCAGTTGTAAGGACTTTTGTTTTTTTTACGCTGAGGTGCAATCCATACTGAAGGCTGTGGCCTTTGATCTTCATTAGTAAGTGGTTCAAGTCCTCTTCACTTTCAGCAAGCAAGGTTGTGTTATCTGCATAATGCAGGTTGTTAATGAGTCTTCCTCCAATCCTGATGCCCCGTTCTTCTTCATATAGTCCAGCTTGTCAGATTATTTGCTCAGCATACAGATTGAACAGGTATGGTGAAAGAATACAACCCTGACGGACACCTTTCCTGACTTTAAACCAATCAGTATCCCCTTGTTCTGTCCAAACAACTGCCTCTTGATCTAGGTAAAGTTTCCTCATGAGCACAATTAAGTGTTCTGGAATTCCCATTCTTCTCAATGTTATCCATAGTTTGTTATGATCCACACAGTCGAATGCCTTTTGCATAGTCAATAAAACACAGGTAAACATCCTTCTGGTAGTCTCTGCTTTCAGCCAGGATCCATGTGACATCAGCAATGATATCCCTTGTTCCACGTCCTCTTCTGAAACCAGCCTGAATTTCTGACGGTTCCCTGTCGATATACTGCTGCAGCCCTTTCTGAATGATCTTCAGCAAAATTTTGCTTGCATGTGATATTAATGATATTGTTCTATCATTTCCACATTTGGTTGGATCACCTTTCTTGGGAATAGGCATAAATATGGATCTTTTCCAGTCAGTTGGCCAAGAAGCTGTCTTCCATATTTCTTGGCATAGATGAGTGAGCACCTCCAGTGCTGCATCCACTTGTTGAAACATCTCAATTGATATTTCATCAATTCCTGGAGCCTATGTTATCTGCTGTTATTACTCCATTTTTCTGATCAGTAGTTTCCTGTAGTCAAGTCTCCTCCATCATTAAAGAACTTCTATGAAACATTTTTTTTTAAGATAGATTTTTTTTTAGAGAGAGAACTTCAACCAAAAAAAAAAAAAATTAATGTGGGCAAAAGACTTGAAGAGACACTTCATGAAAGAGGATATTTAGATGGCAAAAGGAGTCCCTGGATGTCTCAAATGGTTAACAAGCTCAGCTGCTAGCTGAAAGGTTGGTGGTTCATGTCCACCCAGAAGTGCCTCAGAAGAAAGGTCTGGCGATCCACTTCCAAGAGAAAAAAACCAGCCATTGAAAACCTTGTGGAGCATAGCTTACTCTGTCACACATGGGGCTGCCGTGAGTCAAAATTAACTCAACGATAACTGGATGTGGTCAAACCACCCACAAACATCTAAGAAGGTATTCTATGTCATCAGTCATCAGGGACATGTAAAGTAAATCCATTATGAGGTATCACTACATACACAGCAGATTG
This sequence comes from Loxodonta africana, assembly GCF_030014295.1. Classification (NCBI taxonomy): domain Eukaryota; kingdom Metazoa; phylum Chordata; class Mammalia; order Proboscidea; family Elephantidae; genus Loxodonta; species Loxodonta africana. The sequence goes on along the minus strand of NC_087350.1, from coordinate 30,677,521 downwards.
GTGAAAACTTTAGAAAAGGAGGAGTGGGGTAGGGAACAATATGAGTGGTGCTGATGAGGCTGTGAGTCAAGTGGAACTCTCCTACATTGCTGGTGGGCATTTAAAATTGGTACAACCACTTTGGAAAACCTGTTGGCGGTATCCCCTAAGGCTGAACACAGCCATACCCTCTACACTTGCAAATGTACTCCTATGTATATGCCTAGCAACAATGCATACATATCTATGGAAAAATGCATACAATAATGTTCATGGCAGCATTATTTTTAGTGTCAGATAAAAATGGAAATAACCCATTTTTCTATCAAGACTAAAGTACATGGTAGTCATAAAATGGAACACTAGACAGCAAAGAAAAAGAAAGCTACTTCCATACCCAACAACATGGATGAATCTCATAAATATGATATTGAAAGAAAATACCAGAAACCAGAAGTACATACTGTTTGATTCCATTTACATAAACTTCGATAGCAGATGAACTAAGCTATGGGGCTAGAACAGTGGTTACCTTTGGGGAGTGGGAATGACTGGGAGGCAGCATGAGGGAGGCCTCTGAAAAGCTAAAAGTTCCTTGTCTTGATCTGGATAGAAGTGATTGTGCAAAAATTATTCATACTTCACACTAAAATCTGTGCATTTTACTGCAACTCTGTTATATTTCAGTAAAAGTTTGCTAAAAAAAAAAACTCCCTCAAAAATATTTGCTACCCTAACATTATCACCCATTTCATACTCCTCAGCCATTATCGCATACTTTTCACCTCTTCAATTCTAATGACAATACTTTCCCAAGATCATTAAAAAAAAAAAGATCATTACAAAGCCTTTATTGCCATATCCAGAGGACTCATCTCATTCTTTGTTTTACTCAACTATTTGGGGTATTTTAAACTCTCAATAACTTCCTTTTAAAGCCTAGTTTATTTTTCTCAGCCATGCCTCCAGCCTTTCTTTCAACTGACTAATTCCTACATTACCATAGAAATGAATTTAGACATCACCTCTTCCAGAGCCTTCCTTAACCCCACAGATGAGTTAGATGCTAATCCTATGTGTACTTATTGAATACTTTGCTTATCCTCAGCATAGCACAAATCTTCCTGTACTGCAGTTTCCTGTTTACTTCCTCTAAATGAGTGACTCTTTACTAGTGGAGCCATAAAACCCCGCCCCCACTAGATCTACACCCCAAGTGGTTTTGGCTTTCTCATGATTATCAAGAAAATGCAGTAAAGGCAAACTGATTCAAAATTCCCACTAGACTCATGGGACAGGATAACAAGTCACCTTTCATTGATATGGATTGAGTTGTGTCCCCCAAAAATATGCGTTGTAAATCCTAACCTCTACACTTGTGAATGTAATCCCACTGGGGAATAGGGTCTTCTTTGTTATGTTAATGAGGCCACCTCAATGTAGGGTGTGTCTTAAACCAATCACTTGTGAGACATAAAAAGAGCAGATTAGGCACAGAGAAGTAGGCACAAAATGAGGGGAAGATATATTCCACTTGAAGATCTCTAAGGAACCAAGGAACAGAAGCTGAAAAGAGACAAAGGCCTTTTCCAGAGCCGACAGAGAGAGAAAGCCTTCCCTTACAGCCAGCGCACTGAACTCGGACTACTAGCCTCCTAAACTGTGAGGAAATACATTTCTGTTTGTGCAAGCCATGCACTTGTGGTATTTCTGTTACAGCAGCACTAAGAAACTAAGACACTCATCAGTTTCACAGAAACGTGCTCCACCTAAGTGTTTATAGGTCAAAGCCTTCTCCACATGACAACTTTGTTTACAAGTCACTCTTAGGTCGCCCCCCATCACCATAACATCTTCCCCGTCATGAGCAGTGGGGACCATTACTAGGAGGAATAACTTGACGATTTAAAAGGAATAGCTTAGAGATGTTTGTCCACAGAAGATTCATCTGGCGACCTTATCTTCCTCCTGTAGGTCCCTCCTGTGCATTAGCACACATCACCAACCAGTCAGCACCTGAAAACCCCTTCAGGGTCAAAGCCCTCCCAGTGACTTGGCACCAAAGATATTCTCAGAATCACATTCTTCCACAATATTAAGCTTTAATACCTAAGGTCACACAGGTCTTACACATCAAGTATGAGAAAAACAAAGACCCTCAGTCCTATCAAATGGTACTCCAGTCATAGTAAAAGACTAAAATATTAAAGGCAAAAGTCAACCGGGAAGGTCAGTGGGTAGCATGTTAAGGGTCATGAAAAACATTATCCAAGGGACTTTTTAGGGGAAAAATTATAAAGGACAGTCTAAAGCAGTGAGATTGAGGCTCAAATTGTCTCTATGAACTATCGGCTCTGAGGTGTGTGCCCACTATAGATGTTTATAAACCTCCATAGTAGAAAAAGTCAAGAAGGATGGGAGGAAAAGGTGAAGGTAAGTCAGAAGGGGAAAAAGAGAGGAAGGAAGGAAGTAAAATTACCATTCTTGCTCTCAAAGAGTTCCTAGTTTACTGTAAGTGAATATATATTCACAAATGCCAACCAAAAAATATGACCAAGGTGTTAAGGAAATACAAGGCAAGGGGAAGGAAAGGAAAAGAGTCACCATCATCATTAGCACCATTATAACCATCCACTGTACTGTCTTTATTAAGAAATTATTACAAAGAAGTAGGAGTCCCTGGGTTCTACAAATGGTTACACACTTGGCTGCTAACTGAAAGGTTGGAAGTTTCAGTCAACTCAGAGGCACCTCGGAAGAGAGGCCTGGATATCTACTTCCAAAAAATCAGCAATTGAAAACCCTATGGAGCAGAGTCCTACTCTGATACACATGGGTCCCATGAATCGGAATCAATTCTACAGCAACTGGTTTTTAAAGAAGCAGCCAAATACAATGGCAGGTCTAAGGTCATGGGAGTATGCACCCACTTTGGAGAGCTTGGCAAAAGTACTCCCATCTCCTTTCATAGATGTTCACTTCCTCAGCCAATGGGAAGAAGCTAAAGAAATGGACTTTGGAGTCAGCCACACCTTGACTTAAATTCCACTCTTAGATGTCTAGCTATGTGATCTGGAGCAAGTCACGTAACTACCCTGTGCCTCTATTTCCTCACTGGCAAAATGGGTATAACCACAAAATTCCACTCTTGGATGCCTGTCTGTATGACCTAGGGCAAGTCACATTAACTACTCTGTGCCTCCATTCCCTCACCTGTAAAATGGGTGTAACCACATCTACCTCATAGGTTCAACGTAGGGAGTTAGTTTATGAGATAACGGTAATAAAATGCTTAACGCTGTGTATCTAGTTATTGTTATCATCCATATTAGTCTTCCTTTTGTTTCAAGGTTTCCTTTGAGTTTATTTTAACATAAGTTCACTGGAATAAAATGGTAAGGGCTAGGCCCCACTCAGGCTGTAATTGTGGTGATTGCAGGAAGGAAGTTGACTTTGATGGTGCCTAACTCATCATTTTTGGAAGGACTTACGACTCAAAGGCACTGGGTTTTTATGTGTGCAAGGAGCCCTGGTGATGCAGTGGTTAAGAGCTCGGCTGCTAACCAAAAGGTTGGCAGTTCAAATCCACCAACTGCTCCTTGGAAAGCCTATGGGGCAGTTCTATTCTGTTCTATAGGGTCACTATGAGTCGGAATCGACTCCCTGGCAACGGGATTTAATGTGTGCAATATTCCTTCAGGCACTGGCTCCACACCTCCTAAGAGGTGTGGGAGAAAATGTGAATTTGGCTGAGCATGAACAAAATTTGAGGATGCTTCATGGCATTTAATTACCTCAATGCATGTCAGAACTTGCATGGCTATGTAGTAGAGAAAAAGTTAATGCTCTGAGAAAATCTAGCAGACATTTTACTTTCCCCATCATTAGAAGATATGGTGGTTCAGTTTTCCTGGCAACTTACAGAGACTCCTGTTATCAATTGCTCAAATGCACCTGACCTTAGAAATCAGTAGGTTACAAAACTGCCCGTGATGCGTAATATCATAGTTTCCTACCCTCTCTGTATTCACGGTACCTGAATTCTCTTATTTGAGCTTGTTATTAAAACACAAATGTCTGTTGGGGAATAAATACTTTAAGCTCTTAACAATCATTTGTACCTTCAGATTAATGAATGTCAGAGTCTCTCCTGAGAAAAGGTGTGGTTAAGTCAGGTGGAGGAGAGGACGCAGCAGGTCACTAAATCCCCCAAAGGATAAGAACAAAAAGCCAATGAAGGAAAAGGGTATTTAAACCCGGGAGATGGAGCATGGTCAACATTCATTTCACGCACCTTACCACAGTAGCTAGCAGCAAACCTACCTAGAGGCAAAAAAAAAGGTACATTTTAAAAATAAATGTGCCATGCTATATATCAGTCCAAAGGTGCATCATTTTAAGAATGTCTGAGGAGAAGTCCCAGAGGCATTTAGTCCCTGGAAAGGGGGGAAAATTTTTTTATCACTGTCCGATTCACTTTGGTAAGACTTATCCACACTGCAGCATGTATACCACACTCTTACACAATGACATATGTCGGAGCTCAAGAGCCACCTCTTCTAAAGAAGTATCATCTCACTGATCACTTTCTATAGCAAACTTGTTTGACTGCCTTCTGGAAACTTATAATACTCCGGATCATCTTGTTTACTTTTTACTTGTTCGTTACATGTCCACCCATCTTCCCATCCCTACACAAATACACAAAACGTGAATGTAAACTTCTAAGGCCAGGAAATTTGCTTGTTCACTGTTTGCAGCACCTGGAACAATACATAAAATGTTGTTGTTGTTCATTGGCATGGAGTCAACTCTGACTCATGGTGGCCTTATGTATAACAGAATGAAATGTTGCCTGGTCCTGCAGCGTCTTCAGATCGTTGGTATGCTTGAGTCCATTGTTGCAGCCACTGTGTATTTTTTTTTTTAATAATTTTTATTGTGCTTTAAGTGAAAGTTTACAAATCAAGTCAGTCTCTCACACAAAAACCCATATACACCTTGCTACACACTCCCAATTACTCTCCCCCTAATGAGACAGCCCGCTCTCTCCCTCCACTCTCTCTTTTCGTGTCCTTTTCACCAGCTTCTAACCCCCTCCACCCTCTCATCTCCCCTCCAGGCAGGAGATGCCAACATAGTCTCAAGTGTCCACCTGATCCAAGAAGCTCACTCCTCACCAGCATCCTCCTCCAACCCATTGTCCAGTCCAATCCATGTCTGAAGAGTTGGCTTCGGGAATGGTTCCCGTCCTGGGGCAACAAAACGTCTGGGGGCCATGACCACCGGGGTACTTCGAGTCTCAGTCAGACCATCAAGTCTGGTCTTATGAGAATTTGGGGTCTTCCTCCCACTGCTCTCCTTCTCCCTCAGGGGTTCTCTGTTGTGTTCCCTGTCAGGGCAGTCGTCAGTTGTAGCCAGGCACCAACTAGTTCTTCTGGTCTCAGGATGAGGTAGTCGCTGGTTCATGTGGCCCTTTCTGTCTCTTGGGCTTGTAATCACCTTGCGTCCTTGATGTTCTTCATTCTCCTTTGATCCAGGTGGGTTGAGACCAATTGATGCATCTTAGATACAGCCACTGTGTATTTTGAGCACCTTGGAACTTAGGGAGCTCATCTTCCAGTACTACATCAGACGATTTTCTGTTCTGATCCATAGGGTTTTCGTTGACTAGCCTTTGGAAGTAGATTACCAGGCCTTTCCTCCTAGTCTTAGTCTGGAAACACCACTGAAACCTGTCCACCATGGGTGACCCTGCTGGTATTTGAAATACTGGTAGCATAGCTTCCAACATCATAGCAACAGGCAAGCCACCACAGTATGACAAACTGACAGGTGCATGAAAAAGCATTTAGTAAATAGACATCAAATAAATACACGTCACGTAATAGCCCCCCTTGCTCATAGTTATTGGCATCATGTATTGTTTCTTTCTTCTGGAACTTTGGAAGCACTGGATCAATGACTCTACTTCTAACACTGATTTCTCCCTGACAATCCAGGTATTGGGTCTTGAAGTATTGAGGCCATTTCCCCAGAGCAGTGGAAATATGCACTAACAGATTGCGAACTGCCAAAAACCTCCTTCCAGTTCAGTCAGAACATTGTCAGTGACAGTAATGTTGACAGTTTTTGCTTCAGAAAAAATATAGGTATAATGTGATTTCAGTTATTCATCTCCTCAGGTTGATGGGTGAAATTCTGAGCACTGTTTTCAGACACTTGGTGAAGAGTCAATAGTTATCCATTTCTCACCCCTCCTGACAAAGCTGCCATCACACTGTTGCATCTTAAGAATCTTTCAGTACATGAAGAACAGACAAGTTTTGGTTAGCTTAGTTTTAGACACGCTTCAGTGTATGCGGGTATTAAGATTTTATGTTCTATTACTTACACCCACTCCTATCGGATCCCTTCAGCATTATGGTTGTGAAAGCACATTTCTTTGTTCCTTAATATATGTGGATTTATTTTCCCGCACTGTTTAAAATAAAGTTTGTCAATATTGCCAAAATGGTAGACCTGGTCCTACTATTTTTCCCTTGGATACCAGAACTCTTAAATTGGGATCAGTGGCTTGGTGACCAAACACTAACTCACCCCAAAATAACTATGGCAAAATGTAAGAAATAATCCGTAAATGTGAAATCCCCTTCCCCTCGCGCGGTGAGAAGATAGACTGAACATGAGGAGCAGGTTTTATGTCCCAATAGCACAAATAAAAATATGGTGTTGGTCTGCAAGGGTAATAACGGAAGGTGGTTGTTTTAGGAAATTATTAGGAGAAATCTTTCAGGTGTCAGAAAACTGAACTTAGTGCAGTGCCTTTCAGGTCATCTTTGATGCATGTTCCGTATATACTCATCCTTGGGCTATTGTCACCCGAAGCAGGTCCTGCCAGGTGCAGCTTCTAGTCAATAAATTCACACCGAGGTGAGGAGGGAGGAAGAGTGTTTATTGCAAGCACGCAGGCAAGGAGCAAGGAGGTATATACCTCAAATTAAGCTCCCTGAACAAAGGGAGGCAGTATCTTTTATACTGTGCTTCACAAAGAAGCACATACAAACATCATGGACTACATAGGTTGTCATGGCGTGCAGGTGCAGTAAGACAAATTGTATTTTTTTTTTTCCTTTAGTATGTATAGAAAATGGCAAATAAGTCCTGTCCTGGGTGGAGATCTTACACTTTTGAGGCTAATAAACTGGGTTTGGCTGGTTTAAGACAGGAACTGGGCCACAGGCATCATTCAGGGTCTTTGAGGACAATGGACAGGAGAGGGCAGGTTCCCCTTGGTAATGGCTGAGCAGCTGCTAATTGAGCCACACACAGCACTGTCTATCACTTAAGGTTTTGCCTGGAAATGAACAGGAGCAGTGGGTCCTGCTTGATAATGGCTAAGCAGCTGCTGGCTGTGTTGGCTATCAATCCTTCCTTCTCTTTGGGGATATGGCAATAAGCCATGCTCCCTTGGTTGTGGAGAGCATTTTCTAAAATGGCCAACGACTTCTCAGTGTAAGAGATTGTATTGAACATAAGCGTCTATGCTTGTTTTTTTTTTCTCTTTTTTGTAGCATGCACCAAGATAGACAAAAAGGAAAGTATTGTACAGAACAGCAGATGAAAATTCCTGTCACAATTAAAAAAAAAAAGTAAACAAATGCTTTAGCCAATTATAGTTAAGTAAACAGGAGGTGAACCAGTCAAAGATATTTGACCTGTCTTGGTTAGGAACATGAAGCCAAGTAGCTTTCTGATGTATTGACAAAACCAATGTTTAGTTATGTAGGTCATACTTGTTACTGATTGGGCTAATTTGACAAAAGTGTTACTATGCCAAGACCGCATGAGGGAAAGTTAGGAGAAGAATGAAGGTGAGGTACCACAGCTTCATATGTTCATGAAACAGGGTCTAGCTTAAGAGACTTACTATCTTAAACAGATGAAATATTAACAAACTCTATCGACGATAGTGGGTATGGGTTAAAAACTCAGAATCTCTTAAACAGATACTCCAGGTCTTATAATGGCTCACAATTCCAGTTGTCCTGAAGAGTTGTCATTGTAGGGTTGGGGTCTGGGGCAGGTGCCACTTTCAGCCAGGTGTGGTGAATCCAAAGTTTGACTCCTTTCAGTTTCACCACCGTATGTGGGATGACAAGTACTTTAGGGGGTCCTTTTCACTTGGGCTGGAGAGGCTTACCTTTCCAGGCATGGAACAAGACCCAATCTCCTATGCATGGACCGTCACCTCAGGAGGGTGTTCTTGTCTGGCAAGGGTATATCTGTGGAGAGAATAAAGGACAGCAGACAAAGAATGCAAATACTTTTGTACAGATTTTTCACCTATTGCAACTAAATGGTCACCATTCATCAGTCCGTGATTTTTCAAGAGGGGCTTTCCACCGACTAGCTCAAAATGGTATCATTTAAGACTGCTTTTGGGAGCTGTCTTAACCCTAAGCAAGGCTATAGGGAAAGCCTGTTGATTTTGCTTTTTGACAACACCTTTGTTATGTGTGTTTTAAGTGTCTGGTTCATTCTTTCAACCTTTCTGCTTGATTGTGGTTTCCAGACTGCATGTAGTTGACAGTCCTCCAATTTTTGAGTTATGGCGTCTGTGGCTATTCCTTGACTCTCATACACAAACAGTTCAAAAGGTTTCACTAGATTGGGGAGCCCTAGGGCTGGGGCCAATACGAGTTTTTTTTAATCGTCTAGAAGGTTTTTTGTTGTTCATCAGTCCAACTAAAAGGATCTGAATTTTCCTCTTCAGTTGCTTTACGTAAAAGTTTGGCTATTAGTCCAAAGTTGGGAATCTAGATTCTACAAAAATCTGCCATTCCCAGGAATCCTCAGAATTGCCTCCTGGACCTGGGAGGTGAGATTGCACAAATAGTCTCTTTTCTCTCTGGAAGCAGTTCTCTTCTTCCCTGAGAGATCCAGAATCCTAGGAATGTAACCTTGCCTTGGGAAATCTGGGCCATAGGTCTGGATACTTTGTAGCCAGCCTGGCCCAGAAAGTTAAGAGTGGTGAGAGTGTTTAAATGTGATTCTTCTTTAGTCTTGCTTGCTATGAACAAGTCATCCACATTCTGAAGTAGAACTCCATTTTGGAGGGTTAACTCTCTTAAGTCTTTAGCCAGAGTGGTACCAAATAATGTGGGGCTATTTTTGAACACCTGTGGGAGTACAATCCAGCAGAACTGTTGTTTATCCTCCTTTTGGGGCCCTCCCACTCAAAGGCAAGCAGTTCTTGGTTCTTAGGCTTTAATGGTATACAAAAGAAAGCATCTTTTACGTCTAGAAGAGTATACCAAGCAAAATCTCCTGAAAGAGTGACTAGCAAAGTATACGGATTTGGCACCACGGGATGGACTATAGTTACTATTTGGTTAAATGCTCTGAGGTCTTGAAAAGCTCTGTACTCATTGGAATGAGGTTTCTTTACAGGCAAAATTGGTGTATTATAAGCAGATTGCCACAGTCTTATGAGTCCAGATTTTAGGTATTGGTGGATAAATGGGCAGAGGCCTCATTTCACCTCTAGCCTTAGAGGGTATTGCTCTGCCTGGGATGGGTTGATTCCTGGTAACACTTCAGCCTTAAATGGAACAAAGTTTTTAACTCTCCCTGGTTGCCCTTGCACCTATACCCAAGGGACTACTACATCCTCTATCTGTTTAAGCACAGTATTAATGGGGGCTGCAATGAGTGTGATGAGGGTCAACAGTTGGGCCTGAATTCTCCATCCTTGCTCCTTAGGTACTGTTAAATTTATTTTACCATCTTGGAAATGGATTTGAGATTGTATTTACAAAGCACATCTCACCCTAGTAAAGGAACTGGGAACTGCAGCATGTAGAGAAAAGAGTGAGTTAAAGTAGAGTCACTGATTGAGTATTCCATGGAAAAAAAAAAAGTTGGATAAAATTCCTAGTAACCTTTCTTTGGGTAACTGCCACTACCGGTATTGATTTCTTTGATAAGAGTCCCTTCAGATTGTTAATAACCGAATGGGTGGCTCCTGTGTTCAGTAAAAAGTCAATCTTTTCTCCCCTGACATTTATTTTAACCAGCGGCTCTTCAGGGGAAACTGGAATAAGATTGGCCCCTGGTCCTGCCTCAGTCTGACTCTTCCTCATGGTATATCATAACCTTTTCGGGTTCCTTCAGGGCCCTCCCTCTCTTAGGGCATTCTCTTTTCCAATGTCTTTCTTGCGTATACTACGTACACTGATTCTTTCCTAGTTTTGGCCAGGGCTCTGGGCCCTGGGGGAACTTCCCAGGCAGCTGCAGAAGCAGGCCTCTTCTGGATGAAAAGCAGCTGCATGCATGGCAGCCTGCTGTCTCAGTCTCTGAGTTTCTTTTCACTCTTGTGTCCATTCTCAAATGAGAGAGACTTTAAATGCTATTTCTATCAGCTGAGAAATCCCCATTCTCATACTGCCTTAGACCTTCTGTAACTTCTCTCTTATGTCGGGGGCACTTTGCCCCATAAATATCATAGGTACCATACGAGTGTTTTCAGGCACCTTAGAATCTAGATCAGTAAATTGTCTGACAACCATGAAAATCCATTCAAGGAAGGTGGAGGGGTCTTTCTCCAGTTTTTGTTTAACTTCATATTCTTTGTTTAAATTCTTTTGTTTAGGTGCCCCATTTTTTAGCCCAGTGAGTAAGTAGTCATGGTACTGGCTTAATCTGGCTTGGCTGGCCTGGGTGTTTGTGTCCCAACCTCATTCAGTGGCTGGCACAGCCAAATCTACAGGGAGATGGTCATCGGCATCTTGCTGGTGGATCCTATCTGCTTTTTCCATGGCCTTTTCAAAAACCATTCTCCTCTCCTCCAGAGGGAGTAAAATGTCAGATAAGGCTTGCCAGTCTGCCCAATTAGGGTAGTGAGTTTTAAAATAGAAGCAAAAAGATCATGCATTGGCTTAGGATCCTCTCAAGATGCTGGTAGATTGTTTTTCCAATTGAATAAATCAGAAGTCATGACTGGACTATGTACCCAGACCATGGCTGGTGCTTCTGTTACCTGTCTTCACCTCTACCTGGCACAGGGAGTTGCCTTTTGAGGGTCCTGGGGCCCCTGGACAGAACTGGGCACCACTGCGAGTGTGCAATGGGGAAAGCATCTCAACAACAGAGGCCTCAGGGGCTGATGAAGGATTTACAGAATGGGGTGGGGGGGGAGGGCAGTCTATGACCTCCAGTTAAAACTGGGTCCTCTCCCAGAGGACTAGACAAAACGGGTTTTAACCTGGGATTTTTCATTGTTTCTGCAAACTCTTATTTTGCCACAATGACATAGAACCTTCAACATACATTTTCTCATTCCATTTTCCTTCTTTAGTACAGGACAAATCTAACTGCAGGATGTTGTTTTAATTTATGGGCCCACTCCCACACCATTGTTTGCCATCCCTGAGCTTGTATTGGGGCCAGGTGTGTTACCAAAAAAAAAAAAAAAAAAAATTTCTCTTTAGACTTTTTCATTGGGCCATATCCAAAATAAGATCAATTCTTTAAAATACACCCTAGAGGACTGCATTCAGAATGCTTGAATTTTTTCCCATGGTACCAAAATCTAAAACTACTGATGCCTATTTAAAATGAAAGTGTTTGACCCAACCTTCACTGGCTAAGCATTACCAGAATTTACAGTCTGTCAACTTTCTACAAATGGGACTTATTTTTATACCAAACCTGGAGACACAGATGCTTATTCACAATGAAAGTGTTTGACCTGAACTTCACTAGTTAAGCACTACCAGATCGACAGTCTACCCACTTTCTGAACAATAGGACTTATTTCTGTACTCACCAAGTGAGTCTTTTCCCTCTTCCTGGAGCACCTGGCACTTCTCCTTTTCACGCAGTCTGACACCAACAGGCCCGAGGTTGGCTCTGGCCTCAAGGGCTGAAACAAATCCCTCGCAGAGAAAGGTTACCAGTGTGCACTTGAGAGAAGTGGTCAACTTCTGTTGGCCAGAGGTGATTTCCGGAGTCAGGCAGCACCAGTCTCATCTGAGTTTGCCAGAATTTGTTACCTTAACCAGGTCCTGCCTGGCATGGCTTCTCATCAATAAAGACACACCGAGGTGAGGAGAGAGGAAAAGCATTCACTGCACGCGTGCAGGCAAGGAGAAAGGAGGTGTATACCTCAAATCAAGCTCCCCAAACAAAGGGAGTGTCATGGATTGAATTATGTCCTCCCCAAAATGTGTGTATCAACTTGGTTAGCCCATAATTCCTAGTACTGTGTGGTTGTCCTCCATTTTGTGATTGTAATTTAATGTTGAGAAGATTAGGGTGAGATTGCAACAAGACCCTTACTCAGGTCACCTCCCTGATCCAAGGTAAAAAGAGTTTCCCTCACAAGTATTCCTCCTGGGAGATAAAAGTAAAGGGAAGCAAGCAGAGAGTTAGGAACCTCATACCACCAAGAAAGCAGCACCAGGAGCAGAGCGCATCCTTTAGACCTGAGGTTCCTGCACTTGAGAAGCTCCTCGACCAGGGAAAGATTGAGGACAAGGACCTTCCTCCAGAGCCGACAAAGAGAAAGCCTTCCCCTGGAGCTGACACCCTGAATTTGGACTTATAACCTACTAGACCATGAGAGAATAAATTTCTCTTTGTTAAAGCCATCCACTTGTGATATTTCTATCATAGCAGCACTAGATGACTAAGACAGAGAGGCAGAACCTTTTATGCCATCCTTCACAAGGAAGTACATACAAACATCATGGACTACATAGGCTATCATAGCACGCAGGCACAGTAAGACAAATTGCATTTTTTCCCCTTAGTATGTACAGAAAATGACAAATAAGTCCTGCCCTGGGCAGAGATCTTACACTTTTGAGGTTAATAAACTGGGTTTGAGTTGTTTAAGGCAAGAACTGAACCATACACAGCATTCAGGGTCTTTGAGAACAAGGGACAGGAGGGGGCAGGTTCCACTTGCTAATGGCTAAGTAGCTGCTAATTGAGCCATACACAGAGTTGTCTATCACTTAAAGTTTTGCTTGATAATGGACAAGAGGAGCAGATCTTACATGATAATGGCTAAGCAACTTCTGGCTGCATTTGCTTTCACTATAACGAACGTAAAAGTTTGTTCATATTTATGATCCTTGAAGTACCTATAGGCTAAAAAAAAGAAACAATCTCTGCAAAGATCAATTTCACAAGACCTATCAGAATTTAAAATATCAATACTTTTAATTCCAGCAAATACACATCTAGGTATTTCTCTTGTTATTACGCTGGCACGCAGCCAAGATAATGTATTTGCAAGGTTACTGCAGAACTGTTTGCAATGTCAAAGGACTATAAGTAATTAGAGGTGCATTTACTAAATAAATTATAGCACATCTTTACAATGGAATATTACACAGCTAAGGAGGAGGAGTCCTCGTGGAGCAGTGGTTAAGCACTCAGCTGTTAACCGAAAGGCCAGTAATTTGAACCTACCAACTGCTCCATGGGACAAATATGTGGCAGTCTGCTTCCATAAAGATTACAGCCTTGGAAACCCTATGGGGAAGTTCTACTATGTTGAAATCAACTCAGTGGCAACAGCTTTTTTTTTTTTTAATTAAGAAGAATGATGTAGCTCAATATATACTGGCTAGAATGATCTACAAGATTTATTCTTAAGTTTTAAAAAGGTGTAAAATAGAATGTAAAGTATTTTATCATTTGTAAGAGTATATACATGTATATACATGTATCTATACGTGCATATATGTTTGTGTATGCATAGACTGTCTTTGGAAGTTTATACTAAAAGCTGATAAAGATATTTATTTGAGGGAGTGAACCAAGTAGCTGGAGGAAAAAATTAAGAGGTAACTTTACTTCCCGGTACCTTTTGAATTGTGTCCATGTACATGTGTCAGCTATTAAAAATAACTGAATGATTTCAAATAAGAATCAATCCAAAAAACAAACATGTGAAATGATTTTTCTTTTACTTTAATTCTACCATAGACCTTCAAAGGGAACATTTAAAAGTTTGAAATATTGTCCTTAATTTGGTAGGTGCCCTATGTCTTGACCAAAGCTGTACATCAAAAGAAAAGAAGGCACCCACCGTCAAGGGTTGTGGCCCTTACACACACAAACTAAGCACTGAGTTTGGGTGGAGACTGGGAGAGCTGGGGATTGTTCAAAACTGTGTTCAATTTTTGTTCTTGAAATTTTGGGAAATAGAAGAAAAACCAGGCAATTAGAAAGCAGGCCTTATAGTAAACACTTCAAGGTTTACTTTTTTAATTAATTAGAGATTTTTGGCCTTATAACTTCTAAAGATGTTAATGGAATTACACCCAGCATTTGCTTAGTTAATTAAGAGTTAAATAAAGGTAGTTGATGTGGTCTTCTTCCAAACTACCAGAAGAGTCCTTGTATTCATTTCTCCCTCAATCTATACGTTCACCTTCTGGCCTTAAGAACAGAGCAATAGCTGGGTTTTTGCTGACCCTTTCTCTTTACAAGAGAATCTGCATTTGGAAGGGTTAGGAAGGAAAATGCTTCCACAAAAGAAAAAGAACAAGAAGCTGTAATCTGTCTTAACGCTTCTCTCTCCCTACATTACGTTCACATCCTGAAGGGAGATGGAATGATGATTTAAGTTGTTTCAAGCAAACACCAGCCTATCAAATTCTGTTGAGTGGATGAAGAGTATTTATCATCCATACTTCACTCCCTTTCCTAGTGTTCTATATCACTGTTCTTTTTAAGTGAATAAGACTTAGTCAACACTGAAACAAATATCCCCTTTGTTATATTTATATATGTTTAAAAAAAATTTATCATAAAGTGAATATTGAAGATATTCCTCGATGAGGAATGACCTGAGAGCAAAATATCTGTTGAAGGAAATAAACCTACATATTAAGAACCAATAGTTCTTCACCTCCATCTAACAGAGTTCCAATAAAGATGGCTACAAAAGCACGTAATCATAAACCAGTGTCCTAAGGGTTAAATCATCGCAAGGAATGAAGAAAGATGATTATGTGCCATTGACTTAGTAATAGAGAATGTTGTAATTTATCCCAATAGCTAAGTTTTCTCCCACAATATTTTGGCTTTGCCAAGCAGATTGATATCCTTCAAGTGTTAGTCCTTACTTACACAATTCCACATTTTAAAATGTGTAATGAGGGCTCACATGCCTTACACACATACATATTTATAAACCTAATCCTTCTATTTCAGTCTCAAAATACAAGTGGTCAGTTCTCAAGGCACCAACAGTGAAGGCTTCATGGGCAGTGGAGAAACATGGTGTGTGGTTTTCTAGGGCCACTATAAGAGAGTGTCACAAAGTGGGTGGCTTAAAAGAACAGAAATCTATTGTCACAGTTCTAGAGGCTAGTAGACCAAATTCAGGGTATCAGCAAGTCCTTGTTTTCTCTGGAGATATTAGGTGAAGACCCTTTCTTGTCTCTCCCAGCATCTGGTAAGCCCAAGCATTCCTTGTCTTGCAGCTGCTTCCTAACTCCGTCTACACAGGGCTGGCCATTTTCTTTCTGTCTGTCTCTCTATGTCTCTTTTCTTTTATATGGAGTCACTCAAATTGGATTAGGACCTACCCTACTCCAAAACGACTTCATGTTAACTTACGTAATAACAAGGTCACTTTCACAAGTATCAGAGAGGTTAGGATTTCAACCTATCTTTTGGGAGGACACAATTCAGTCCATGAACTGGCTTCCCTCTCTCCAGCCAACATTAGTCAAACATTCAAATTCATTTTAAAGTTAGTCTCTGCTAAACTTAATTAGGGAAGTAAATCTACTAAAGGAAAATACATGCCATAAGCCCTCAGTAATACAGGGGTTATTTTATGGCACCTAAGAAAATAGGCACTGAAATGCTTATGAGGAAAACAGCTCTTGGCACATGGATTCCACAAAACCCGATCTTTATAATAATGGTCTGTCTTCTGGAAATCTAAAGACTTATCCATGTATGAATAATTACCTTGCCATACCTTGGCAAATCAGAAGGTAAAGTCTTCCTTTATATAGCCAGTCAGGAATTTTACAAACACAAAATTTATGAGACAGAACCCTCACAGTGCTATATTCTTTACCTGGCTTTGTCCCCTACAGTGTTGTATTGCAAAATAATTTCCTTTGCTTGGTTCCCCGCCCTCGATTTTGCATTTGAATCCTGCTCTTGCTTGGAGGTTACATGTAAACCCCATTGCATCTGCATAGCGTGGTTAAGAATGTTGCTGAGGTAACTCATATGAACTCCCTACTTGTAAACCCTTTTAAAAGCCTGCCCGCTCTTGGTTCTTGGCAGCAATGGCTCTGACTGCTCCACTTCCTTGTACAAGGAAATAAAGGTGGCTTTCTTGTTCTCCCACCTCAGTCTCTCGACTGTTGGCCAATACGAGTCATGCCAAGTAACAGCCTGGGGTTTCCACCTGGTAACATTTATTTTTGAAGTTACATAGGTTTCATGCAGAAGGAAGCATGATAGTGACACGGGTTGTTAAAATCCATTATGTCACTGCTTATTTTGCACATGTGACTGCATGACCTCATTAATCATCACAAAAAAGTCATGTGTGATAGGTGCTTTATTAGTTTTCTATTGCTGCTATTAACAAATTGGAGTCCTGGTGCCGAAGTTGTTAAGCCTTCAGCTGCTAACCAAATGTTGGCTATTCAAATCCACCCTGTGGGGCAGTTCTACTCTGTCCTATAGGGCCTCTATGAGTCAGAATTGACTCAACGGCAATGGGTGCTGTAACAAATTACTACAGGCTTAGTGATTTCAAACAACAGAAATTTGTTCCAGTACAGTTCAAGAGGCTAAAAGACTGAAATGAGTCTTGGGGAGCTAAAATCAAGGTATCAGCAGGGCTGGTTTCTTCTTGAGGCTCCTGAGGAGAATCCATTCCCTGCCTCTTCCAGCTTCTGGTGGGTGCCGTCACTCCTTGATTTCTGGTCCCATCACTCAAATCACAGTGCTTTCTCCTCTTCTATAGTCAAACATCTCCCTCTGCCTCTCTTTTATAGGCACGCTTGTGATTATATTTAAGGCTCACCTAGACAACTTAAGATAATTTCCCCATCTTAAGATCCTTAATTTAATCACATCTGCAAAGTCCCTTTTGCCATATGTTAAAAATAGAATTTTCACTATGTTAAATTTGTATATAAACCCATTAGCTTTATTTTTTCAGTTCATGAACTGGGGAATATACGGTCCGAGAGTCAGATGAGAGTTCTGAAGGACAAGCAGAGAAGATCAGAATTACATGGGCAAAGTGGTATAAGAATAAGGAAGTAACACTGGGCAAAAACAGTGATTGGCTAGTTTGAACTTTTGTAGCCAGGTCACAGACTATAACTGAGGAAGCAAGCACAGATTGGTTGACTTAGGTTTCAGCTCCTGGAAAGGTCAATTGATTGACTTAGATTCTGGCTCCTTGGAAGGTTAGCCATTTACGTATGTTAAGAACCTAAATGCTCAGAGAAACACCAAAAATTAGTGTAACAGAATGTATTTATTGTGAGTAGATATAATTCAAATTAGCCAGTGTCAATCTGAAAGTATCGGGAAGGCACTCCAAAGAGAGGGTAGTGAAAGCAGGTTATATAGGTGGGGTCCGGGCAGGGTAGTTTCCTAAGGGTCATTGTAAATTCCTTCCATGTTGGTTTCTCAGAGCATGTGCAGGGCTTCAGGATCAGTCAGTTGTAAAAATATTCATTAAGTACATGCCTTATATGCTAAAACACAGCTTCCAGTCAGACCCTGGAGTCCCTGCTTCTCGAAACTGGATCCACATAGATAACTCTCCAAAAGAGCCCAATGCCTAAGGCAAAACAGCCTCCACTAAGCTGTGTGCTAGTCTATTGTTTGACCTGAAGGTAACTCCAGGAAAACCAGTTCCTTAAAGGCTCAAGGCATTGGTGAAAAACAAGGCCCCAGGAATTGACAGAATATCAATTGAGATGTTTCAACAAATGGATACAGCACTGGAAGTGCTCACTCGTCTATGCCAAGAAATTTCCTGGCCAACTGACTGGAAGAGATCCATATTTATGTCTATTCCCAAGAAAGGTAATTCAACTGAATGCAGAAATTATCAAATAACATCATTAATATTAAATAAAAAAAATATTACATGCAAGCAAAATTTTACTGAAGATCATTCCAAAGTGGCTCCAGCATTGTATCAGTAGGGAACTGCCAGAAATTCAGGCTGGATTCAGAAGAGGATGTGGAACCAGAGATATCATTGCTGATGTCAGATGGTTCCTGGCCGAAAGCAGAGAATACCAGAAGGATGTTTACCTGTGTTTTATTGACTATGCAAAGGCATTCAACTGTGTGGATCATAACAAATTATGGATAACATTGAGAAGAATGGGAATTCCAGAACACTTAATTGTGCTCATGAGGAACCTTTACCTAGATCAAGAGGCAGTTGTTTGGACTGAACAAGGGGATACTGATTGGTTTAGGAAAGGTATGTGTTGGGGTTGTATCCTTTCACCATACCTATTCAATCTGTATGCTGAGCAAATAATCTGAGAAACTGGGCTATATGAAGAAGAATGGGGCACCAGGATTGGAGGAAGACTCATTTAACAACCTGCATTATGCAGATGAGACAATATTGCCTGCTGAAAGTGAAGAGGACTTGAAGCACTTATCTCAACATAAAGAAAGCAAAAATCCTCACAACTAGAGCAATAAGCAACATCATGATAAATGGAGAAAAGATTGAAGTTGTCGAGGATTTCATTTTACTTGGATCCACAACCAATAGCCACGGAAGCAGC
This sequence comes from Loxodonta africana, assembly GCF_030014295.1. NCBI lineage: Eukaryota > Metazoa > Chordata > Mammalia > Proboscidea > Elephantidae > Loxodonta > Loxodonta africana. The sequence goes on along the minus strand of NC_087350.1, from coordinate 30,658,718 downwards.
AGTCAAGAAATCAAAAGACGCATTGCATTGGGCAAATCTGCTGCAAAGGACCTCTTTAAAGTGTTGAAAAGCAAAGATGTCGCCTTGAAGACTAAGGTGCACCTGACCCAAGGTATTTTCAATCACGTCATATGCATGTGAAAGCTGGACAATAAATAAGGATGACCAAAGAAAAATTGACACCTTTGAATTGTGCCATTGATGAAGAATAGTGAATATACCATGGACTGCCAAAAGAACAAACAAATCTGTCTTGGAAGAAGCACAACCAGAATGTTCCCTAGAAGCAAGGATGGTGAGACTGCATTTTACATACTTTGTTACTCTGCCTTATAGGGTCACTATGAGTCGGAATCAACTAGATGGCAGCAGGTTTGGTTTTTAGTATAGGATTTCCAAGGAGCAGATGGTGGATTCGAACTGTCAACCTTTTGGTTAGCAACTGTGCTCCTAGCCACCTTAACCACTGCGCCACCAGAGCCCATATACATAACCAAAAAACCAAAGCAAACCCACTGCCGTCGAGTCGATTCCAACTCATAGCGACCCTATAGAAAGAGTAGAACTGTCCCATAGAGTTTCCAAGGAGCGCCTGGTGGATTCGAACTGCTGGCCTCTTGGTTAGCAGCCGTAGCACTTAACCACTATGCCACCAGGGTTTCCGTACATATAATACATCTCTGCAAATGAAAGAGAGAGAAAGTAGAACATAAGAAAGAAAAAACAAGAGAAAATGCAAGACAGAGAAGAGGGCCTGGATTTCACATAGTGGGCTCTTCCATCATTTTTATCATCTCCAGAATAGTTGTCCATCCTTCCAGACCAATCCTCCAGATCACAGCCTTATGGGTTGTGAAGCTGGTCAGAGTGAATGGATCAGGTGTGCCTCACACAGTGCATTTAGCATGTGCAGCCACTCTTTCCAGCCACTAGGGTCTCTTTAGTAAACCACTTTGTCAAGTATGCTAGTCTGTCATTGCAGCAATAAACACTTAGAGCCTTTTCAATGTCGCCATCAGCTCCCTGCTCTGGGAACCACATATGCGGGCACTTCAGTTGGTTCTACAAACACACACTGGTTGGAGAAAAAACAAAGTGAAAAACATCGTTTATTTTGCAAACAAGTGGTCTGAGGCTATATATTCTTCTAAGTGTAGTTAATTATTTTCAAAATAAGTTGGCTGAATACAGCCTTTTGACACCTTCAAATCAGTCTTTGTGTACTGATGTATTCTTTTATATTTTGGAGAAGAACATAAAACCTCTCCAAGGTCATGTGGGAAGCCCTGGTGGCTCAGGGGTTAAGAGCTATGGCTGCTAACCGAAAGGTTGGCAGTTCGAATTCATCAGTTGCTCCTTGGAAACCCTATGGGGCAATTCTATTCTGTCCTGTAGGGTCACTATAGAGTCGCTATAGGGTCAGAATGGACTTGACGGCAATGGATTTTGGTGTTTTTTTTTGGAAGGCCATGTGGGTTCTAGTGTCATCATCTCCTAACCTCAGTTCACACAAGGGGGTATTATGGAAGTTACTCCTATTATGTACATTCCTCCTCTGGTAACAGCTTATAGTAAAGAGTCTAGAAATTACGTTAATGCTTATGAACCACCATACTTTTGTATTTCAGATCATCAACCAGGCCCCTGGAATTACTTGAGAAATTTAAAGGAACTCCAGAAAGTACTAACTTAAATCAAGCTATGCAGTAGGTCAACTTGACTCCTTTAGGTTAACTCATTCATTCATTCATCTATTCATTCATTTTTCCCTCTACACATAGCCTTCTCTCTTTCTTATTTGTAAAAGAAGAGAACTCTCTGTCTTTAATGTGGCATGCCACCTTTGGCAAATGAAGTAAGTTACAACCCCTGCCCATTACCTCCCTTAAGAATTATCTGTGGAACTGGATTAAATCAAAAGCAAAGAAGTTTCCTGAATACATCCAAATGCTTTGAAGGCCAGAGTAGCAGGGATGGGGGTCTAGGGACTATGGTTTCAGGGGACATCTAGGTCGATTGGCATAACAAAATGTGTTAGGAAAACGTTCTGCATCCCACTTTGGTGAGGGGCGTATGGGGTCTTTAAATGCTAGCAAACAGCCATTTAAGATACATCAATTGGTCTCAACCCACCTGGAGCAAAGGAGAATGAAGAACACTAAAGACACAAGGTAAATATGAGCTCAAGAGACAGAAAGGTCCACATAAACCAGAGATTACACCAGCCTGAGACTGAAAGAACTAGATGGTGCCTGGCTATAACTGATGACTGCCCTGACAGGGAACATAAAGGAGAATCACCGATGGAGCAGGAGAACAGTGGGATGAAGACCCCAAATTCTCACAAAGAGACCAGACTTACTGGTCTGACTGAGACTGGGGGGACCCCAGAGGTCACGGTCCCCAGACCTTCTGTTAGCCCAAAACAGGTACCATCCCTAAAGCCAACTCTTCAGACAGGGATTGGCCTGGACTATAAGATAGACAATGATGCTGATGAGGAGTGAACTTTGTGGCTCAAGTAGACACATGAAACTATGTGAGCAGCTCCTGCCTGGAGATGAGAAGAGAAGACAGAGGGGGACAAAAGCTGGTTGAATGGACACGGGGAATACAGGGTAGAGAGAGGGAGTATGCTGTCTCATTAGGGGGAGAGAAGCAAAGAGTATGTAGCAAGGTGTGTATAAGTTTTTGTATGAGAGACTGACTTGATTTGTAAACTTTCACTTTAAGCACAATAAATTTAAAAAAAAAAAGATTTATTTGTGGAATGGCCTCATTTCATATACACTTTTTTCCTCAGTGCCCATCAAAAGTAAGAAGAAATTACTTAAGACAAAAAGAAAAAAATACAACTTTACTAAATATATTCCAGGAAAAATGCAGTTGATTAAAGGCGCAACTTTCAAAATGGCGTGTGTTTTACTATTTTGTAAAGCACTAAAAAATAAAAAAAACAAACCCAATGCCATGTGCCACTAAAGAACCTAATAAAAACATTTAGAAAGCATTTGTTTCAACATTTGTAGAACGTATGGTGGACTTACAAGTAACATCACTCCTTGTGAATTTCTTTTTTCCGAATAAAAGCTCCGGTGAGTATCAGGTTTCTGAGCTCCAGCACAGAATGCAGGATGTCAGGGACAGGAGAGAGGTAAGGATAGCTATGCTGACAGGGCACCGTAGAGCTCTACAGAGGAGATAAGCAGCTGTCATTGGGAAAGACTTTGAGGTAAATGACTTATCAAGTGTTATTAAAATTGCCTTTGAAGCAACGGATCAGCCAAGGGGAAAGCTGAAGAGAAAAGTGAGGAAACCAAGGTGAGGAGCAGATAATTACCCCAAAAGAAGAGCTCATTTTCATCTAATCTACTCCCTAATACTCATTGCTTCGGAAAAAAAAAAAAAAAAAAAATTGCGGTCAAGTTGATGGCAGTCCTGTATGGGAACTGCCCCATAGGATTTCTAAGGAGCGGGTGGTAGATTTGAACTGCTGACCTTTTGGTTAGCAGCCAAGTTCTTAACCACTGCGCAAATTCCTCTCTACTTTGCCAAGTAAGCTGGTACATGATTACTTCTTGTGTCTCTTTCTCTACGTAACTTTCATCTATCATTTCCCATTCTGTTTACCACAAAGACCGCATTCCTAAAGCGTTCTCAATAGAAATAGAGTTGCCCAGACACATACCCAGCAATGCCCAAATCATTTTTAAGGCAGCAGAATCTGGCTCACTCTGTTCCATCCCCTAATCCCGGGCTCAGGAATTGGAAGGCAGGCCAGTGGCAACTCCACACACTGCCCTCTTTCCATGAACATGTTGGCAGTGTGCTTCGGTGAGCCAGAGTTCAAGTGCTGTAATGAGTCTCATTTCAAGCTCCTTGGCTAGCACGGAGTGTTTTAGAGACAAACACCTCATCAGCCTTGTAGACTTAGACAAACAAGCCTCTTGAGAATCACAGTGAATTTTTTTTTTCTTTTCTGAGTAGGTGCCCTCTCTGTCATTGTTTCAGTGAAGACTCTGGAAAGTGAGCCTCAAAACAAAAATGCAGAAACTCAAGCAGGTGAGGCTTGTTGAGTCAATGAAATGGCAGGAGTGCAGAAGGAACAATAATCTTAGGTTGACTCGAAGAAGAGTTGGTGCCATCCTCTCTTTTCTTCTCCTGCTTTACCTCACCTGGCTGAGATAGAAAAAAATGCTCAGCCCCCAGGCACCCTAGTCAATGGACTCATCATGGAAGTCCATATTGGTTGCCATATCCTTTTGCGAATGGAAACCCCACAGTATGATCCAGTCAACCAAGCCCAGTCCATGAGGATCACTCTCCTCCACCTTCACCCTAGGACCTAACCTAATTTCTGATTCCAGATTTCAGCTTTCTCAAAACTGTGTTGGCTCTCACTAGGATGGCTAAGATTAAAAAAAAAAAAAGAACAGAGAATAACAAATGTTGGTGAGGATGTGGGGAAATTGGAACCCTTACTCATTGCTGGTGAGAATGCAAAATGGTACAGCTGTTGTGGAGAACAGTGTGGTAGATCCTCAAAAAACTAAAAATAGAGCTACTATATGACCCAGTAATTCCACTCTTAGACATGTACCAAAAAGACTTGAAAGCAGAGACTCAGAGACTTGTACACCAATGTTCATTGCAGCACTATTCACAATCCCCAGATGATAGAAACAACCTAAATGCCTATCAATAGTTGAATGAACAAAATGTGGTACATACATACAATGGCATACTGCTCAGCCAGTAGAAGAAATGAAGTTTTGATACATGCTACAATATAGACAAACTTCGAAAACATTACACTAAGTAAAATAAGTCAGATACAAAAGGACAAATATTATAAGATCCCATTTATATGAAATATCTAGAACAGGCAAATACAGAGAGACAAAAGTTTATACTGAGTGAAATAAGTCAATTACAAAAAGATAGATATTGCATGATCTCACTTATATAAAAGACAAAGGCAAATGTATAGAGAACAAAGTTTATTAGTGGCTACTGGGGCAAGAGGGACGCAGGAGGGGGAGGTTAACGGTGATGGAAATATCACATTGATTAAGGATAGGGGTGCACAGTAGATTATTATAATTGCTGACAATAAGTTGTATACCTATAAAAAGTTGAATTGGCAAACGTTGTGTGATAGATATGTTTACAACAATGCCAAAAAAAAAAAAGAGTAGCTGCTCAGACTGTTTATATACAACTAAAAACCTCATGGGATTAGGTTTCTTGGTTTGGAGGTTTAGGGTCATGGTTTCATGGGACATCCCAGTTAACTGGCCTAATAACATGTTTACTGCCTTTGTTCTACCTCCTGGGGTCTTAAAAGCTTGCAAGTGGCCACCCAAGGTAAAACAATTCATCTCTGTTTGTCTGGGGCGAGAGAGGAAGAAGGAGAGTCAGGAATAGGAGGAGGATATGGAATGTGTGGCTGATTGCCTCCATGAACAACTGCCTCCTTTGCCATGAGACCAGAAAAATGGGTAGTGCACACAGTTACCATTACTGAACATTTTGACCAAAGATTCTATAGAAGAATTCTAATCAAAAGGGGGAAAATGCAGAACAGAATTGCAAATTCTCATGGACTTCAGACTTCCTGGAGCCAAGGTGGCTGATGAGCCCCTGAAACTATCACCTTAAGATAATCTTTAAACCTTAAACCAAACATATCCCCTAAGTCTTTAAATCAAATAGTAGTTTAGTTTAATTAGTAAAGATTTCAGCAATGTGTTCTTTTAAAGATCTAAATGTGATCAAATTGACAACAGAAACTCAAAAGATTAGCTAGGAATCTTTGAGGGCAGTGAATTTATGTTAACGAGGGAGGAACAACTCAGAAAATGAGGGTGAGAAGGGTTACATCACTCGAAGAATTTAATCAATGTCGCTAAGTGGTACATACGTAGAAATTGTTTAATTGATTATGTTTTGCTGTGTATAGTCTCAACGACAACAAAATAAATTATATAAAAAATGTGCTGAGATTTTAACAAGCTCCCTCTGAAAAAACGAACAAACAAAATCCAGTCGTCATCCCATATTAATTCCATGTTAATGCCCCAAGGGCCTTCTCCGAAAAGTTGAACCAGGTCATCTATTCAATAGATATGATATGCAAGGACAGAGAAAAAGCACACTTTAATTAAAATGGATTCTTTAGTACTTCTTGGTTACAAAAATATTCTAATTATTATTTAGTAAAATTTCTAGGGGATCAGCAGTTGCCTCAGGTATCACGAACTGGGCCTATTTCGTTACCACCGGAGTTGTGAAAAATATCCTGCTCTCTTACTCTTTATCAATGACCAAAGCCAACTCTTGCCTCTTTGTCCAGCTCATGAATTTGACCTTAATCAAACAATAACTGGTCACTACAACCTCATAACCTAATTTTAGACTTTTAAGAAGCTATGCTGTCTTATCAATTTGACCCTCAGCTTCAGTACTTTTCTGTAGACTGCTCAAGTGTAGTTCTTAAAACCTCCGTTCCCACTGCAGACTAAAATGTACAACTTTTTACTATGTCTCTCTACCTGGCTTCACAGTGACTGATCTAGTCTGCCTCACCACTGTCTTAACTAGCATTTAGTGCTTTAGAGGCATTTTTGTTGCATTTCCAATATCCATCCCCCATCTTCCTCCTATCTTCCAGAATTCATTTTCCTTCTCATAGATGTGTGACTGTGGGAACACAGGGTAAGTTCTGTTTGGTCCAAGCCGACTTCAGAATCGAATTTCCCTTGGTATAATTATCTTAGACATGGACACAAAATGTAATTCTGGCCAATGAGGAAAGTGTGCAAAGGGGCTTCTGGGAAGATTTGTAAAGAGCAGTGTAAAAATAGATGACCTCTGGACATTGTCAGGACTAGACGTGATGCCTGGAGCTACTGCAGCCATCTTAGAGCCATGAAATGAACTGGATCTGTGCTATACAATATGACAGCCACAGGTGGCTACTGAGCACTTGAAATGTTAGTCCAAATTGAGAAGTGGTGTATCAAAGATTTAATTAATAATTATTTGTATTGATTATATGTTGAAGTGATAAATATTTTAGATATATTGGGCTAAATAAAATATATCATTGGAATTAATTTCACCAGTTTCTCTTTACCTTTTTTAATGGGGCTGCTAGAAAAATTTAAATTTTATATGAGGCTCACATTATATTTCTATTGGACAGCACTACACCAGCCCTGGTCATGCAGTGGTTAAGAGCTCAGCTGCTATCCAAATGGTTGGCATTTTGAATTCACCAGCCACTCCTTGGAAACTCTATGGGGCAGTTCTACTCTGTCCTACGGGGTCACTATGAGTCGGAATCGATGCCACAGTAGCAGGTTTATACTAGACTTAGGACAATGTCTAAATGCTCAAGATGGCAGAAACTAAATATGAAAAACAGTCCTAGATGATGTCATTGAGCTGGTGAATTAACCAACCTAGGGACTTTATTTACAACCCTGGAGATGTCCTAACTCAGGACTTCTGATAGAAAGCCTCTCTTGTAATTTAAGCTGTTGTGAGTTGAGTTTTCTAGGACTTAGAGCTGAAAGCATCTCCACACAATGCCCCATCCGTCATTACCTTTACAGGCCACTTTGTCTATATCACTCTCACAGATACAATTAGCTGCACACTGAGACACAAGGCTCTAACCTTACTATGGACAAAGCCCTGAAGTCAATGGAAAAAGCATGGAGTTGAGAACCTAAAACCTTGTTTCCTCATTTTCAAAATGGGGATGATGACAACACCTGCTTCACAGGAATACTGTCGATATTGTCACATAGGTGCAAAATAAATGTTTGTGATATTGAAATTAATTGTGCTTCATAAATTATAAACCTCTGCCCAAACTTAGGAAGCCCCGGTGGTGCAGTGGTTAAGAGCTAACCAAAAGGTTGGCAATTCAAATCCACCAGGCTCTCCTTGGAAACTCTACGGGGCAGGCCTATTTTGTCCTTTACGGTCGCTAACGGCAATGGGCCGTTTCGGGTTTTACCCAGACCTGTATACTCTCCTGTCCAAAAGAGGACATAATAAGAGCAAGCGGTAAACTTTTTTTTTTTTAATTAACATTTATTGTGCTTTAAGTGAAAGTTTTACATATCAGGTCAGTCCCTTATTCAAAAATTTACATACACCTTGTTATACACTCCTAAATGCCCTCCCTCTAATGAGATAGCACAGTTCTTCCCTCCACTCTCTCTCCTTGTGTCCATTTGGGTAGCTTCTGGCCCTCTCTGCCCTCTCATTTCCCCTCCACACAGAAGATGCCAACATAGTCACATATGTCTACTTGATCCAAGAAGCTCGTTCTTCTCCAGTATCATTTTCCATCCCATATTCCAGTCCAATCCCTGTCTGAAGAGTTGGCTTATGGGAATGGTTCCTGTCTTGGGCTAACAGAAGATATGGGGACCATGGCCTCCAGGGTTCTTCTAGTCCCAGTCTGACCATTAAGTCTGGTCTTTTATGAGAATTTGGGGTCTGCATCCTGCTGCTCTCCTTTTCCCTCAGATGTTCTCTGTTGTGTTCCCTGTCAGGGCAGTCACCAGTTGTGGCCAGGCACCATCTAGTTCTTCAGGTCTCTCAGGCTGATGTAGTCTCTGGTTTATGTGATCCTTTCTGTCTCTTAGGCTCATAATTGCCTTGTGTCTTTGGTGTTCTTCATTCTCCTTTGCTCCAGGTGGATAGAGACCAATTAATGCATCTTAGATGGCTGCTTGCTAGCTTTTAAGACCCCAGGCACCTCTCTCCAAAGTGGGATACGGAATGTTTTCTTAATAGATTTTATTATGCCAATTGACTTAGATGTCCCCTGAAAGCATGGTCCTCAAACTCCTGCCCCTGCAGCAAACATTTTTCACCAAAGACTTAAAGTGAATTTTTTAAAAAAAATTTTATTGCAACTAAAACCCATTGCCATCAAGTTGATTCCAGTTCATAGCTACAGTAAATAATGGTTTTTTGGTGGTTTTTTGGCCACTGGTGGTATAAAGCTGTAGCCAATATTGTAAATTTTAAAGAGTAAATTGACTCCACTTATAAGTCAACCTACATTTTTTCTGATTTGTGTTTTGTCCCAGAGTCATTTGAGTTGACCTTCCTCCTGTGGCGGCATTACCCACAGCCTGCTGTTAAAGCAACTACTCACTGGTCAAAATCACCTCCGCCCCATAAACCCCAGTAGCTGGGACTGCAAGTTAGCTGTAGTTGGCCAAAGGGAACAGGGTCCATGGAGGTGGCATCACAATTAAATGGAAGTGCGCCTTCTTGTAATTTTTTAAGTTTAAAGAATCAACTCATATCCCCAATCAATGGAATATACTTTGATCCAACATTTTCACAATCCCTACTGTTCACACTCAGCTGTTAATCGAAGGGTTGAAGATTTGAGTCCACCCAGAGGTGCCTGAGAAGAAAGGCCTGGCTATCTACTTTCCAAAAATCAGTGAATAAAAACCGTAGGGACAGAGAACCCCTGAGGGAGCAGGAGAACAGTGGGATGCAGACCCCAAATTCTCATAAAAAGACCAGGCTTAATGGTCTGACTGAGACTAGAAGGACCCCAGTGGTCATGGCCCCCAGACCTTCTGGTGGCCCAGGACAGAAACCATCCCCAAAGCCAACCCTTCAGACAGGGATTGGACTGGACTATGGGATAGAAAAATATGCTGGTGAAGAAGGAGCTTCTTGGATCAAGTAGACACTTGAGACTATGTTGGCATCTCCTATCTGGAGGGCAGATGAGAGGGCAGAGGGGGTTAGAAGCTGGTGGAGTAGACACGAAAAGGGAGAATGGAGGGAAGGAGCAGGCTGTCTCATTAGGGGGAGAGCAATTAGGAGTGTATAGCAAGATGTATATAAATTTTTGTATGAGAGACTGACTTGCTTTGTAAACTTTCACTTAAAGCACAAAAAATTAAAAAAATTGAAAAACCCCTAGGGAGCATAGTTCTGCTCTGACACTCATGGGGTCGCCATGAGTCAGAATCGACTGCACAGCAGATGGTTGTTGTTTGTTTTACTGTGCATTACAGATTCCCCTATTTTGTGGGTTTTCCAATATCAAGCATGCATTCTTTTTATTCCTCCCTCCACCCCTTTATTTTTTTAGAAATTTCAAGGCATGACTGTCTTAGGTTCAGGAAATCCCCTAAGAAATGACAACAGATAAGAACAAAGACTCTGTTCGTAACAGAGAAGGTTTTCTGTTTTCATTCTCCAAATTATTTTTTTCCCAATATGGTCTCAGTGTTTCTCTTCAGCTTTCATAGATGCCCAGCATTGCTGGGGCACAGTGGCATCTGGCTGCCAGTTATAAAAACAAAGTCATGAAAGCTTCCTGTGTTTGCATTCCAAGTTCAAATACCCACAGGGAATTCTCAATACTTATTTTTATTTTACAAAGATGTTTCAAGCTGCCAGAATGCCAAGTTGTCTACTCTTCAGAAGACGCAGAAGAGAGAATAGTGACGTTAAGTAATTGTCATGGATTGAATTGAATTGTGTCCCCCAGAAAATATGTGTCAACTTGATTAGGCCACAATTCCCAGTACTGTGTGGTTGTCCTCCATTTTGTGATTGTGATGTTATGCTAAAGAGGATTAGGGTGGGATTGTAACACCACCCTTACTCAGGTCACCTCCCTAATCCAATGTAAGGAGAGTTTCCCTCAGATCGGGCCTGCACCACCTTTTACCTCTCAAGAGATAAAAGGAAAGGGAAGCAAGCAGAGAGTTGGGGACCTCATACCACCAAAAAAGCAGCACCAGGAGCAGAGCGTGTCCTTTGGACCCGGGGTCCCTGTGCCTGAGAAGCTCCTTGACCAGGGGAAGATTGAGGACAAGGACCTTCCTCCAGAGCCAACAAAGAGAGAAAGGCTCCCCCTGGAGCTGAAACCCTGAATTTGAACTTGTAACCTACTAGACTGTGAGAAAATAAATTTCTCTTTGTTAAAGCCATCCACTTGTGGTATTTCTGTTATAGCAGCACCAGATGACTAAGACAGTAATATTTATTGAGAGTAGATGGGGTTTTGGGAACTGTGCTAGGCTCTCACTCACATACATTAGCTCTAATCCTCAGACCAAGCCTGCAGAGAAGGTCTTATTACCTCCACGTGGCACAAAAGGAGGTAGAGAAAGAAAAGTTAAGGAGCTTGCCCAAGAACACAGCTGGCAAGAAATAGAACCAAGATTCTATCCCAGACACCGAAATCTCCCTTCCTTCTTTTTCACCATAACATTACTACTTAATGTGTTTCACTTTATCAACTAAACAAAAGCTAAGCCCAATACCCACTCTTGTCATATTCATGAGGAAAGCTTATTGCAGTCACTGGTAATTGCTCTTATTATTTGAAAAATTATTATAAGAATATCCTCTCTATTCCTGTTTAGCATGATAATCTGCAGATATCTGAGGAGCTCTTGAGAAACCCTAGATTTAACAGGATAGGGAGAGAACACCATCTTCCATGCTGGTTGGAAAAATAAAAATTTAGAAATAAATCTCTGCTTCGTTGAATTCAGCAGCTAGCACTAGCAGGTAAACAGCAGAGGTCAACAAGCTATGGCTCTTGGGTCAGATCTAGAGCGCTGCCTGTTTTTGTACAAGCCAACTGCTAAGAATGATTTTTACAATTTTGAATGGTTAAAAAAAAAAATCAAAAAAAGAATACTGTTTTAAGATTCAGGAAAATTCCAATTTCAGTGTCCATAAACAAAGTTTTATTGAAACACAGCCATGCTCATTCATTTACGCCTTGTTTATAGTTTTGCACTACAATGGTAGAGCTGAGCAGTTGTGACAGAGATGGTGGAGCCCACAAAGCCAAAAATATTTATTAGCTGGTCCTTTACAGAAAAAGACTGCCCATCCCTGGTATACAAATCACTATGGAAGAATCTATAAAGGTTACCAAGATAGGACACAGACTTTGCCCTCAAGAAAAGAGAAGCCTAGGAGGGGGATAGGACATATAAGATTATCTAAGTACAGGGCACAGCAAGATTAGTGTCATAAGAGTTGCTTGAGCTCAGTGAATACTCGAAGAGAAGAGATAAAATGGCACCGAGGTTGAGCATGTTCTCTGTTTAATGCCATCCTTATCTTGGTTTATTTGGTAACTGAAAACCAGGCTTAATGCACACTAGGTCCCTTTTGTCTTTTTTTACACACCCACACACACGCATACACGCACACAAAATCAAAAAAATATTTTTCAGGATGACTTTATTTTCAAAATTGTGTTTTAATGAAGCTCCAAAATATACCACTTGAACCAAAGTCATATGCATGAAACTCTCATACATCTTCCATGAATTTTGGAGCTCAAAAAGACAAAAAAAAAAAAAAGTTGCCACCAAGTCAATTCTCGCTCACGGCGACCCATGTGTGTCAGAGTAGAACTGTGCTCACTAGGTTTTTCAAAGACTGATTTTTTGAAAGTAGATCACCAAGCCTTTCTTCCAAGGTACCTCTGAGTGGACTGGAACCTCAAACCTTTTGATTAGAAGCCAATGGTGGTATTAGATGGTGGACAACTACTTTTTTGATTTTTCTGTATGTTTTATACTTTTTGTAACATATATAAATATATATATTTTTAAATATTTTTACATTTAAAAGGCTAAACAGGCATTGGTGGATCAGTGGTTATCAAAGACTGAATTATGTCCCTCCCAAAAAGTGTGTATCAACTTGGTTAGGCTATGATTCCCAGTATTCTGTGGTTGTCCTCCATTTTGTGATTGTAATTTTATGTTAAAGAGGATTAGGGTGGGATCCAATGCATAAGATATAAAAGGAAAGGGAAGTAAGCAGAGAGTTGGGGACCTCATACCACCAAGAAAGCAGCACTGGGAGCAGAACATGTCCTTCAGACCTGAGGTTCCTGTGTTGAGATGCTCCCAGACCAAGGGAAGACTGATGCATCACAAGGACCTTCCTCCAGAGCCGACAGAGTGAGAAAGCCTTCCCCTGGAGCTGACACCCCGATCTTGGTCTTCTAGCCTACTAGATTGTGAGAAAATTAATTCCTCTTTGTTAAACCACCCACTTGTGTTACTTCTGTTATAGCAGCACTAGATGACTAAGACAGTGGTAGAATTCTCAGCTTCCATGCTGCAGATCTGGGTTCAGTTTCTAGCCAAGGCACCTCATGTGAGCCACCACCCACCTGTCAGTGGATGCTTGCATGTTACTATGATGCTAAAGAGATTTCAATGGGCCTTCCAGACCAAGACAGACTAGGAAGAAAGGCTGGCTAACCTACTTCTGAAAAATCAGCCAAGGAAAACCCTGTAGATCACAATGGTCTGATCCTGTTGTGCATGGGGTCATCATAAGTTGGGGCCCGACTCAATAGCAACTAACCACAACAAAGGCTTGAAAGGAAAAAGTCACCCGTCACTCCCCGTTAGAGTTGCACTGCTGTCTGCATGCAGTAATGTTCTCTGCTATCTGCACACAGTAGAACATTAAGAACATAGCACTTGACAGAAAAAAAAAAAAAAAAAGGCTCTCTCCTCCCCTCAGCATTCCCTGTCCATTCTGGGCTGGGCCTGCCTAGAGAAGCCAATTCCTATGACTTACATTCTTAGGATTTTTGGAGAATGAAAATGATACATGGACCTCTAGTGGGCCTTTGCCTCCTTGTTCCCCCGGGGGATTGCTGCTCTTCAAGGTTGCTAAACCAAACTAAACCCATTGCTGTCAAGTTGATTCTGACTCACAGCAACCCTATAGGACAGAGTAGAACTGCCCCATAGGGTTTTTCCAAGGAGTGTTTGTGATGTGAACCCATGATTGTCATCTCCCCTTCCTCTATCTAGTAAGACCAGTTTCCTTCATTTCATCTGAATACAGGTATAACTAATAGAGAGCATAGGTCAATGACTAGAGTTTGCTCCCTGCTTCAGTTATGTTTCCTGTCAAATTTCTACTGCGACGTCTCTTTCTCGTGATGTGATTCCTGGAAGTATGTTGTTCTTGTTAGGAGCCGTGGAGTCGGTTCCGACTCATAGTGACCCATGTACAACAGAACGGAACACTGCCTGGTCCTGCGCCAACCTCACAATTCTTGCTATGTTTGAACCCATTGTTGCAGCCTCTGTGTCTGTTTGTCTACTGTGGTGGCTTTTGTGTTGCTGTGATGCTGGAAGCTATGCCACCGATATTTCAAATGCCAGCAGGGTCGCCCATGGTGAACAGGGTTCAGCAGAGCTTCCAGACTAAGACAGACAGGAAAGAAGGACCTGGCGATCTACTTCTGAAAAAATTGGCCAGTGAAAACCTTACAAATAGCAACAGAAGTAGGTTACACCCTCCATTTTACCCTGTCATGCCACCCTCTCCTTCTTAACACCAGACATAGTCATAAGGCATTAACCAGAATGTTAACTAGCACTAAGAGAAGTCTCTAGCCCTCAAAGGAGAGGCAACACACCAAAGAGTTACGGAACCCAGGCCTCTCATTCACTGGCTGCCTACACTGTTTGGGGCAGTTTATTTAACCTGTGAGTCTATCTCCTTGCCAAAAAAAAAGAAAGTAGTAATGGTACCCACAGTTGTTACGGGTATTATCATATGAGCATGAAAACTCTGAAGAGTGATGCTGGATTATACAAAGCGATCAAGAAATGTAAGGAAGAAGGAGGAGCTATTGGAAAGCTTGTGCACCAGAAATTGAAGTATAAAGTGGTATTGTTATTCTCTGCAAAACAGTTTATCATGTACTGTGGGGAAATGTAAAGAAATGTAAGATATGACCCTTGTCCTCAAGCAGCTTGCAGTCTCACAGAGGGGGCAACAAGTGTTCGTGTTAAAAATGAAGGCATCATAGGAGGCAGTCTTAAATTCAAGTGCACGGGGTAGACCAGGGTACCAGAGGACATCAGGAGGGGTCCAGAGATCCACAGAAAGATTACGTGCGCTCGGCCCAGAATACAGAACTGGGATCAATCCGTGAACCCAGGAACACTCCAGAAGGCCTCCCTGGAATCCCAACCATCCAAACACTACCTACTAGGCGGAGGAGGTCCCCTTTTTTCCGAGAAGATATTTAAAGGGCTATTATCCAAATTGTTTACACTAAAAAGAGCCATAAAAACTTGTCTCAATAAAACTCCTTAAATACAAAAATATTTAGTATGCCCAGTCTGGCTCCTCCTGTCTTTTTTTTTTTTTTTTTTGTCAAATGCTCAACGTAGAGTACAATTTACTTCTCCATTAAAAAAAAAAAACTTCTTCGGTTCTGTTTTGGTTTGTGGGTTTTTGTTGTCATTTCTTCCTAAAGCGCTGTTTCCTCACATTTGCATCCCCCAGCCTTTTTAATGTGATATTGCGTTTAAACTGCCTTTTAATTGTATGTGCTGCCTTGGCAGAACATGACTGATGCACTCGCGTTAATGAGGGCTCCAGTCAGCAGCCCGTGCCAGCTGGAAACTGAGAAACAAGCGTAAATTATTCTGTCATCAATCAGCTCGAAAATGTTTGAATCACTAATTAGTTTGCAATTTGGGTGACAGTTTATCTGACGCAGGCGGTGTCAGAAACTTCAGATCCGAGATGAATAATTTGCCAGGAACAAGCGCTGATTCCCCGCTTTTAAATACATGAAGGTTTCTGTGCGTGTTGAAAGGTGGCTCAGTAGTCTTCATTAACTTCCAACTGGGACTATGTAAATCAGGAATCAGTGTGAGCCTCTTCAGGCTGCGTTGGTTTAGCAGATGATATTTAGAACAAGAAAGCCTCTTTTTTTTTTTAATTAATAATTCATAAACTGATAGACAAGGATGTTTGGGCTTTAGCAGCTTAAAAAAAGAAAATCACAATGGTTTTCAAAAAAAAAGCCATCACCCCCCTTTTTCATGAAAATGAGTCGCGCTGTGTCTTGCTGTTTAACTGATTTATGCTCTTCTGCCGTCACGTGACTGGAATGTTAACTGAGGAGTGATTATTAGCCCTTGTCCTTTCCAGCAGGATCTTTATTGGGGTTTTATTAAATGGCCGGCTTATGTTTCTGTTTAAAGGAAAAGGTATGTAGACTAGGGTGAAGGCAAGAGAGAAAGACTAGCAGTAACATTTAAAAAAAAAAAAAAAATTTTTTTTTGTCTAAAATCTTCATAAAAATCTATGATTTATCCCGTTAAGGGTGCTTGAATGGCCCCGGGTTATTTGAATCAAAGGAGCAGACCTGGATAATGGCTCCCTGCATTGACTGTGATGGGAGGGGGTGTTATCTGTGGGATACTTCAGGATTATGGTGTGATTTGGATCTGTGGCTCCATTATCCCTGCATTTAGTGGCCACACACTGCTATACAGAAGTTGGAGGATAAAGAGAGTTGTCACCTCTCAAAATTTGTTTACAGGAGGTCAAGTCAGGCCACCCTGTCAGCTGTAATAGACCTAGTAAGCTGGGCTGGCAAAAGCAATGCTGTTCACTTCTAGAGTAGAGAAAGGGTAGAAAGAAAGGTGACCAGTTAGGGCAACTGAGTGGTCTTAAAGTTGACTCTGGCTCATGGCAACCCCATGTGTGTCACAGTAGAGCTCTACTCCACAGGGTAGATTGCCAGACATTTCTTACAAGGCGTATTCAAATTTCAACCTTTCGCTAGCAGCCGGGCATGTTAATTGTTTGCACCACTCAGGAACTCCAGAAAAACAGATGAGTATAGAATATTCCATGCCCCCTTGATAGCCAGCTACCGGGATGAGTGCAGCCTCTACAGAGAGAAGGCAGAGGCTTAAAGTGTCTCAGTAATGAGAGGGTGGGGCAGGGAACGTGGAGCAGTGGGCAGTGCAGGCACCGCACACTGCCTGATTCTGTGTTAAGATTTCAAAATCCAGGAAGGGAAAGACAAGTGAGAGGCACTGAGCTAAAAGCTCTGAGTGCATCACTTTTTCTCTGAAAATTCATTTTTCAGGGCATTCCTTGACCATTTCCTACAGCCCCAAAGTCATTTTGGTCAACAATCCTCTTCACAGAATTTGAGTTCACCCTCTCTCCACCACTGCCCTTGCCCGGGTTTGGGCCAAGCCATCTCTCTCCTGGATTGGATAAGTAAGCTCCTAATCAAGACCCCTCCCTTTAGTCTCTTTTTCCCTTCCCCACTCACGCTGCATCCAATTTCAGTCCATCTGAACTCATTCCTCAAGTATGGGCAGATGAATGGCGAGGAAGAAGGAAACCATATTTGTCAAGGGCAGTGAAAATAATGAAAGATAAAAAGTCCAGAATTCCCAGAGCATGTTGAGAGAACAGTGAAAAAAACAATCTGACTAAAGATTACTGTTAAGACATAAGGTATTTAGGCTGAGGGATAGACTTTTATCCTGTGGGTAATAAGAAGTAACTCAAAATTTTCAAATAAGGAAGTAATATGATGAAATTAGTTAAGTAAGGTATACAATGTCTGTGAGGAGACCTGGTGGCGCTCCTCGTCATCTCTAATTTGACTAAAACTATTATGATTCTGTGCCTTACAGTTGGCTTATTAAGGACGGAAAGTCCCTCATTCCACTAAGGGAGCATTTTAAGAATGACTTTGTAAAACCGTAAATATAAAAAGCTCATGAGACAAGCTGAGAGCTGGGAGAAAATATTCGAAAACTACATATCTGACAAAGGACTAGTATCCAGAATATGTAAAGAACTCTCAAAATTCAGCAGGAAAAAACCAAACAATTCAATTACAAAATGAGCAAAAGACACAAAGAGACACTTTACTGAAGAGGATACTCAGATTGCAAATTGTTGTTGTTGTTGTCAGGTGCCATCGAGTTGGTTCTAACTCATAGCGACCCTATGTACAACAGAATGAAACACTGTCTGGTCCTGTGCCATCCTCGAAATTGTTGCTATGTTGGAGCCCATTATTGCTTTGAGACCCTTGAAAAAGGGTCTTTCTCTTTTTCGCTGACCCTCTGCTTTACCAAGCATGATGTCCTTCTCCAGGGACTGGTCCCTCCTGATAACACGTCCAAAGTCCATGAGAGAAACTCTCTCCATCTTTCGTCCAAGGAGCACTCCTGCTATACTTCTTCCAAGACAGACTTGTTCGTTCGTCTGGCAATCCACGGTATATTCAATAATCTTCACAAATGCCATAATTCAAAGGTATCAATTCACATGAAAAGATGTTCAACATCATTAGCCATTCGGGAAATACAAGTTAAAACCACAGTGAGGTATCACTACACACTTATCAGCAAGGCCAAAATACAAAATAATAGCGTCACCAAATGCTGGCAACAGTGCAAAGAAACCAGATCACTCGTACATTACTGGTGGGAATATAAAATAGTACAGCCACTATGGCAATGAGCGTGGCAATTTCTCACAAAACTAAACACAAAACTACCATATAATCCAACAATTATGCTCTTGGGCATATTGACTAAAGAAATGAAAACATATGTTCACTCAAAAACTTGTACATGAATGTTGAAAACAGCTTATTTGTAATAGCAAAAAAAAAAAAAAACGGAAAGAAGTCAGATGTCAGTCAATGGGTAAATGGTTAAATAGGATACCACAGAATATTCCTCTATAACAAAAAGGAACAGACTATTGGTACACCCAACAACGTGGATGAATCTCAAGGAAATGACGCTATGTTGAAAAAGTTAACCAATCCCTAAAAGTTATATACTGTGAGATCCCATTTTATGTAACATTCTTGAAATGACAAAAGCATAGAAGTGGAGAACAGACTGCTAAGTTTCTAGGTTTTAGAAGTGTGGGTGGGAGAAAGGTGAATGGGGTTATAAAGACAACACAAGGGACGCTTGTGGTGATGGAAATGTTTCTGTATTTTGATTGTGGTGGTGGATACACCAGCCTACAAACATGATAAAATTGCATAGAAATAACACATACACACAGCAATCACAAATAAAATGTAAAAAGTGTTCTGTTGGGAAAATGCCGTTTTTATGAAAGCATATGGAAAACCTCGTGGTGTAGTGGTTGAGAGTTCTGCTACTAACCAAAAGGTCGGCAGTTCAAATCCACCAGGTGCTACTTGGAAACCCTAGGGAGCAGTTCTACTCTATCCTATATGGTCGATATGAATTGGAATTGACTTGACGGTAAGGGTAATAATATTAATATGAGAGCATATAGCAGTGAAAGCTTCCTGGTGGAAGGTTAAGCTACTGCGTGATGGCTAATGAGAAGCCAGATGAGAGAAGAGGAGGGGAAAGAGGCAGAGCTGTATGTATTGGATCAATAAATTTGTGTGTGTCTGTGGTGAGGGCAACAGTATCAAAGAAATGGGGAATTCTGGGTTTGGATGAGACCACAGGATACAACCAATGTAAAGAAATAGGGGCCTTGGGAAGGAGACGCAGAGTCTAGATGCCCTATAAAAGCGCATACTGGCTCTGTAATGATGCTCAGGAGTGGAGTGGCAGTATCAGAAGGGACCTCAATAAAAGAAAACGTGCTCTTTCTCCACCGTTTAGCCTAAATCCCTGGTTGTGTATTTTCATCTCTTGGGGTACATCTTTTTGAAAGTCAGTTCTGATTTTTAATCTTATCCAGCACAGCTTGCTTCAACCTCCTCCTGTTGAGGGGGTAAGGGTGTCTCTAATTTCTATTAGGTAGGCAATGGGCTCAGCTATTCAGTCTTGTTTCTTTGCCATCCCTAGAGTGTTGGCCTCAACTGCATAGTCCAAAATGGCTCATCACCTTGTTCACAGTACACATGGCGAAGGGAAAGAGGAAAGGGGAGAGGGATGTTCTTTCCTTCCTGTGAAGTTGCTTATCTTCCATCCACATGCATTCCTTTGGCAAGAACTTTGCCATCTGCCCACACCAAGCCCTAAGAAAGGTGGGCAAATGTATCTTTTGTCCTGAATAACCATGTGCCTAACTAAAACTGGAGGTTTAGTTAATTTGAGATGAAAGGGAGAATGGATGTTTGGACAAATTGCAATTTTTGCCATACATTTTTTGGGGGCATAATTGATTTCTTGGTGAGAGTTTAAGGAAATTTTAACTCAGACTACTCCAGTAGTAAAGTCCCACTGATGCTGAAATATAAAGAAAGAAAAGTCAAATGTTACAAAAAGTTCTGATCATTCATTTCAATGGGATACATCAATCCACATCATTTAGCTCTGGAAATTGATAAAGAAAAAAACAATTCTATCCACCAGCTATTTTGAACACTCAAAATTCCCACAGCTATGGGCAGTTTGTCTGAAATTAGGAAAAAGGGGAACAATTTTTAGCCTAGTGTGATTCATTAGACAGACAGATAGGTAGATCAATAGATAGATATATCGATAACAGATAGCTGCCATTGAGCTAACTCCTACTCATAAAAAAACCTTAAATACAACAGAAAGCCAGATCTGGGATCATTCTCATAATCCTGGCATGTTCTAGTCAATCACTGTGACTATTGTGTCAATCTGTCTAACTGAGGGTCTCCCTTTTCCTGGTTGATCCTCTGCTTCATCAAACATGATATCCTCCTCCAGCGATTGATCCCTCCTGATGATGTGTCCAAAGCAAGTGAGTTGAACAATGCTTTGTTGGGATTCACAGAGTTTTCACTGGCTACTTTTGGAATGAGAACACCAGACCTTTCTTCCTAGTCTGTCTTATTCTGAAAGCTCCGTTGAAACCTGTTCGTGTTATTGCTTCCAGCATCACAACAACACACAAGCTACCACAGTACGACAAACTAGTTTGATTCATCACATCTATTAGAAGATGGAGTTAATCACTGGCCTACTCCTTTATCCTATTACATAGCGTCAGAGCATGGTGATTCCATCCTATAACCCACACAGACAAAACCACTTGAATTCTACCTGCAGCTTCTTCCCACTCCAGACTCCAAGCAGTTTGGGGAAAGAATAAAAGGTATTGGTCTTATATTTCTATCGGTTTGCTGACTATTGCCTTACTCTTGAGCCAGTTTTCCTCCTGAGTCTGCTCTGACCTTGGTATACAGGTTGCTCAGAGACTGGATTCCTGCCTCGCTTCTCACTATCTAAGTACTTGGCCCCCATTTCCCTTGTGAAGCATTTCCCTTCTCATATTTCCTTCACATTGCATTTCTTCCTTGGCCCCTTTCTCATTTATATCCTTCCAATAACTAAATTCCTCCATTCTATATGTGGGACCACTGCCGCATTCATCACCCAATTTGATGATTAGATTCTTTAACTTCAGTCTACTTGTAAGACAAGCCATTGCTAGGCAAACCAATCTTACTCCTGGGACCCACTTACACAAGTACTTGCTCTCTCAGTCTTCTCCCAATCCCGCCACCACACACATACACCCATATACATACGCCACAAACAGATCCAGTGTTGATTTGTATTAACAATGCTATCAATTACGTCCTACCTATCCTTTTCCCAGAGTTCCTGGGTAGTACAAATGGTTAATTCCCTCAGCAGCTAACAAAAGAGTAGAGGTTCCAGTCCTCCCAGAGATGCTCAGAAGAAAGGCCTGGGGATCTCCTTGTGAAAAATCAGCCACTGAAAACCCTGTGGAACACAGTTCTATTCGGACACACATGGGGTTACCATGAGTCAGAGTCAACTTGATGGCTACTATCTTTTCCCTCATAGGCTTATTCCCTAATTTGAGTGCTGCCGTCAGGTTCTTGTCTTGGTGTGCTCATTCTTTGAATCATCAGTTTTGGGCCTAATTTCCATGTGCTGACTTCTAGCCCTTTGGGTCTGCCTAGGTTCCTAGAACTGCCTTCTCCTATTGGAAATAGCCCATAATTTCCTTACCTGCTGTGTGCCTTCGTGAGGTGATGTTATAGTCAGCTTTTGCTAGGTTGTAGAGCAATAATAACAAACACACCCAAAATTTCAGCAGCTTATTGCCACTAAGGTTCATTCTCTCTGGTGTTACTTGTTGGCTGCAGCTCTACTCCACGCCCTCTTTATTGGAGAACCAACAATGAAGAAGAAGCTACTATCTAGGACATGCTACATGCTGGTATCAAGGCAGGATGAAATGAAAGGTGGCAAAACCAATCATGGCTCTTAGATCCTCGCTCAGAAGCGTCACACATGACACTTCTACTCACACACCATTGACCAAAGCAAATCACATGGTCCAGCCTCACACCAATGGAATAGAAAGCATAATCCCTCCACAGAGACAGGCCTGGTAGAAAAGAAACTGTATCTTTTGACAGAAATAAAATCTACCAAAATTTTCTCATAATGTCCCCAAGAGCTTTTTCTGGGTTTCCTGGCAATGGCTAGTTAGGACTAGTGACGTCCTTCCTATATTAGGATTAGGGACAAGGACGGATTGTCCCATAAGTATGTCCAAGTTTACTTGGGCTTACTTACTAATCTGCAGTACATAGTTTCACATGTGAAATTGTACACTGCAGATTAGTAAGTAAACACAATTAAGCCTGTGCATACCTTGCTTACTGGTTAATTCACTCCTGAGTAGGAAGGGTTAAAATCTCACATATTCCCAGTGGTCTCCATGGGATGGGTAACTGATTTTCCCACCATTTACTGTAAACACATGACACCAGAGCTAAGTCTGCTTGGGATAAAGCTGCTCTCAGGCTTGACTCATCAAAAGGGAGAACGTTGGAAATGAGGAGGGGAACACAACCACAGAGCTGTCGCCAGGTGCCAGCACAAACAGCCCCCTGTGTAGAATACCAAGAGATGGCAGGCTGTGAGCCTCATCAGGCCAGCCTCTTCCTTAACCCATGTTGGGTTGACATTTTGGAATTTACTCTCACTGCCATCTCCCTTGTTTGGGCTTAGATTTTCAAGGCCACGGTGAAGAGACTGTTTTATTTCCTCCTCAGTATCATAATCAATATGTGGACATATTGTCATCAAGTATATGTTGGTCAGTAAGCCACAGTCTTTTATTCCAAACAGCCAACTTCCAATAATCATGGTTAACTGCATCAAATACGATTTAGCAAGCATTTTTATTCTATACGGTTGTTCCTGAGAAAAGCAACATAGCTATTAAAACAGCAAATGCCAACAATTATT
Source organism: Loxodonta africana (assembly GCF_030014295.1). Classification (NCBI taxonomy): domain Eukaryota; kingdom Metazoa; phylum Chordata; class Mammalia; order Proboscidea; family Elephantidae; genus Loxodonta; species Loxodonta africana. The sequence continues at coordinate 30,635,664 of NC_087350.1, read as the reverse complement.
AACATTAGCCTATTATCCTTCATTTTTTTTAAATGAGAAAAATCTGAATAAACTTAAATTCCAAAGAATTAGCTTTTAAATTTTAATTTCTTTTAAAACACTTAAGGAATAATCATTAACTATTTCTCTTACTTACTACATTATAGTTATTAAAAAGTCCTCAGGCTTGAATGGTTCCAAGTTCTGTCAGGAGTTTGGGAGGATTTTTGAAGTTTTGTCTAGTATATGACAGCTGTCTGTAATCACTTAGCTGACAAAGTAACTCATAACAGAGTTCGAATATATTGTATCTTCGTTATCACCATTTCATTTTCCCAAGCCATAACCATGGCAGACATTAATAATCAATCATAGCACTCTTCTATCCTATATCAGCCTTAGAATCTTGCTCAACCCAGCCCTCCTGGCAGCAACCTCTCACTGGAGAGGGATCATGCTGCAGATGGATTCTTTTTGCCATTCTGGTCCCAGTGGTAATTAGAAATCCTTTGCCACGTAACAACTGGCTGTGATTAAACTCTTCTTCACCTAGCCCGAGAGGTGTTTCTCCACACTATTTTAGTTCCCTTTTACTAAGAATTCAGCCTTTTCCCTCCATATAGCCCAGCAACATGAATTACTCACCACTTTTGCTTTAAAATTAGGAAGTTGTCCTCCATTCAATACCTCTCTTTGGTTGACCGCCCCCTGTGCTGAGAGTTTGTATTAACCCTATTTTACTTTGAATATTTAAGTTTATATTGTTAGAAACTCCAGCAGTACTGATGTCTAATAACAGACTCCCAGCTCACTTCCTCTAGTTTACTTGAATTTAAAGAAAACATTTTCCTTTCCCACACCTCTGAAAGCATCAAATTTTTGAGAAGAGACCTAAAATAATTTTTTTATTAAACTGAGTGTCTGGGGTTCTAAATAAGCAATTGTAATTTTCTGGTAGCATAGATATAGTGCTAATTGCCTAAATTAGTAGATTTGACTCAGTGCTTAACTGAGGGAGATGTATCATCTTTATGTGAGAGTTACGTATCTCAGTTCATCTGCTTGGGAGGGCGTGTTGTTCTCAAATGTTTCTGTTTCAGAATGAGGCATGGTACACCAACTGGCAGCAGATTTATTGGCTACCCTTCACATAAGTAATCTTACTCTGAAATAGCAATTATTAATCCAGCAACTGCTCTAACTAAATTCGAATTCCTCTTCTTATACCAATATTTTAATTCCTGATAGTGTCCTTCACAAGGCTTAGATAATTAATCTAGATAGAAACAAAAGTATTACTTTATATATTTATCATCTATCACATATAAATATTATTGATTTGGTCCTTTAATAAAAATAACACATTACTTTTACAGAAATATTTTTAAAAATCTAAAAAATATTAAAAAAAAATAAATGGTAACTGTTCACAACCACTACACACCCTGTTAATATTTTTATGTAATTCCTTCCAGTCTTTATGCACAAAATTTAAAATAATTATGACAGTAATATAAATACATATCTGTGCGTTTTTCCAAGGGAATGGTTTTAAATTTGCTGTTGAATTATGATGAAATAGACAAGAGCCACTTGGTTCCTTATAAGAGGAAAAAGAGGCACATTGTTGGTTCAGTGGTGGAATTCTCCCCTTCCATGCGGGAGACTCAGGTTCAATTCTTGGCCAGTGCACGTCATGAGGATCACAACGTTCTAGTCCACATTTGATCATGGGGATAGTGCAGAGCTGGGAAGCATTTTGTTTCGTTGTGCATGGAGTAGTCATAAGTGGGGGTCCAACTTGACAGCACCTGACAACAAGGAAAATAAAACAAAAATACCCTATTCATTTATTTCAAGTCTCAAAAGCCATATGATACGAGTAAACAGCTTTAGTTTACAATAAATAACTAAGCATTAGGATTTTAGTTTATAATAGATAACTAAGACAGATTTTGGCTGAAAGCAGAGAATATCAGAAAGATGTTTATCAGTGTTCTATCGACTGTGTAGGTCATAACAAATTATGAATAATACTGAGAAGAATGGGAATTCCAGAGCAATTTATTGTGCTCGTGAGGAACCTGTACATAGAACAAGAGGCTGTTGTTCAAACAGAACAAAGGTATACTATGTGACTTAAAGTCAGGAAGGATGTGTGTCAGGGTTGTATCCTTTCACCATATTTATTCAATCTATATGCTGAGGAAATAATCAGAGAAACTGGACTATATGAAGAAGAACGCGGCACGAGAATTGGAAGAAGACTCATTAACAACCTGCTTAAAAAAAAAAAAAAAATTTTTATATGCAGATGACACAACCTTGCTTGCTGAAAGTAAAGAGGACTTGAAGCACTTACTGATGAAGATCAAAGACTGCATCCTTTAGTATGGATTACACTTTAATATACAGAAAACAAAAATCCTCACAACTGGACCAATAAGCAACATCGTGATAAACAGAGAAAATATTGAAGTTGCCAAGGATTTCATTTCACTTGGATCCACAATCAACACTCATGGAAGCAGCTGTCAAGAAATCAAATGACATATTGCTTTGGGCAAATCTGCTGCAAAAGATCTCTTTCAAGTGTTAAAAAGCAAAGATGTCACTGTGAGGACTAAGTTGCACCTGACCCAAGACATGGTATTTTCATTCACCTCATATGCATGTGAAAGCTGGACAATGAATAAGGAAGACCAGAGAAGAATTGATGCCTTTGAATTATGGTGTTGTCAAAGAGTATTGAATATACTATGGACTGACAAAAGAATGAACAAATCTGTCTTGGAAGAAGTACAACCAGAATGCTCATCAGAAGCAAGGATAGCAAGACTTTGTCTCATATGCTTTGGACATGCTATCACAAGGGATCAGTCACTGGTAAAGGACATCATGCAAAAAAGAGGAAGACCCTCGATGAGATGGATTGACACAGTGGCTACAATGATGGGTTCTTGCATAGCAGATAATGGCTCAGGAACGGACAGTGTTTCATTTCATTGCACATAGTGTCACTAGGAGTCAAAGCTGACTCAGTGAACCTACGAACAAGACATTAGATCTACTCATGAAGGTGGTTATCTAAATAATACCACCTTTTGTTCCCCTTCAATACATGGAAAATGGTGGTAACTTTATTCGAAGGGAGTAAGTTTGGTTGTGCTTATCACATAAACCTGAAAAATCAACAGGGTACCATCCTAAGATTAAATAAATTGCTATATACCCCACTACCACACTTCTTTTTGAAGAACATGGTATATATTTCCTAGAGCTAGCGAAATATGCGATAGAAATGTGGGGCAACATTTTTAGTTTCAGGCTTGTTTTTCCACTCCTGTCATCATTCTCAGCAAGTTCCATATATCTACACTGACAAGTCACCTAACAGCCTGACTTCACAGGCTGTTGTCCTCCTCAACTCCAGATATAGTAATCTCTGTGCAACCAAAGTTACTGATAAAGCCACACTTTGAATCCAATATTCACTCAGAATTCTCTACACTTCTGTAGCCACCACCTCCTTAACTTCTATCTTGTTCACGCTCTCATACTTAAAGAACCTCCAATTCCTTGGAAACTATCTGTTGTCTTTGCTGATGAAACCCACCTCGACCTCATGTTTCTATATCAATCATTTAGCTACTTCTTCACTCCCGGTGTGTTCTCCACCCTCACTCCAACTATTGAACAGCAGAATTGGAGAAAGTTGAGAAACTGTGCTAACTTCAACTAAGCCCTCGTTACTTAGTGTCTTATCTCAATGTATTATAGTTCTTATAACGATTTTTCCAATTTTTTCCGCATTCTTCTAGCTCTCAGATCCTCACCAAGATTCATTCCACACACCCAGGAAATAACCTCATCTGCAACTTTAAACGGGAAGGTCAAAGCCTTTGGAGACAGGCAAATCTGGGACCTCCACTTAATAGCTGCATGACCTTGGAGAAGTCAGTCCACTTTCTACAAGCCGTAGGCCTTGTGATGTTTAGATTGTGTATGTCAACTTTGCCGGGCCATGACTCTCAGTGGTTTGGCAGTTATGATGTAGTCTGGCAGTTGTATAATGGTATAATCACTTCCATGATGAAATCTGATGTAATGTGATCACCTCCATGATGGAATCTTCTGTGACTAGCCAATCATTTGAAACAGGGTTTCCTTGGTGGTGTGGTCTGCATCTAATAGAGGTGGGTTTTCTGGCAAGGCTCATGGGCTTTTGCCTGCTCTGAATTCTGCAGCTGACTCCTGTTCATCTGACCTCCAGTTCTTGAAACTTGAGCTAGCAGCTCACCTGCCATGTTGCCTGCCGATTTTGGGATTCGTTGGTTTCTGCAGCCTGTGTGTCAGAACCCTGCCAACTGGTCTGCTGATCTTGAGTTTTCCAGCCCCTGAAGCTACATGAGTCGCAAGAATCCTCCAGCCTATCCAGGATGGTGGACTTTCTGGCCTCTACAACCACGTGAGCAATTTCCTTGATATCTCTCTCTATGTCTATTTTTACTCTTTACTGGTTTTGCTTCTATAGAGAACCCAGCCTAAGACAGGCCTATTGTAAAGATAAAACAAAATAAGGTATGTGAAAGCACATCACCCAGGGCCTAGAATGTGGTTGAAACCACACAAGTATAAACAGGATCTAAAAGTTGAATGTTCACAGCCACCTACATTGCCTTTGCTTAAATCTGGCCCCGAGCAGAGTTTCTAACATTCAGATTCTACTCTCAAAAGACAGAAGCAATAGAAGGAGGCAATGAGGCCCAACAATTCGGGTGATCCTCTTCCTTCCTTCTTTCCTTCTTTCCTTTTCCTGGCCATTTTCTAAGATAGCTAACCTTGGCAATTATAAAAACCATTGAGTTGTTATCAAATAAGCTAATTGGCAAAACCAAGGGCAGAAAGGAGATCTGGGTTTGTCAACATGGGCTAGGTTTTCTGCAGAGGTGAAACTGGAACATAAAATTTCATGTCAGCCAGTCCCCACTGAACAGACTCTGTGATTTACACCATTTACAGCTAGGGATAAACTGAGGCAAAGTGAGGCTTCAAAAATTGCCTTCCTGCCTGTCTTTGATGTTTCCCATTGCCCGTGGGCTCTTCATGCTCCCATAGCTTCCTCTAGCAATTCAGTATTCTGTGCAAGTCTGGCCAACACATGGGCAACCTCTCTTTCCTATCAAAATTTGGTTGTCCTATGTTCCATTTCCTATGATGCAAGCAACAGCCACTCTCTCTAAAGAAAGGAATTTTTGCTAAAGGCTCTGACGTTTGTATGACCCCTTGCCCTCCCACCTATTCCAAATAATTATTTTCTTATTAACTCCATGCTCTGGCTCCAGTGCTGAAATTGTTGGCCATTTTGACAGAGGAGAGTGGTCCTTGTGGTCCCACTTTGGTAACTCTTTCTAGTTTACGTGGAAATTCGATCTGCTGTCAATAGCAAAACTCACAGCTACTGATTAAAAAGCAAAATGAGTTGTTTGAATAAATTGTGGCCTGAGAGTGTCCTAACTCAGAAGGACAGGGTTCAGTGTAGGGCAGGTGCCTTGAACCAAATTGGAACTGACTTTGTAAATTGATCAGGTCACTCTATAGAGGTACACCATAAGGTCTGCAATGTGCTTTGTTGTTCTTAGTTGACCTTGAGTCAACTCCAACTCATGGCAATACCATGTACAACGGAATGAAATGCTGCCTAGTCCTGAGCCATTCCCACAATATGGTGGGAATTGAACCATTGTGATCACTGGGTTTTCATTGGCTGATCTTCAAAATTAGATCACCAGGCCTTTCTTCCTAGTTCATCTTAGCCTGAAAGCTTCACTGAAGCCTGTTCAGCATCATAGTAACATACAAGTCTCCAGTGACAGATGGGTGGTGGCTGAACATGAAATGTATTGGCTGGGAATAGAACCCAGGTCTCATGCATAGAAGGTAAGACTTATACCAATGAACCACCAAAGTACTATGTAATCCATTCCCCCTATCCTCCCTACCTACCACCCCCCAAAAAAAAACTTCCTGCAAAAAAAGTCCTTATTGAAAATAGAGGAAAGGTAAGGACAGTACTAATAAATGTTGACACCCCCTATAGCAGACACTGGAAACCCTTGTGGCGTAGTGGTTAAGTGCTACAGCTACTAATTCAAGGGTCGGCAGTTCAAATCCGCCAGGTGCTCCTTGGAAACTCTGTGGGGCAGTTCTACTCTGTCCTATAGGGTCACTATGAGTCGGAATCAACTGGACCGCACTGGGTTTGGTTGGTTTTTTTTTTTTTTTTGTAGCAGACACTGTATTAGAGCTTTAAGATACATCTTAGGCTAGGTTCTCTAAAGAAGCAAAACCAGTGACACATATAGACAGATAGAAAGAGAGGGAGAAAGGCAGAGAGAGAGAGATTTATAACAAGGAAATGGCTGATTCAGTTGTAGAGGCTGCAAAGTCCCATGTTCTTGTGTCAGGTGTCACGCTGGAGGCTGACAAACCCAAAATCAATGGGTCAGATGGCCCAGCTGCTGGCTCAAGTTCCAAGAATCGGAAGTCAGATGGTGATGAGCTAAATGCAGGATCCAGAGCAAAGCAAAAGACTGCGAGCTTTGGCAGAAAGTCCATGTATATTGGATGCAGGCCACACCCCCAAGGAAACACCCTTTCAACTGATTGGCTACTCATAGCAGATTTCATCATGGAAGTGATTATATTATATCAGATCTCATCATGGAGGTAATTACACCATTATAAAACTGCCAGACCACTGAAAATCATGACCCAGCCAACTTGACACACAACCTTAACCGTCACAACATGTACTACTATTGCTACTCTCAAAAAGAACAATGTTTATGGGATCCAACTACGTGCCAGGTGCTGTTCTAAGCACTTTAATGTGTAATAACTCATTTAATGCTCACAATAACCCTATAAAGTCAGCACCGTTATTAGCTGCATTTTACAGAAACAAACGCAGGGTTGCCCAGCTGGCCAGATTCCAACAAAGTGCATGTGCTGCCTCATTCAGGCCCCATTACAACCTGTAAGCTATATGTTATTTTCTCCCCATTTTGCACAAGATGGAACTCGGTCTCATACAGCCTATGCAATCAGAGGCAGGTAAAGGTTACACAAATTGATTAAAGGTCTTTCTGGATCTTAACACTGTCTTTTTACATTGGAACAACGTGCTGCCTGGTTTTCTGAAGCCACAGGTTCCTCTCTGGTGCAGGAGAAGTGGCAGATGACAAGCAAATGGATTCCTGTCAACGGGCACCAACTGAATGGATGAGCTCAGGTGTCTTGGCAGTCTCCCCTGTGCATTATGGTCTCCATGAGGAATGCAATAAAACAGGGACAGAATGAAAGGGTGCATGAGTACTAAAAAGCTACAAAACCTCCTTGGATTTGGTTTCCAATAAATCGAGTAGAGGAAAAGTCATTCTATCTCTGACCCCTGCAGAAGTGGTCTAATTCCAAGTCTACTCTAAATGCTTCAGCACTTTGCAACACAAAACTCCACTCCCCCTGTTTTCAGGATGCTGGTTTGTGCTGCTGTTATGAGATCTTGATTATCACCTGATCCTGAATTGTTTAAGAGGAGTCCCCACCAACATCAGCGTATGCTGGAAGAATACTTGTATCCCCATCCCGTATCACCCCAATAAAAGAGTGATTTCCGTCATCAAAAGAAATCCTTCAATACATGTTAGGAGTCGCTAAGTGGCGCAAATGGCTAAGCGTTTGACTACTAGTGAAAGGTTGGCAGATTAAGCCAACCCAGAGGCACCTCAGAAGACAGGCCCAGCAATCTGCTTCCGAAAGGTTACAACCTTTAAAACTCTATGGAGTACAGCTCTACTCTGACTCAACGGCAACTAACAATGACAACATGTGTTGGCGACCTGCAGTGGTGTGGTAAGTAATGAAAGGGGAAGCAGAGAACGTTGTAGGTGAGTTGCATAGAAATATAAAAGCAGAAAACTGGTAGTCGTTTGATAATTTGGGTAAGAATTTTGCTCTGCAAAAGCGAGCTTTGTAAATCTTTGAATTCGCTTACTTGGTAAAGCATTTGATATTTATATATCATTGAAAATATTCCAAACACATAGTAGGAACTCAGTAAATTGCTGTTGAAGCAAAGGATTAATACACTTATTAAAAGGGGATAACACCATCTCTAAAATTAAAGAAAAAAAAAAAGACAATAAAATGGCTTAACATTCATGATTTTGTTTTACGTGCGGGAGAAGCTTCTCTTAAAATATTCATTTCCTTCCACCCCTGCTTTTGTAGCCTTTCTCCCCCTTATGAATAATACTAATACATTATGTAAAAACCACATGTTGTTAAATATATTTTATTAAGACTGTGACTGCTGAGTTCTTGGGGATTTTCTTTTCCCCCAAATGAAAATATTAGTTACTTTTGGCTGTTCTGATTACTGAGAAATGACAATCAAAGCTGGCAAAAAAGGGGGACCAGGATCCTTTGTTCAGTCTGCTCTTTATCCAGGATCTAACAAACAAACAAAAAAGCACTCCTGATAACCATGTTTGCTGTCCATTCTGTCCAGGCAGTTTGTCCAAAGGAAGCTGTCAGCCTTGACTCCCAAATTGAGGCTGGATTAATCTCCCAGCAGTGGGCATTGAGAGCAGAATCTGTTGAACTGGGAGTGTATTAGGGAAGGGAAGGAGGGGGTTCGCTGGTGGCAGCAGAGGGGCAGGATTTAGTATGAGGGAGATTTCCTAGAAAGAGTCATTAGGTTGAAGTCAGCGAGACAAAGCTGTAAAATTAGGGCAGAAACAGCGGTGTGAAAATGCGATGGGAGGGAGAGTGGGAACAGCGTCAGAGACAAATTTCAACCATCCCAGATAACATTGGTGTCTTCAGCAGGTCTGATGGGATAGAAACAGCATAGTGGAGAGTGCGAGAGTCAGAGGCCCCATGGCTCATGTAAGTGAATGTCTGAAAACACATCAGAGAAAAATGTGAACTCGGCTGCTCAGGAGCAATTCAGGCAAATGAGCTGTGGTACTGGGGGGCCTCACTTAATACCCAAGAACGGGGGTGAACCAGATTCCATAGGGTGTGAATATTTTAATAGTGTACCCAAGAATCCAGGCACAGAAGATCCAGCAGATGGCCTTGCCTTCCTACGAAGGCATTGGTGGCTCCATAGAGATGCCTGTTGTCTCTAGTCTTAAGCTTGGAGAAGCTAAGACTGGTCCCAAACTTCTCAGGCTCACAGAAAGAAAACCACCAAGGCCTTATTGCTCTGACAGTCCCTGGATGGCCCCAGGGGTAGGTTAGGGGTGGGGGGAGTGAATAAGATAAATAACTGAAGACTCAGGATTCATTCATTTGATATGAATTTATAGAACACCTACTATTTCCAGGCATTGGGCCATGTGCTGGGTTTTAACTGTGGACAAAACAGAAATGGTCCTTCTGATATGGAGTTTACAACTAAAAAGCAATCAGCAATACAGAGTGACAAGTGCCACAGAGGTGGGCCAAGGCTGGATGGAAACCCAGGAAGGGTCCTGAGCCTAAACTTGGGGTATTAAAGAATGTTCCCAAGGAGAAGAGACAACTAAGCTTAGACTTGGGATGAGGAGAAGTTAACCAGATAAATGGCTGAGTCAACTATTAGAGAGAAGACAGAATTCAGGGGTAAAGGTGGAGAAGCTAGACCCCAGAGTACAATTGGGAAAGGAAAATCATCCAGTGTCACTGGAATGGCTACGAAGAAGTGAGGTAGAAAGCGTTCAGAGCCGTGGTGGCAGATACCCAAGGGCCAGTTCATGTTGAAGAGGGTGCTGAATCTACGCATTTCAGGACACCCCGAAATGAAACTGTCCTGTTGGATGGTTAAAACCTGTGCTTTCAAACTTAAGGTGCAAAGGGTAGAAACCCCATCTTGCCGCATAAATTGTATTCAGATAGCTTGAGCTTTAATGTCAGGAAAATTTGATTTAGATCCTGGGTCTGCCACTTACAGGGTGATGGTGGGCTATTCCTCAAACTCTGAGCTTCAGTTTTCCCTTGTGTAAAATGAGAATCCTTTTCCTACACTGCATGGTTATTTGGAGAATTAGAGTGATTCTCACGTGGAAAACACATAGTATATAAAGGGCCATCCTTTTGGGAAGGAGCATTCAATAAATGGAAATAAATATTTATCTAGATTTCTCATAGAGTCGTTAATATCCTACAACGATGTTAGCAACCTTAACGTTTTCAGTAAGAAATAAAAGAAAAAAAGAGATGTTCGTAAAGAACTGTGGGTACAATATTGGTACAGAAGACAGATTGAAAGTCCCTGTCTAAGGTGCCGCTCACAATGTGAGCTGAGCCCCAGAGTAACACAGTTTCCTATCTGTAAAGCAGGGGCAATAACACTCGATTCCTCACTCCCAGGCATGTTGTAAAGTTTAATTAGATGTTATCCGGAAAGTACTGTGAACTTCTCAGAGGGAAAGGCAGCATATAAATACAAGTTATAAAGCGCTTATGATTCATTTCCCTTCTCGATTTAGCTACCGGCCAGTCCCCTGTAACTCAGAAAAGAACTCTGGCATTTTCTCCCCATATATCCCTGGTTTTTCTTACAGGAAGAGTCAACTCTTGTTCTTTTTCTCCATCTCTTGGTGTCCGCTGCTTTGAATTTCACCCAGCCGCCCTCTGGTCACTTGTTTATCAAATCTTCTGATGGATTTCCTTCACTCGCCTTTTGTACTTTGATTGGAGGATGTTTCCAATCTGGAGAGACCTTGATCTTCCTAAGTACTTTCAATTTTACATTTTAATGGGCACCAGTTGGATTTTAATCAAGGTGAGGCAGATTATTGATTATTTAGTCCCATCATGTATGCATGGATTCTCTAAATCTTTTAGACCCCCTTGGTTTAAAAGTAATTGGTAAGTCATTAGGGTTGAGACTGTGCCCTTCTACACTGAAGACAAATTTCTAACTTCTTCAGGTCACCTGTGGCCTCGTACTATAAATCTGTCATTTCTGCCCAGTTGTATTTTTTATAAATTGTGAACAAAGACAGATATTATCACCTGCTTTCTTTCTACTAGTGGGATTTCTTTGCTCAAAACTAAAAGTGATGTAGTCCTATCTATACCCAGTGCCCTCGAGTGGATTCCGACTCATAGCGACCCTATAGGATGGAGTAGAACTGCCCCATAGAGTTTCCAAGGAGCACCTACCTGGTGGATTCGAACTGCTGACCCTTTGGTTAGCAGCCGTAGCACTTAACCACTATGCCCCCAGGGTTTCCTGAAGGACAGTTAAAACCTGCAAATAAGTTCTACCTCCTTTTCTTCCTCAAATGAAATTCATTGTTTTCATGCTCCCTGCAAAATAGGAATGAATGTTATTAACACTTAAGGGAGAATTATGAATTCTAAGGAAAGTCAACAGCAGGGTTTTTCAAGGTTGGACTCAAGTATTAATCTCTCTGATATTTTCAGTGTTTACAGCAGATACTGCCATATGGCACAAACCAAGACTTTACTGGGTAAACTGACAAAACACTTTTTAATAAGAATGGGAGAGAATCCAACAATTTCAATTTCACCTGGAAGGCTCAAATAATCCCTGAGATGCTATGTGGATGCAATTGCCGCCAAAATTTAGTTGGGACATATCAAATAGGATCTAATTCTGGGGAGAGAGACAGGCGAGTGGATTCAGGGAAGGGTTCACAGGAATCTGCCATTATATTCATAATATTTAATTTCTTAAATTAAAGAGGATCCAAAGCAAATAAGGCAAAATGTTGAGATTTTGTAAAAGTGACAAGTGCATGGGTATTCATTATGTTATCTTCTACTCATCTATGTGTTTGAAAGAGAAGTACAGTTCACAATAACAGTTTTAAAAAAAAATACACTCATGTTTTCCACCTTAAGGAAGCTGCAAGACTACAGTCTAAGACCCTGCAAGCTGAGTTTTTGGTGTTTTTTTTTTTTAACATTTCATTGTGGTTTAGGTGACAGTTTACAGAGCAAAGTAGTTTGCCATTCAACAATTTATGGACAGCTTGTTTTGTGACATTGCTTGTTATCCCCTCAATGTATCAGCACTTTCCCCACTTCCTCCCTGGGGCCTCCATTTCCATTTGCCCAGCTTTCCTGCCCCTTCCTGCCTTCTGAATTTTGCTTTTGGGCAAATACTGTCCTTTTGATCTCGTATAGTTGTTTGCTCTGGAGAGCACATTCCTCACGGGTGTTATTGTTATTGTTCATTTTATAGGTCCGTCTATTGTTTGGCTGAAAGGTGCTCTTCTGGAGTAGTTCTGTTCTAGGTTTGAAGGGTATCTAAGGGCCATAGTCTCAGGAATTCCACCAGTCCCTATCAGACCAGTAAGTCTGGTCCTTTTTATGAATTTGAATTTTGTTCTACATTTTTCTCCTACTCTGTCTAGGATCTTCTACTGTGATCCTGGTCAAAGTAGTCAGTAGTGGCAGCCGGGCACTATCTAGTTCTTCTGGCCTTATGTCAGTGAGGCTGTGGTTCCTCTGGTCCAATAGCCCTTTAGACTAATTATTCCCTTAGGTCTTTGTTTTTCTTCAATCTTCTTTGCTTTGGATGGGAAGGGCCCAAGAGTTGTATCTGAGATGGCTGCTCACAAGCTTTTAAGACCCCAGTGGCTACTCACTGAAGTAGTATAAGAGCATTGTCTTTATGGACTATGTTACCTGCAAGCTCTCTTTGCTAGTAACATGCCGTGGATGAAAAGCTGACACTGAACTGGAAGCAGAAACTTTAACTTAGTTTTGAGTGTGTCATTCAAGAGCTAACTATACAATTCTTCAAAATTAAAAGCAGAAATTTACATTTGTCCTTGTTACTCTTTATCATATGGGCCCACAAAGCTAGCCTGTTGAGATATTTCTATGACAAGTATTTATGCTTTGTAAAACTGGTACATATTCATATATTTTTTTAAAAAGCAATAAATAAAAAAAAAAAAAGAAACCACTGAAAATCCCATCCTCCAGAAAGAGTCAATACTGTGCTTCCTGTTGGTAAACATTATTCACTCACCTTTTCATTCACAAATGGAGATAGAAAGCTAAATGAATGTTTGAGTGGACAAGAAAAAAATTTATGAAGAGTTAACACTAAGCATAATATTTTCATTTAAAAAAATTAAAATTAATATAATTTTAATAGAAAAAAAAGAAACTGTAGTGAAACCGAAGGAGCTGAAATTCCCTGAAGATGCAGGAGACCTACTGGTTATACCTGGGGAAAGGAGCCATGGTGGTGCAACAGTTAAGTGCTCAACTCTTAAAGGAAAGTTTGGTGGTTTAAACCCACCCAGCAGCTATGTGAGAGATAAACCTGACGATCTGCTTCTGTAAAGATTGCAGCCAAGAAAACCCTATGGGGCAGTTCAACTCCGTTATGTGGGAACACTATGAGCAGAAGTTGATCCCACGGCAAACAAGAACTGGGGATTTTTCTCCTTAACTCTGTCCCAACCTTACTCCTCAGTTTTCTTCTCTTCTCATTTAAAAACTTTAGTTAAAAATTCTGAAATTTTTATCAACTCCCTTTCTTTCCTCGCTTTTGCTTTTGGGGATGGTACTAGGAGCTGCCCTGTGCTGAAAACGAACAACCTGTTTCTTTCCTTGGTCACCACTTTTAAATTTTATAACATGAATTTGACTCTGTTTCCTTGTTTGGTTGCTGCTTACAAATTTTTGACTGGGTTTTGTTTTTTTGTTTGTTTTTTCTTATTAATTTTCATTTATTTTATATAGTACTGTTGTTGTTGTTGTTAGGTGCTGTTGAGTTGATCCTGACTCACAGCGACCCTATGTACAACAAAATGAAACACTACACAGTCCTGCACCATCCTCACAATCATTATGCTTGAACCCATTGTTGCACCCATTGTGTCTATCCATCTCTTTGAGGGACTTCCTCTTTTTTTGCGGAGCCTCTACTTTACCAAGCACGGTGTCCTTCTCTGGGGACTGATCCCTTCTGATAACATGTCCAAAGCCTGTGAGAGCAAGTCTTGCCATCTTCACTTCTAAGGAGCATTCTAGCTACTAAAAAAGGGGAGTGTAATTCTGTGATCCCACTTCCTCTGCAATCTTTTCCCAGAATTTTCTCAAGGTCGCTTTGGATACTGACTATTTTATCTAATATATTAGCTATTCCTCCCATCCTTGTAGCATCCTCAGATGTGATAAATGTTCTTTTTTAGTAAAAAAAAAAAAAAGAAGACACAGCTTAGAATCTAGTCACTCACAACTTAACTCTTCTAGAAAACACTTACTTAACCACGTCAAAAGAATCTTAATTATAACATCACAGATAAGTAGTTTAGAGAAGTAATCTAGGCCAGAGATTATAAATTACCTGTCTGTAATTCCAAAATCCACCTTTACCTCTCTGGAGAACAATGTTTACTGTCTCTGTTCCACAATTTCTCAAATATTGAAGCCATCTATAAATTTGTCAATCCCATAATATATAATGCAACTGGGCCTGGAAGTGTGAAATTCAATTAACATGTCCAGGTGCTTTCTTGGTCTACTCATCTATTTAGTACTTTAATTTCCTCTTAGAAAATGCTTTATCTATCCTTCCCAGTTTGAAAATCATTCTCCCTGAGGAGAAGACAGAAACAAAATCATATTTTGGAAAACACATGAGTTCTGAAGATAGTCAAAATTTCAGGCCTTGAAACTACCATTAATTCACTGTGTAATTTTCAGCAAGTCATTTAACCTTTCTGACGTGTAGGTTCCCTGCCATAAAATGGGCATTTGATAATATTCAACAGCACAGTGTTTAATCAGAAGAAGACTGTGATTAACAGAAGGACACCAACAGATGAAAGGTGCAAGTGCCTTTACCACTGTGAAAGAGTCAACACAACTGACCTCACACAGATGGCTTCACAGATCAGAACGAACAGCATCAACCCCCTTTGTAGAGGCAAGCTTCCCTGACCTCCAAGACCCTGTAAATATACCCTACCACCAATTATCTCCTGATCACTGTGAAGACGCTTCAAATTCTTAAAGGAGATACTTTGCCAGTATCACTCAGTTTTTCTTTCCTTTGAACTCTTCTGGCCTTTCCCAACTATTCTGGAACCGATGTGTCTTCCTACCCTCTAGGTGCAAGTAACTGGTAACACCCTCAAAAACATTCCCACAAAAATGAGTCTTTGGGGTTTCTCCTCTTGGGGTCAATTTCCCAAGTGAACGTCCACTTTCAGGTTAAGGCTTTCAGCCTGCTGAAGTCTGTTGTTAAACTACTCTTGGAAATAGAGTGTGGATTAAAATGTCAAAGTACTCAGAAAAAAAAAAAAAATTATTTAAAAAGTTCCCAGTTAACTTATACTGTCTTCCATGGAAAGGGGACCTGTTTCTTTGTTGGTTAAGAATATTTTGGTTGCCAGTGACAGCAGAACTCAATTCAATTCAAACACCTTTAATAATATTGTATTTATTATCTCACAAGATTTAAAATTCCAGAGGCAATTCCATCTTCAGGTGATGTATGACCTAGCAACTCACTGGATCCATTTCCTCTCTTCTTCCCCTCTGTCTTATATGGTCTACTATCCAATTTCAAGGCTGTCCCCCTTGTGGTAGAAAAATGGCTAGAGTAGTTCAACATCTCACTTCTTTATACCAACTTATTTTAGAGAAAGAAAATGTCTAATAGCTCTGGCGTAAGTCCTGGAATTCATACCTTCTCATTAGCCCTAACTGCAGCAGATGTCCAACACTGAGCTAAACATGGCAGTTAAAGGAAAGGATAAATTGATGGGGTTAAGTAAACCAAGACTTATTCCTGAAACTGAAACTAGGATCATTTCCACACAAGCTTCATGTATGAGAGTGAATACTCCAAAGGAAAATTGAGACCTTAGTGACATGAAAAGTAGGGACTGAATTCTAGGGAGACAACCAGTTAATGTCTACTACATGGATTCATTTCCTTTCTCCAAATAAAATGGTTAAAGTACTTCTCGACTGTCTCTGTCTTCGACCTTCATGATTCCTTCTTTATTGGTTCACGCTGTTCTCTTGTATTTCTTTTTTGGTTATCTGGCCCTCCTTCTCTCTTGTCTACATTTTGTTTTAAAACCTGAATCTACCTACCAGAAAAAAAACCCTGTGCTACCATATTGATTTCTATAATTGCTTCCCCCCCTCTTCCCTTTCTGATTGGGTTTACTCAAGATTATGTGGTCAGAATTATATTTTTAGGCTTGACTCTCATAGTCTCTTTTATGTGTTTTCCTATATATTCCTCCAAACATCTTAATAAAAGAACCTACAATAGTGAGAATTATATTGTTATTGGAAGAAATATCCATTCTTTCCTTTATATGATACTTGGTAAGGATGTGGTAGAGGCGTGGACTGATCAGGGGAAAGAGGTTAAAAGGAGCTCATTATATTTTATTTTCCATGAAAGGAATAAGATTCATTGAGCAATCTTTAAAGGGGTCACATAAAAAAACATCTGATTCCAACCACCACCCTAGAAATCTTTTTCCAGTTGCCTCCCAGTCTCACCTTTCCCCTGATCTGAGATTTCTGTCTCTGAGAGTAAGAAATCCTTGTTGTGGTAATGGAGGAAAAACAAAAAACCCTGAGACTGATTGCATCCATTTTGTTTTATCCGTACTCCATTAGCCTAGGTAATTGGAAACTGACTCCATTTCCTCCTCCTATTTATGTTCTTCATTCTCTCTCTCATCTAAAAGTAAGAGATATTCTAAATATTCTCCCTTAGCACGGAACCACTTGACACCTCTTAATATAGTGAGTTGACAACTTTTACTATGGTGAATCGCGGATGCAGAGAAAAGTGGTGAACTTCAGTGAAACTTTGTTTCAAATTTTATTACCATGGGTCTTAATGAATTCAATTGTGTGCATGTGTGTTATTTTTTTCTAATTGTTCCAACTTCCAGTCTTCAAAACCTAACAGTTGAGTTATTCACAAAGAAGTTAGAGGCAAAGTTTAAACAAATCATCTTTCCTGTGTATGCAATCAAGATATCAAGAACGTGTCTTATATCATCAACCACCCACCCCAACACACACACATACACAAACAATATATCCTGACAGGAGTTTCTCAGATATTAACTGGCTCTTGTTTCTGTGACAAATTTAACCATACGGTATGATATGTTTCTCACTCACAAACTTTGAAGCAAAACAAAAACAATTATGAAATATGTATGCACATATACCTTCCTCCTCAATATTTGGTGAAAATGTTCTTAGGAAATTTTAAGCCATAATTTCACTTGCCTACTAATGAGAGATTCACCTTTCACAATTGAATTCTTACTGTCCTAAGTGCTTTTTACTAATAAGTTAGTATTTATTTCAGCTCAGAAGATAGCTTATGTTAACAAAATAAAATATTTCTCACATCTTTTTTACTATAACCTAATCCACTTTGCCATATTCATTGTGCAGATACCAAATTTATGTGATTACAATGGGAAATTTGGTCCTCAGCCAGTAGTTAACTGGGCCTTCTGAGAAATGATAAACATTGAGCTCTTAACTTAATATGCAAATACATATCAAATTATTTGTCTATGGATATTTTTACTTCAACAACTAAATGAGTGACAACACTATACATCTCTATTTCAAGCCCTATAAATTTCTGTTTATTTATTGTTTCCAGATAGAATGTTCTAAAAGAGAGCAGATCTTGCTAGACCGGATTTCCAGTAAAAATAAGTATGTCTTTGTTTCTTTTGACCACACCTTCAAAAGGTTGCTTGGAAATAGAAAATAACTGTGATCCAAGGGGACCTGTGAGGACTGCCACCTAATGAGGGAACCAGACAGAAACTGACTGATAAGACCAGCTACGAGAGAACTGAAATTCAGTCACAAGCTAAAGTCCAGCAGAATTAAGTGGTAATCACAAATGGGAGGTAACAGACTAACTTTGTCAAGCCACAAAGCCCTGGGCTAGGGTGGTTGCTAGACCATTAAGACAGATGGGGATGCAGCAGGGCTCACAGATAATGGTAGAGCAGGTAAGTCAGATGGAGCCCCTTTGGAAGAGTGAAATTTGCTACCTTCTTACATCTGCATTTTATGTTTCACTGGTTAGTTCTTTTTTTTTTTTTTTTCCTAAGTTTTACTTAGTTTGCTGTTTTGTGAGAATACACACAGCAAATCATACGCCAATTCAATGGTTTCTACAAGTACAATTCAGTGACATTGATTATAGCCTTTGAGCTGTGCAACCATTCTCACCCTTCTTTTCTGAGTTGTTCTTCCCTCATTGACATAAACTCACTGCCCACTAAGGTTCCTATCTAATCTTTGGAGTCATTATTGTCAATTTGATCCCACATAGATAGTTCTTAAAAGAGCCTAATGCCCAAGGCAGACCTTTTTTAATAGGTAAGCTGAACTGTTGTTTAGTTTTAAGATGACTTCAGGGGATATTTTTGCTTTAAAGCTTAAAGGTTATCTCAGGGCAATAGTTTCAGGGGTTCATCCACCCTCTATGGCTCCAAAAAGTCTGAAGTCCATGAGAATTTGAAATTCTGTTCTGCATTTTTTTCTGTTTTGATCAGGATTCTTCTATGGAATCTTTGATCAATTACTAGTTAGTTCTTGAATTTCAGTCTCACAAAACTAGTTTGAATGGTGTATTGTGTGTTACATAGCTTGTTGCTAAGGGGAACATCATAATAGGTCCACAGTAGGATTTAAACATGAGGGGCAATTTGGAGTCAATTGCATCCATCACAAAAAAAAAAAAAAAAAAAGCTTATAAAATGTGTTATCTCTCTAAAGCCAAGCCATCTCATGGCCCCTTATGGGCATAATTTTCCATTAAAGAAGCATCAGTCCAGCGTCCAGAATAACTGAAAAACAATGTAAAACAATGTAAATTTTTACTTTAGCTTTTCATAAAAACACCAAATGGGGAATGCATCCAGGATTCACAGAGAAACTTCTGAAATGTTCTATTTCCAGTACTGTTGACATATGGCAGCGGCCCTGAAGTCTTTGCTTTTCTGGTAGTTCAAACTCCCGAAAACTCTCTCCCAACCCAAGCAATGCAGCATCTCTTGTATCCTCCCTGATCTATCTCTGCTGCAGCCTCTTTAATATATACTAACCTTCCCATCTTCTTTCAATTCGCCTCTTTTCTCCTTTGTTAGAATTCAGCTCAGCAAATGAATGCTAAGTAACTCACGCAGAAAGCAAAAAAAAAAAAAAAATCCTCTCTCCATTTTTTGAGATCATTTGTTGGGGAGTGGGAGAAGTTGAAAACACTTGTAACTTATTCATTTTATCCCTGTCTCACCCATAACATGAATGGTCTTTCTCTTCTTTAAAAACAGCAGTTTATTAAGCAGGAAGGTTGGAAAGGAAGACTAAGGCTTTGTCTCTGGTTTCTAGAACGCAGGCAAAGCTTTCATTTGAAGCACAGCAAAGCCCCAAATCCTTGCCCATGTACGTACACCGTGGAGACTTTGAATTCATCTTTACAAAATCAAGTTGAAAGAAACGGTCAAGACAAGTTTAGAGATAAATCAGGGTTAGGCTTGGCAATAACTTAGAACAGCCCCAGTGTTTACCTTTCAGAAACTTGCTTTTTGACTAACAATTTTACTTTTTATGATACGTGGGCAAAATTACCAATTTATCTCAGTGCTACCTGTGTCTAAAACCTGGCTGTTTGTACCATAGACTCCTGAAAGAGTCTAACCACTGGCATAACACTGTAATTGCAGGCAAAGAAAGAGGAACAAAAGTCACTTGAGTGATGAGAGTCATCCCATAATCAGGGGATTGTGTGCAAGAGTATGATAAGAATATTTGAAAAATAATGAGTGGGACATGTATTTTGTATCTCTACCAATGACCTAGTTCTTCACTGCAATCATAACACCATTTTTAGAATTGTTACTTTCCATCAGTGTCCACAAAGCCCCACTTGATATCTGTTAATTAGGCATTTATGTCTAAAGTGGACATGCAAGAAGAAACCGTGGGTCATGATAAATGAAGACAAGAGCTCCCCATATAGAAAAAATATGGTAGAAGAAAATGGGAGAGGGGAGGTTTTGACCGTAAACTTAACAGATTATTATTTGATCATTTTTAAATCACTAAACCCAATCTTAGAGATGAAAAGTATACGAAAAAGTAACTAAGGCCAAGAGAAATTTAATCATACAGGCAACTGGAGAGGCAAATTAAGGGCATAAACATATTACCAGCAACGAAGTTAGTAGCAAAGGAGGTACAGCAATTACAGTAACTATATATTAATATATATAATTTTTAGTATATTGATTTGGCCTAGTCCAATACCTAGAACATAGTGAGGCCTCAGTAACTGTTATTTCATTTTTCCTTCCTTCTCCTCATTCTCTGGATTCATTTTTATTCTTACAGAGTTATCAGTGATAATGTGTATCAAAGATAGTGATAATATACATCAACTTGATTCCTAGCTAAAAGTAGATATGGTGCAAATTACAAATTTCAAAAATCGAATTATAGTTCTGACAACGCTAACTGCTTAGGTTAGCCTGCTGTACTCTGTGTCTTGAAATCTTTATCTTTCAGTATGGATAATGACTTCCCAAAACTCTGTATATAGCATAGCGCTTGTACCGCGTCTTTTGGGTAGAACAGATAATCTTCACTCTTCTATACAGTGACTGGAAATCAGGAGGCTACTCCCACATGAAGTGATAGATAGGAGGAAGGCGACTGAGATGTTGGGAATAGGATGCAGAAACCAGTGTGACCAAGAGAATGCATACTGACCTCATCCCAGAAGCTTACTCACACAGGACTGTGTTTATTTCTATCACGGAATGTTAAGAATCTACCTTGACCAAATCATTTGCTTCTGTTTAGTTATCTGTTGCAAATTATACTAAAATTTAGCAGTTTAAAACAGCAAACATTTATTATGTCACAACTTCTGTAGATCAGGATTTCGGTAGTGGCTTAGCTCAATGTTTCTGGCTCAGGGTCTTTTTGAGGTTGCTATCAAGATGTCATCTGGGGATGGCTTAACTGGTGCTGGAAAATCTGCTTCCAAGATGGTCACACACATGGCTGTTGGCAGGAGGCCCTAGTACTTCTGGCTATTGGCTCAGTTCCTTGCTTCATGGGCCTCTCTATGCTGCTTGAGTGTCCTCACAAAATGGCAACTGGCATTCCCCCCAGAGAGCGTGGTGAGAAGAGAGAGCAAGGTGGGCGGCACAATGCCTTTATGATCTTGTCTCAAAAGGCACGTACCATCACTTCTGTCATATTCCATTAAATCTAGTCCATACTTAAGGAGAGAAGAATCAGGTTCCACTTTGAATTGGGAAAATAGCCTAAAAAATTTGGGGGTATATTTTAAAACTACCAAGCCTACATACAAAGAGGCAAGAGTCTTCCTACCCTCAAGTACTTGCTGATTATGTATTATATACACTTGGTCTAGGATTTCCTCAAAGATACAATCACAATGCAAAATACATGAAAATATGGTAATTTGTAAGAATAGTGTGATACGTGGTATGGCAAGTCAGTAGGAAAAAAAGGATTATTTTTTAAAATGTTTGTAAATATGTTGGGTATGCTATGTGTGTACAGTTTATCAAGCTTTTATGTTCTGATCCAATCCTTTCATGGAATGATGCTACACACAATCCAAACTAGAGCATACAGTCACCTTTTGTCTCAGAAAAGTGTTTCATACCTAGCTTGTGTTTTTGCTGTAATAAGCACGGGGAAGCCATATGCTTTCCTTTTTTTATAATGCTTTTCACAGCAACATCAATTGACTTATATTTGGCATTCTGGGTAATGACCATGTTCCAGGGATTGCAAATTTAGTACAAAGGAAGATGGGGCAGAAAAAGGCAAAAGGTGAAAGAGGCATTTTACACTTTGTTAAGAGTGCTAGAAATACCAGGAAACACAGAAAGGGAGAGGAAAGAAAATTCAGAAGGTCTAGGAAGACAGGCACCCAGAAGCGGTTCCTGGCAGCAAGAAAACACCAACTACCCAAGGCAGGGGAAATCTGTCCAAAGCTGTTGGGACCGCTGACGAGAGAGATTGGTAAAGGTAGAATAAGAGAGAGAAAATTTGGATCAACTTTTTAAGTACATGTATGAAAAAAAAATACATATTCAAATTCAAACACTTCTCAGTCATAAGAGAGTAGAAGCCATCTATTCTCTGGTTGTTCTCAGACAGCTTCATAGAAGAGCTCGGGTTTAAGGAACTAAGATACCGAAAGCCTTGTTAGAAAGTGTAGATTGGAGTCATTCATGGCTGGATACTAAAAAATTACCCCGGATGATTTGGGGTTGCCTAAAAAATGACTGTAAGTGAAAGGAATTTGGAAAGAGGAGCCCTAAATATAAGTTGGACTTGGAAGAGCCACTTCCTAGCTCTCCGGCTTAGTAACTGTAATAGAGGTTTCCTACGTGGAAGTTGCAGGGCTATTATGTACTTCATGAACTTTAGCAAGGCTCTTGTTGCTGGGATTGAAAAATCTAGAGCTTTTAGAGTTCTATGGGACAAAAATAGATTCACCCTATGGATGCACCAACTTGCTAAGGAAGAAAATAATCAGGGCAACTAATGTTTATCATGCAATCTAAGATACCATATATTGATCATACGATGCACCATTATTTTATATAATGCCAATGCCAGCAATTAAACTTTAATGCAATCTTTTCTTCCTACTAAAGAACAAATATTTACTTACTGAAAGTATTGCTTTAGGCTTATTTAGAGGGAGATTTGATCACTACATCATTCCTGATGCTTTCAAGAGGATTGGTGATGCGGAATTAAAAAAAAAAAAAATGTTCCACTACTCTCTCCAACTGCAGAAGTTGGCAAAAATTTTCAGTGTTTTCATCTTTGGCCTTCGCGGTTTGTGCGTAAATTTGAATAATAGTCATATTAACTGGTCTTCCTTGTAGGCATGTGGATATTTTCCTATCACCGACAGCGTTGTACTTCAGGATAGGTCTTGAAATGTTCTTTTTGACAGTGAATGCAACACCATTCCTCTTCAAGTTGTCATTTCTGGCATAGTAGACTATATGATTGTTTGATTAAAAATGGCCAATACCAGTCCATTTCAGCTCACTGATGCCTAGGATATCAATGTTTATGCATTTCATTCCATTTTTGAAGACTTCCGATTTTCCTAGATTCGTACTTCATACATTCTACATTCTGATTATTAATGGATCTTTGCAGCTGTTTCTTCTTATTTTGGGTCATGCCACATCAACGAATGAAGGTTGCAAAAGCTTGGCTCCATCCATGTCATTAAGGTCGACTCTACTTTGAGGAGGCAGCTCTTCCCAGTCATTCTTTGAGTGCTTCCAACCTAAGGGGCTCATCTTCTGGCACTATATCAAACAATGTTCCAGTGCTATTCATAAGGTTTTCACCGGCTAAATCGTTTCAGAAGTAGCCTGCTAGTCAATAAGCAACATCATGATAAATGGGGAAAAGATCTTGAAGTTGTCAAGGATTTCATTTTACTTGGATCCACAATCAATACCCATGGAAGCAGTAGTCAAGAAATCAAAAGACACATTGCATTGGGCAAATCTGCTGCAAAAGGCCTCTATAAAGTGTTAAAAAGCAGATGTCACCTTGAAGACCAAAATGCGCCTGACCCAAGCCATGGTGTTTTCAAATACCTCCTATGCATGTGAAAGCTGGGTGATGAATAAAGAAGACTGAAGAAGAATTGACACCTTTGAATTGTGGTGTTGGAGAAGAATATTGAATATACTATGGACTGCCAAAAGAACAAACAAATCTGTCTTGGAAGAAGCACAATCAGAATGCTCCTTACAAGCAAGGATGGCGAGACTACGTCTCACACACTTTGGACATGTTGTTAAGAGGGATCAGTCCCTGGAGAAGGACATCATGCTTGGTAAAACAGAGGGTCAGCAAAAAGGGGGAAGTCCCTCAATGAGATGGATTGACAAAGTGGCTGAAATAGTGGGCTTAGGCATAACAATGATTGTGAGGTTGGAGCAGGACCAGGAAGTGTTTCATTCTGTTGTACATGGGGTCACTATGAGTTGGAACCAACCCAATGGCACCTAACAACAACAACTCTCTCCGACATTTTCTTCCATGTCACTGATCCCCATTTTGCAAGTTTTGATACCAACACTTTTTTTTTACTCAATCACATGAGGCTAGAAACTAAGCATGTTCAACGTCAGCAATAAGTTTCTGATAACATAATGTGCGATGCCTTATAAATAGCCTTGCACAATGCATGAACCAGCCACGTATGCAGCTCATTGCTTTGAAATTTCTTGTATCTTAGTAACAACATATAACCCACTGCGGTTGAGTTGATTCCGACTCATAGTGGCCCTATAGAACAGAGTAGAACTGCCCCATAGAGTTTTCAAAGAGCACCTGGCAGATTTGAACTGCCAACCTCTTGGTTAGCAGCCATAGCACTTAACCTCTACACCACCAGGGTTTCCAACAACATATAGCACAGCTTTATATGCAGGCATCTTCTTTGCTTGGGCCAAATAAAGCACATAGTTGCATCTATGCTAAAAAAATATGACGTTGCAATCTCTCCTCCAACAAATTTGCCTTTCTCCTCAATTTTCACATCATTCTGCATATACAATAACTTTTCTTTTCAATGCGTAATCGTAGTATAATTTTGAGGACACCTAAATTGTACAAATTCTACACATGTAATGCCAACAATGCACAGAATGTAATTGAAGTGACAACAATATTACCGGCTGTGACCAACGTAATAGTAACTATTTCACTGACATGTTTCAAAGGTGGAATTTAAAATGAGTATTTTTTTACATCTTATAGCAAATAAAATACGATACTCTTGAAAAAATGTGACATATTTCATGTTGGACGACACTGTAATGTTACCTACTTTGAGAGCAGTATTCCAGAAAATGAGCAAGGTAAGTAAAGTCATTCAACTTGCTCCAGCAAATGTATTATATGATGTTACCACGACTGAAATGCAGTGGCGATAAATAAGAACAGCCAATGAAACAGCATGGAGAACCTCCAAACAGACCCTGGTATACATAAAGATTAGGTACTTGGAAACCTTGGTGGCATAGTGATTAAGTGCTACAGCTGCTAACCAAAAGATTGGCAGTTTGAATCCACCTGGTGCTCCTTGTAAACTCTATGGGGCAGTTCTACCCTGTCCTATAAGGTCAATATGAGTTGGAATCAACTTGACAGCAATGGGTTTAGTGTTTTTTGTTTTTGGTTTAGTTTTTTTTGTTGTTGTTGTTGAGATGAAATTACAATGGGAGAATAGTGGACAAATTAATCTGCAAAAAAAAAAAATTACCACTTGAGAAAAAATTAAATAAATACTTCATTTTATACTATACCCCAAAGTAAATCCCTCATAAATCAAAGATTTATATGAAAAGAAGAAAATCAGATCTTATCTGGGTGCCAAAAGACTTTGTAAGCATATTAACAAAAGAAGAAATAGATTTGGTGACATAAAAATTAAATGCTATACATAGGTAGGAACCCTGGTGGCATAGTGGTTAAGTGCTACAGCTGCTAACCAAAAAAGATTGGCAGTTCAAATCCACTAGGTGCTCCTTGGAAACTCTATGGGGCAGTTCTACTCTGTCCTATAGGGTCGCTATAAGTCAGAGTTGACTCGACGGCAACAGGTTTGGTTTTTTTGGTTTTTATACATAGATAGGCAAGTAACAAAGGGAAAAAAATGTATTCCACATAAATATAATAAGTTAATCTTCTTTATAGGTAAGGGCTCTTACAATTCATACAAAACAAATAACTTGTAGAAAAATGGACAAAAAAATAAACAGTAAATTCACACACAAAAAAGATATACTAATGGTAATAAGCACATGAAAACCCTAAATCTTATTAATTTTTAAAATGTAAATGAAACAATTGTTAAATATTTTTCATCAAAAAATTTTGGAGACCTAAGAGCTAGCATAAGTGATCATGTAAAATGAGTGTTTTTATACTCTGCTAAGAGGACTGTAAATCAGTACATCTTTTCTCAATGAAAATTTAAGCAATTTTTAAATGTCTGTGCTTCCCTTGGCAGAACTACCCTATAAATTCCTTTAGAAATTTCTCTTGAAGAAAATTTAGCTGTGGACAAAGAGATATACATGAAATATATTGATCACAATATTATTTAGGGTATTTAAAAAAAAAATCCAAACCAACCTACGTGTGTAAAACTAGGTGAATAGCTAAATCAATTATTATAAAAACACTCCGATGGAATAATGGACACACATCAAAACTTATCTTTGTGTAGACTTTACAATGATATATTGTTCCTATTAGTTGCCATCAAGTAGATTCCAACTCATGGTGACTCCACATGTGCACAGTAAATCTGCTCCACGGGATTTTCAAGGCGGTGACCTTTCATAAGCAGATCGCCAGGTGTGTCTTCCTAGGTGCCTCTAAGTGGGTTTGAACCGCTGGCCTTTTGGCTACTTAGTCGAGCATTTAAGCATATACACCACCTAGGGACTCTTAAAAGGACATAGAAAAATGATATGTTTAATAATAAAATCAGTATACAAAACTATATCCAAAATGAAATAATCCAAAGTGTTTGAGGTAATTACATTTGTATGGCAGACTTATGGGTAATTTTGATTTATTTCTGATACTTTTCTTTGTCTTCCAAGATTTCTACAATAAATATGTATTATTGTATAAACAGGAAGTATGGGGGAAAGGGGAGCACATTGATCAGCAAAACAAGCACAACCGAGGTATCCTTTTTTTCTTATCAAATAATGCAAGAGCTAAAAGATACATCCACCACCTGTCTGTATGCTTGTCATACTGTGGAGGCTCGCATGCCGATATGATGCTGGAAGCTGCGCACCAGTATTTCAAATACCAGTAGGGTCAGCCATGGTGGACAGGTTTCAGCAGAGCTTCCAGACTAAGTCAGACTAGGAAGAAAGGTCTCGCGATCTGCAGCTGAAAATTAGCCAAAGAAAACCCTATAGATCACCACAGAATATTGTCTGATATAGTGCTGGAAGAGGCAAACACACCAACGATCATGAAGATGGTGCATAAGGTCTGTAACACATAAGGTCTCCTGAGTCGGAGCCAACTCTGTATCAGTTAACAACAACAAGGGACACATAACACAGGCATTATAATAATTGTGATTTGCAATTGTATCAATGCTTGAAATGTGAAAATATTATTACTCTGTGTTTTGGTCTATAAGAACAAAAAGACATTTTATTGATAAAGGGAAAATTCCATTTAAATACATTTATGTAATTTTACATTATAACCACTATGTAGTTTGGGACTTTAACAACATTTCCTAATGTAAACTCTTCAAGTGACAATTAGCAGTCTATTATATGTTAATCAAAGGCTCTTTCATTACCTAAAGGTGAAAGAAGCCCCAACAGAAAACGAAACAATAAGAAAAAAATGCATTGTTCATCAGAGAAGTCTGAGTATTTATTTCTGGTTCACACAATCTGACACATAATTGTAGATAATTAAAAAAAAAAAAAAAAGAAAAGAAACCAGCTTCTTCTGGTACCAGAATTGGGACTGTGCAGTTGTGGACAGAACTGGAATGACCGTAACCAAATAGAGGAAAAGTTCCCTCCAAGATGGATTAGAGAATAAACTTGTCATCTTTATGGCTCTGGCTTTTTCACCCTGTTCCTTCAAGTTGCTCCAATTCTGATTACCTTCTCCAGATGAAGGGAAGATTCAGCCTACATAGTCATTAAACTGGGAGATATTTTGAACCCCCTGCCATTTTTTTGTCAGCTCACTGTGAGAGACAAAATTTTCTTCACTTTTTGCTAGATCCCTGACACGCAGAGCGAATTCAAAATGTCTCCCTGGAGACTGGAGGTCGAACATTTAGATGGTGTTTTGCTCTACTATCTGACTCTGAAAAACTGTATTTTTTCTAAACGGGTGGAAAGTTGAGTGCACAATTCATCTTACTTTGATTGATGGATTTATCAATAATCACTCAGCGGTTATGTAAGTTACCCAGTTCCCTCAATTGTATTATTAAATGACAAATACTGGGGGGAAAAAAAATCACTTTTAGCAAATACGAAACTTTAAAACTGTTTCAAAGGAGAGGAAAATTGAGTGGCAGCTTACCTCTGCTTCAAGGTACAAGATTTAACACGCTGCTTTTTTTCAAAGCTGTGCAGTTTTAAACCGATGTCTATCTGATTTAATGTGTTTAAGCAAAGAGATTCCCCCAAACATATCTCATTTGAAACCGCTATCCGGGTGGCAGTAACAATAGCATCAATTACAGAAATGTTACTGACAACAAAAACATTCCAATTCACCAACAAAGGTCAGCAGTAAATCTCTCGAAAATATGTACAAGCCCATAAAAGTAATGGGTTCACAACTGTGATCGAAACAGATGTTGATAAAGTCAGCATTTAAACACGAAGACACTGTAAAATAAATGAAGATGAGATTAACAAGTTAATTCTAAAGCGAAATGCGGGAGGAAATTAACAGTATGGCGTACAACTCAAAGGGAGATGAGTTGAGAGACAGAGAATACTGACCTAGGCTGACGAGTTAGGGAAGGACTTTGTGTAAGGAGTGATTTGAATATGTCACAGATAGACATTTACTTTATACTATTTTATTACAGCAAATTATTTTATATTCTTAGATTATATCAATATGCGCAACATAAAAAGCTAAAAGCATTGGCTCAATTTCCTTTCTCCATCAGAGGAGCGGGTTTTATCTCGAGTAACTTAATTCTTGTTTTACCAAAACCCCCACAAAGAGAAAAAAAGATTTCCAAAAGCCAAGCTTGAGGGTGTGGCGGCAGCGGTGAAACCAAAGTTGGAGTTCTCTGGAACACCTGGGGAACGTTTAAGACTGTCTTTCTCAAACAGGTGCGAACAATTATCTAAGCCTCATAAACATGTGCCTATAGCCTGACTGAGAAGAGTCTCCCGTTTGTAGTTTGTTTGTACAAATACAGGGATGGTGCAGAAGGGTCTTTTCTGGGGCAGGGTGGCCTCACGCTACTTTACATATCCACACACAAAGCACAGCCCTGAGGCATTTCCCATTCTGCTCCTGGCTGTAAAGTAAATCTTAAAGGACTTCTTGAGTGTTCTCTCACTACCCCGTAAGTACCCAGGAGAATTTGGGTGGCCTTGCTGTGTTCAGGTTTCCTGCTGTTGGCTGCAATCTTTCCTGTAGACACTGATTAGCGGCATGAAGGCCATGCTGGCTCTAAATCTTCATAAAGACAACTGTGACTGACGTTTGGTTTGGCCTGCTTATATAACCAACACATGGCCAGAAGCATTGTGCCCAAAGGTTCCTTCCTCAGAAGAGGGGACAAAGAAGTTAGCACAGGGCCGGGACAAAAGGGCTTGGCCCCAAAGGTAAGTTTCTGAAAATTTTCCTAGCAATGAAAAATAAGATTTATACAGAAATAATCCTTTCAGTGCCTACTGTAGGATTGGCTGCTCTGAAGACCATAAAGCCAGTTCTTGCTAAAACAGTAGTTTTATTTGGGGTTTTTCTTTATGATCTTGATATAACTCACCGTACAGTTCCACTTGGGCAAATCAGTTGGCAGAGATCCAAACATTGAAACAATCAAATGCCCTCTTTAAACAAAAGCATGGTCTATAAAAAATATATATATATATATATAGGCATCTGATAATTAGCCATGCTGGACTTCTTAACTGAGTTATCTTGTGTTTTATTGGCTCATTTTTTCATGCATATTTTGACCACATAGATGATCTCATTAAGACAGAACAAAAATACCAAACTGATAATTTTTCATTTTAATGATTTAATACAACTAATCAGTCAACAAGTATTTACCGAACTAGCACTATTAGCAGAGCACTGTAATAGGTATTAAGAGGATGGGGGAAAAGGACAAAAGAAAAGAAAAATATTATTCTTACCCTCAGGAAGCTTACCATATAACTAGGGGGACATCAGTATCTATGAAACAACCTGAACAGTTTTTTAACTAAATATGTATTTGTTAATATTAGAATTTTTTTCCTGATTTTAAAATATGGTTTCATTATTAACAAGTTGGAAAACTCAGAAATGCAAAGAGAAAACAATTTAAATTACCCGTAAAACCACTATCAACATTTCAAAAAGAATTTCCTTTAGGACACAAAATTTTAGATGTACAGAAAAATAGCTAAGATAGCACAGAGAGTTATATATACAAGAACACTCAGTTTCTACTATTATTAACATCTTATATTAGCAGTATGGCACATTTGTTACAATTAATAATTAATGTTGATATTATTAACTAAAACCAAAAACCAAACCCGTTGCCTTCGAGTCAATCCAACTCATAGCGACCCTGTAGAATAGAGTAGAGCTGCTTTATAGGGTTTTCAAGGAGTAGCTGATAGATTCGAGCTGCTGACCTTTTGGTTAGCAGCCATAGATCTCAATCACTGAACTCCATACTTTATTCAGATTCCTTTAGTTTTTATGTAACATCCTTTTTCTGTTACAGGATCCTGTCCAGAATAAGGGTTTTTTTTTTTTTTTTTTTTTATCCTGGATAGGATCTTGTAACAGAAAAAGGATATTGGATACCACATTACAATTAGTAGTCACATTTCCTTAGGCTTCTCTTAGCTGTGACATGATTCATATTATTACCCAAAGCAGACAGACTTTCCTTATTTTTTTTTTTATTAACTTTTATTAAGCTTCAAGTGAACGTTTACAAATCCAATCAGTCTGTCACATATAAGTTTACATACATCTCACTCCATACTCCCACTTGCTCTCCCCTTCTTGAGTCAGCCCTTTCAGTCTCTCCTTTCTTGACAATTTTGCCGGCTTCTCTCTCTCTCTATCCTCCCATCCCCTCTCCAGACAAGAGTTGCCAACACAATCTCAAGTGTCCACCTGATATAATTAGCTCACTCTTCATCAGCGTCTCTCTCCCACCCGCTGACCAGTCCCTTTCATGTCTGATGAGTTGTCTTCGGGGATGGTTCCTGTCCTGTGCCAACAGAAGGTCTGGGGACCATGGCTGCCGGGATTCCTCTAGTCTCAGTCAGACCATTAAGTTTGGTCTTTTTATGAGAATTTGGGGTCTGTATCCCACTGATCTCCTGCTCCCTCAGGGGTCCTCTGCTGTGCTCCCTGTCAGGGCAGTCATCTATTGTGGCCGGGCACCAACTAGTTCTTCTGGTCTCAGGATGATGTAGGTCTCTGGTTCATGTGGCCCTTTCTGTCTCTTGGGCTCTTAGTTGTCCTGTGGCCTTGGTGTTCTTCATTTTCCTTTGCTCCAGGTGGGTTCAGACCAATTGATGCATCTTAGATGGCCGCTTGTTAGCATTTAAGACCCCAGACGCCACATTTCAAAGTGGGATGCAGAATGATTTCATAATAGAATTATTTTGCCAATTGACTTAGAAGTCCCCGCAAACCATGTTCCCCAGACCCCCGCCCTTCCTCCGCTGACCTTTGAAGCATTCATTTTATCCTGGAAACTTCTTTGCTTTTGGTCCAGTCCAATTGAGCTGACCTTCCATGTATTGAGTGTTGTCCTTCAGTTAACCTAAAGCAGTTCTTATCTACTGATTAATCAATAAAAAACCCTCTCCCACCCTCCCTCCCTCCCCCCCTCGTAACCACAAAAGTATGTGTTCTTCTCAGGTTTACTATTTCTCAAGATCTTATAATAGTGGTCTTATACAATATTTGTCCTTTTGCCTCTGACTAATTTCGCTCAGCATAATGCCTTCCAGGTTCCTCCATGTTATGAAATGTTTCACAGATTCGTCACTGTTCTTTATCGATGCGTAGTATTCCACTGTGTGAATATACCACAATTTATTTACCCATTCATCCGTTGATGGACACCTTGGTTGCTTCCAACTTTTTGCTATTGTAAACAGAGTTGCAATAAACATGGGTGTGCATATATCTGTTTGTGTGAAGGCTCTTGTATCTCTAGGGTATATTCCGAGGAGTGGGATTTCTGGGTTGTATGGTAGTTCTATTTCTAACTGTTTAAGATAACGCCAGATAGATTTCCAAAGTGGTTGTACCATTTTACATTCCCACCAGCAGTGTATAAGAGTTCCAATCTCTCCACAGCCTCTCCAACATTTATTATTTTGTGTTTTTTGGATTAATGCCAGCCTTGCTGGTGTGAGATGGAATCTCATCGTAGTTTTAATTTGCATTTCTCTAATGGCTAATGATCGAGAGCATTTTCTCATGTATCTGTTGGCTGCCTGAATATCTTCTTTAGTGAAATGTGTGTTCATATCCTTTGCCCACTTCTTGATTCGGTTGTTTGTCTTTTTGTGGTTGAGTTTTGACAGAATCATGTAGATTTTAGAGATCAGGCGCTGGTCGGAGATGTCATAGCTGAAAATTCTTTCCCAGTCTGTAGGTGGTCTTTTTACTCTTTTGGTGAAGTCTTTAGATGAGCATAGGTGTTTGATTTTTAGGAGCTCCCAGTTATTGAGTTTCTCTTCATCATTTTTGGTAATGTTTTGTACTCTGTTTATGCCTTGTATTAGGGCTCCTAGGGTTGTCCCAATTTTTTCTTCCATGATCTTTATCGTTTTAGTCTTTATGTTTAGGTCTTTGATCCACTTGGAGTTAGTTTTTGTGCATGGTGTAAGGTATGGGTCCTGTTTCATTTTTTTGCAAATGGATATCCAATTATGCCAGCACCATTTGTTTAAAAGGCTATCTTTTCCCCAATTAATTGACACTGGTCCTTTGTCAAATATCAGCTGCTCATACATGGATGGATCTATGTCTGGGTTCTCAATTCTGTTCCATTGGTCTATGTGTCTGTTGTACCAGTACCAGGCTGTTTTGACTACTGTGGCTGTATAATAGGTTCTGAAATCAGGTAAAGTGAGGCCTCCCACTTTCTTCTTCTTTTTCAGTAGTGCTTTGCTTATCCGGGGCTTCTTTCCCTTCCATATGAAATTGGTGATTTGTTTCTCTATCCCCTTAAAATATGACATTGGAATTTGGATCGGAAGTGCGTTAAATGTATAGATGGCTTTTGGTAGAATAGACGTTTTTACTATGTTAAGTCTTCCTATCCATGAGCAAGGTATGTTTTTCCACTTAAGTATGTCCTTTTGAATTTCTTGTAGTAGAGCTTTGTAGTTTTCTTTATATAGGTCTTTTACATCCTTGGTAAGATTTATTCCTAAGTATCTTATCTTCTTGGGGGCTACTGTGAATGGTATTGATTTGGTGATTTCCTCTTCGGTGTTCTTTTTGTTGATGTAGAGGAATCCAAGTGATTTTTGTATGTTTATTTTATAACCTGAGACTCTGCCAAACTCTTCTATTAGTTTCAGTAGTTTTCTGGAGGATTCCTTAGGGTTTTCTGTGTATATAATCATGTCATCTGCAAATAGTGATAACTTTACTTCTTCCTTGCCAATCCGGATACCTTTTATTTCTTTGTCTAGCCTAATTGCCCTGGCTAGGACTTCCAGCACGATGTTGAATAAGAGTGGTGATAAAGGGCATCCTTGTCTGGTTCCCGTTCTCAAGGGAAATGCTTTCAGGTTCTCTCCATTTAGAGTGATATTGGCTGTTGGCTTTGCATAGATGCCCTTTATTATGTTGAGGAATTTTCCTTCAATTCCTATTTTGGTAAGAGTTTTTATCATAATGGGTGTTGGACTTTGTCAAATGCCTTTTCTGCATCAATTGATAAGATCATGTGGTTTTTGTCTTTTGTTTTATTTATGTGATGGATTACATTAATGGTTTTTCTGATATTAAACCAGACTTGCATACCTGGTATAAATCCCACTTGATCATGGTGAATTATTTTTTTGATGTGTTGTTGGATTCTATTGGCTAGAATTTTGCTGAGGATTTTTGCATCTATGTTCATGAGGGATATAGGTCTACAATTTTCTTTTTTTGTAATGTCTTTACCTGGTTTTGGTATCAGGGAGATGGTGGCTTCATAGAATGAGTTGGGTAGTATTCCATCATTTTCTATGCTTTGGAATACCTTCAGAAGTAGTGGTGTTAACTCTTCTCTGAAAGTTTTGTAGAACTCTGCAGTGAAGCCATCCGGGCCAGGGCTTTTTTTTGTTGGGAGTTTTTTGATTACCGTTTCAATCTCTTTTTTTGTTATGGGTCTATTTAGTTGTTCTACTTCTGAATGTGTTAGGTTAGGTAGGTAGTGTTTTTCCAAGAATTCATCCATTTCTTCTAGGTTTTCAAATTTGTTAGAGTGCAATTTTTCATAATAATCTGAAATGATTCTTTTAATTTCATTTGGTTCTGTTGTGATGTGGTCCTTCTCGTTTCTTATTTGGGTTATTTGTTTCCTTTCCTGTATTTCTTTAGTCAGTCTAGCCAATGGTTTATCAATTTTGTTAATTTTTTCAAAGAACCAGCTTTTGGCTTTGTTAATTCTTTCAATTGTTTTTCTGTTCTCTAATTCATTTAGTTCAGCTCTAATTTTTATTATTTGTTTTCTTCTGGTGCCTGATGGATTCTTTTGTTGCTCAGTTTCTATTTGTTCAAGTTGTAGGGACAGTTCTCTGATTTTGGCTCTTTCTTCTTTTTGTATGTGTGCTTTTATCGATATAAATTGGCCTCTGAGCACTGCTTTTGCTGTGTCCCAGAGGTTTTGATAGGAAGTATTTTCATTCTCATTGTTTTCTAAGAATTTCCTTATTCCCTCCTTGATGTCTTCTATAACCCAGTCTTTTTTTCAGAAGGGTATTGTTCATTTTCCAAGTATTTGATTTCTTTTCCCTAGTTTTTCTGTTATTGATCTCTAGTTTTATTGCCTTGTGGTCTGAGAAGATGCTTTGTAATACTTCGATGTTTTGGATTCTGCAAAGGTTTGTTTTATGACCTAATATGTGGTCTATTCTAGAGAATGTTCCATGTGCGTTAGAAAAAAAAGTATATTTTGCAGCAGTTGGGTGGAGAGTTCTGTATAAGTCAATGAGGTCAAGTTGGTTGATTGTTGTAATTAGATCTTCCGTGTCTCTATTGAGCTTCTTACTGGATGTCCTGTCCTTTTCCGAAAGTGGTGTGTTGAAGTCTCCTACTACAATTGTGGAGGTATCTACCTCACTTTTCAATTCTGTTAAAATTTGATTTATATATCTTGCAGCCCTGTCATTGGGTGCATAAATATTTAATACGGTTATGTCTTCCTGATCAATTGTCCCTTTTATCATTATATAGTGTCCTTCTTTATCCTTTGTGGTGGATTTAAGTCTAAAGTCTATTTTGTCAGAAATTAATATTGCTACTCCTCTTCTTTTTTGCTTATTGTTTGCTTGATATATTTTTTTCCATCCTTTGAGTTTTAGTTTGTTTGTGTCTCTAAGTCTAAGGTGTGTCTCTTGTAGGCAGCATATAGATGAATCGTGTTTCTTTATCCAGTCTGTGACTCTCTGTCTCTTTATTGGTGCATTTAGTCCATTTGCATTCAGCGTAATTATAGATAAATAAGTTTTTAGTGCTGTCATTTTGATGCCTTTTTATGTGTGTTGTTGACAATTTCATTTTTCCACATACTTTTTTGTGCTGAGGCGTTTTTCTTAGTAAATTGTGAGATCCTCATTTTCATAGTGTTTGACTTTATGTTAGTTGAGTCGTTACGCTTTTCTTGGCTTTTATCTTGAGTTATAGAGTTGTTATACCTTTTTGTGGTTACCTTATTATTTACCCCTATTTTTCTAAGGAAAAACCTAACTTGTATTGTTCTATATCGCCTAGTATCACTCTCCATGTGGCAGTTCAATGCCTCCTGTATTTAGTCCCTCTTTTTGATTATTTTGATCTTTTACCTATTGACTTCCATGATTCCCTGTTATGTGTAATTTTTTTTAATTAATCTTAATTTGTTTGTTTTTGTGATTTCCCTATTTGAGTTGATATCACGACGTTCTGTTTTGTGACCTTGTGTTGTGCTGATATCTGATATTATTGGTTCTCTGACCAAACAATATCCTTTAGTATTTCTTGTAGCTTTGGTTTGATTTTTGCAAATTCTCTAAACTTGTGTTTATCTGTAAATATCTTAATTTCGCCTTCATATTTCAGAGAGAGTTTTGCTGGATATATGATCCTTGGCTGGCAGTTTTTCTCCTTCAGTGTTCTGTATATGTCGTCCCATTCCCTTCTTGCCTGCATGGTTTCTGCTGAGTAGTCTGAACTTATTCTTATTGATTCTCCCTTGAAGGAAACCTTTCTTTTCTCCCTGGCTGCTTTTAAAATTTTCTGTTTATCTTTGGTTTTGGCGAGTTTGATGATAATATGTCTTGGTGTTTTTCTTTTTGGATCAATCTTAAATGGGGTTCGATGAGCATCTTGGATAGATATCCTTTCGTCTTTCATGATGTCAGGGAAGTTTTCTGTCAGGAGTTCTTCAACTATTTTCTCTGTGTTTTCTGTCCTCCTTCCCTGTTCTGGGACTCCAATCACTCGCAGGTTATCCTTCTTGATAGAGTCCCACATGATTCTTAGGGTTTCTTCATTTTTTTTAATTCTTTTATCTGATTTTTTTTCAGCTGTGTTGGTGTTGATTCCCTGGTCCTCCAGATGTCCCAGTCTGCATTCTAATTGCTCGAGTCTGCTCCTCTGACTTCCTATTGCGTTGTCTAATTCTGTAATTTTATTGTTAATCTTTTGGATTTCTACATGCTGTCTGTCTATGGATTCTTGCAACTTATTAATTTTTCCACTATGTTCTTGAATAATCTTTTTGAGTTCTTCAACAGTTTTATCAGTGTGTTCCTTGGCTTTTTCTGCAGTTATCCTAATTTCATTTGTGATATCATTAAGCATTCTGTAAATTAGTTTTTTATATTCTGTATCTGATAATTCCAGGATTGTATCTTCATTTGGGAAAGATTTTGATTCTTTTGTTTGGGGGGTTGGAGAAGCTGTCATGGTCTGCTTCTTTAAGTGGTTTGATATGGATTGTTGTCTCCGAGCCATCACTGGGAAACTAGTTTTTCCAGAAAATCCACTGCGTCCAGTCCAAATCCCGGCGGGATGGTTCCCTGGCTGGGACGCTGCTCTCCCCGTTCCAAGACCAGTCACTGCCTCCCGGGGACTTCTCCTACCGGCTGCGTCCCACGCTGCCCACGGAACCGGCTGGTCCCCCTCCCAGGGTTAGTTCAGGGGGGTGGAGCAGCTCTCTGTGCTTGTGCCGTACCTGACTGGTACGCTGGCTCCAGGCTCTGAAAACAATCGCTGCTTCCCTGTATTAGTTCGTTCTCTGTCTCTAAATCTGTGTTTGTTGTTCAGGGTTCGTAGATTGTTATGTATGCAATCGATTCACTTGTTTTTCCGTGTCTTTGGTGTAAGAGGGCTCCGAGGTAGCGTCTGCCTAGTCCACCATCTTGGCTCCGCCCTCGGCTTTCCTTATTTTTGATGACCTTCACAGTTTCAAGGAGTACTGGCCAGGGAGTTTGTAGAATGGTGCTCAACTGGAATTTGATATTTTTCTCATGAGTAGACTGAAGTGTGTTTTGCAGGGGAAGACCACAGACGTGAAGTGCCATTTTCTTCATATTATATCAAGGGTACATACTATCAACATGACTTATCCCTGTTGATGTTGACCTTGATCTTTTGGTTGATGTAGTGTTCCTTGGTTTTCTCCACTATAAATTTATTCCACACCACTCTCATTTCTATACTATACACTTTGGAAGGAAATCACTACATGCAGGCCACACTGAAGGAATGGAGAGCTACATTCTACCTCCTTGAGGGTAGAGTATCATCATAAATTATTTGGAATTCTTCTGCACAGGAGATTTGTCTAAATCAACTCCATTTATATTAGCAGTATGGCACATTTGTTTATTTATTCATTAATTTGTTTATATCAGAATGAATTCATTGATATTTATTTTATACTTTGGCTTATAAACCAATATAATTTTTACTTACTTCGTTGTTCCAATTGTTCTAGCTTTGGCCATTGGGGTTAGCTCTTTCAATTGACTCCTGTGCTCCCTGTGTCTCTTAACATACTCCCATCATTGTGGGGTTGTTTTTGGTTTTTTTGTGTTGTTTTTTTAGCACTTCCTTATTTTCAGGCACTACAAAATGCTCCAGACTCATCTTGTATATATCTAGCCCCAATCCTAAAATCAGGCGTTTCTCCAAGAAATTTTGGTTCTTTTTTTTTTTTTTTTTTTTGGTAACACTGTATTAGAAACCAGCTTCTGGTGCTAAGTGTGCTTGTTGCTACTGAAATATTATTGCCTCTAAACTCTCTCAACTGATAGAGCAAGAAATTATATGTTAGTATTCTAACCTGTGTATGTACCCATATCTATAAATATTTTTACATGTAACCACCTGTATCTATATTAAGTTAAACAGGAGTTCATACTGATGTCTCCTCCTCTAATCCATTACCACATTGATAGCCAATGCAGCCTGTTCCTCCTGTCAATTAGCAAACAAAACCTTAGGTGATGGCAATGAGCGTGACTCAACTGGGAGCTGCTCAGACCACACAGAACATACCCCCTCCTGTCCATTGTCCTCAAAGTGCTGGGTGTGGCTCAAGCCAGTCAAACCCAATTTACTAGCCTACATGCCAAAGAAAAAATGCAATTTGTCTTACTGCGCCTGTGTAGCACCATAACCTATGTAGTCCATAATGTTTGTATGTACTTCCTTGAGAGGGATGGTATAAAATGTTCTGCCTGCCTTTGTTCGGGGAGCTTGATTTGAGGTATACTCCTCCTTACTCTTGCCTGTGCACTTGCAATAAACGCTGTGCCTCCCTCCTCACCTTGAGGAGAAGCCACACGGAGCAGAACCTGCTTTGGGTAACAATATGAATCAATCTGGCCTCTTGCCCTTGCTTATATGTAGCCTCCCATTCAAGCAGTGAGAAAGCTGATACGACCATCTACTATCCATTTGCTTAATAGTTCAATTCCAGTATACATGTATGGGGATATCAGAATTGTTTACTCATAGCCCAGAGGAAACAACTTTATCAGCTAGAGTACATGCTTATGCACAGTTTCTTTTTACTTTAGCCTTGCACAATGTATTCGTTTCCAAAGTTATGTAGGTCAGCACCTTTTACTGCCACAAAGCTCAGTGAGGTTGTTTATATATTTGTAATACATTTAGATTGTTTTGTTGCATTCTGATTCTGTCCTGGGATCCTCTGACTTCCTAATTTTTTTTTTTTTAATGTGCAAACATTAAGGTTCACTCTTTGTGCTGCAAAGTTTTATATGTTTTAATAAATGCATATTGTATTGTATTTACCATTACAATATCATAAAGAATAGTCATACCACCCTAAACAATCCCCTGTACTTCAACCTATTCAACTTTTACCTTGAACCCTTGGCAACCACTGATGTTTTCACTGTCTCTATCATTTTGCCTTTTTTCCAAAACATCGTATAATAATAATCATACTGTACGTCGCCTTTATAGACTGGCTTCTTTCACTTAGCAGAATGCATTTAAAATTCATCTATGTCTTTTTGAGGTTTGATAGCTCTTTTCTTTTTATGGCTGAATAATATTGCAGTGTATACATGTACCACAGTTTATCTACTCACCTATTGACTTTACCTATAAATTAATCTTAATTTCTTCTAGTTTTTGGCAATTATGAATAAAGCTGCTGTAAACATTTACACACAGGTTTTTGTGTGAATATGTTTTTAAATCAGTTGAGTAAATATCTAAGAGTGCAATTGATGGATTGTAGAGTAAGACTAGATTTATAAGAAATTGTCAAATGTCTTCCACAGTGACAGTACTATTTTGCATTCCCACCAGCAATAATGAGAGCTCCTGTTGCTCCGCATGCTTGTCAGCAATTAATGTTGTTAGTTTTTTGTTTTTTTTTTTTAAAAAAGCAGTTCTAACAGATATGTAGTGATGTCTTGTTGTTTTAATTTGCAAGTACCTGATGTCAAAGGATGTTGGGCATCTTTTCACATGCTTATTTGCCATCTATGTGTATCCTTTGGTTAGCTATCTGTTCAGATCTTTAGACCATTTTTTAAATTGGGTTATTTGTTTTATTACTGTTGAGTTTTAGGATTCTTTGTATATTTTGGATGCAAGTCCTTTACCAGATGTATGTTTCCCAAAAATATTATCTCACTGTCACTTGTATTTTCATTCTCTTGACAGGGTGTTCCACAGTGCAGAAGTTTTTAATTTAAATAAAGCCTGTTATCAATTTTTTCTTATTAATTTCTTTGACAAATGCATTTGTCAAAACCCATAAAACCTTACAAAGAGTTAATGTTAATGTAAGAAAATCTGAAAAAAAATCATTTAAAAAGTCAGGTGATCTCAGAACAGAATGCAGCAAAACAATCCGACTGTATTACAAATGTATGTATTTTGATATTGTCCATAAAAACTCACCTACAAACTGAAGGTCACATAATTTTTCTCTAATATTCTCTTCTAGAATTTTTATAGTTTTGAATTTTACATTTAAGTCTATGATCTAGTTTGAGTCAATCTTCATGAAAGACATAAGGTTTGTGCCTATATTTTTTTTTTTATATATATATATTGGTATATGTGGACTCTTGATTTTATCTTCTTGTAAATTATTCTTTAGCAGATTTTACTATAATTCATGTAACTATTTCCTAATTTTTTGGGCATCATATATTTTTTTTCCTTTGCTATGAGGAATTTAGAGACCATATGAAGAATAGATTTGACGCATTGACCACTAGTGACCAAAGACCAGACGAGTTGTGCAATGACATCAAGGGCATCATACATGAAGAAAGCGAGAGGTCATTGAAAAGACAGGAAAGAAAGAAAAGACCAAGATGGATGTCAGAGGAGACTCTGAAACTTGCTGTCAAATGTCAAGCAGCTAAAGCAAAAGGAAGAATTGATGAAGTAAAAGAACTGAACAGAAGATTTCAAAGGGTGTTTCGAGAAGACAGAGTAAAGCATTAAAATGACATGTGCAAAGAGCTGGAGATGGAAAACCAAAGGGGAAGAACACACTTCAGCATTTCTCAAGCTGAAACAACTGAAGAAAAAATTCAAACCTCAAGTTGCAATAGTGAAGGATTCCATGGGTAAAATATTAAACGACACAGGAAGCATCAAAAGAAGATGGAAGGAATACACAGAGTCATTGTACCAAAAAGAATTAGTCTATGTTCAACCATTTCAAGAGGTAGCATATGATCAGGAACCAATAGTACCAAAGGAAGAAGTCCAAGCTGCTCTGAAGTCACTGGTGAAAAACAAGGCTCCAGGAATTGATGGAATATCAATTAAGATGTTTCAACAAACAGGTGCAGCACTGGAGGTACTCACTCGTCTATGCCAAGAAATATGGAAGACAGCTTCCTGGCCAACTGACTGGAAGAGATCCATTATTTATGCCTATTCCCAAGAAAGGTGATCCAACCAAATATGGAAATTATAGAGCAATATCAGTAATATCACATGCAAGCAAAATTTTGCGGAAAATCATTCAAAAATGGCTGCAGCAGTATATCGACAGGGGACTACTGGAAATTCAG
Organism: Loxodonta africana; assembly: GCF_030014295.1. NCBI lineage: Eukaryota > Metazoa > Chordata > Mammalia > Proboscidea > Elephantidae > Loxodonta > Loxodonta africana. Next base: position 30,594,025 of record NC_087350.1, on the reverse strand, counting down.
GCCAGTTTCAGAAGAGGACCTGGAATCAGGGACATCATTGCTGTCACATGGATCCTGGCTGAAAGCAGAGACTACCAGAAGGATGTTTACCTGTGTTCGATTGACTATGCAAAGGCATTCAACTGTGTGGATCATAACAAATTATGGATAACATTGCGAAGAATGGGAATTCCGAAACAGTTAATTGTGCTTATGAGGAACCTTTACAGAGATCAGGAGGTAGTTGTTCAGACAGAACAAGGGGATACTGGTTGGTTTAAAGTCAGGAAAGGTGTGTGTCAGGGTTGTATTCTTTTACCATACCTATTCAATCTGTATGCTGAGCAAATAATCTGAGAAGCTGGACTATATGAAGAAGAATAGGGCATCAGGATTGGAGGTAGACTCATTAACAACCTGCGTTATGCAGATGGCACAACCTTGCTTGCTGAAAGTGAAAAGGACTTGAAGTACTTACTAATGAAGATCAAAGACCACAGCCTTCAGTATGGATCGTACCTCAATTTAAAGAAAACAAAAATCCTCACAACTGGACCAATGAGCAACATTGTGATAAACGGAGAAAAGACTGAAGTTGTCAAGGATTTCATTTTACTTGGATCCACAATCAACAGCCATGGAAGCAGCAGCCAAGAAATCAAAAGATGCATTGCATTGGGTAGATCTGCTGCAAAGGACCTCTTTAAAGTGTTGAAGAGCAAAGATGTCACCTTGAAGACGAAGGTGCGCCTGACCCAAGCCATGGTATTTTCAATCACATCATATGCATGTGAAAGCTGGCAATGAATAAGGAAGACTGAAGAAGAATTGACTCCTTTGGATTGTGGTGTTGGTGAAGAATATTGAATATACCATGGACTGCCAAAAGAATGAACAAATCTGTCTTAGAAGAAGTACAACCAGAATGCTGCTTGGAAGCAAGGATGGCGAGACTGTGTCTTAAATACTTTGGACATGTCAGGAGGGGTCAGTCCCTGGAGAAGGACATCATGCTTGGCAGAGTACAGGGTCATCAGAAAAGAGGAAGACCCTCAAAAAGGTGGATTGACACAGTGGCTGTAACAATGAGCTCAGGCGTAACAACGATTGTAAGGATGGCTCAGGACCGGGCAGTGTTTCATTCTGTTGTACATAGGGTCGCTATGAGTCAGAACTGACTCGATGGCACCTAACAACAACAATTAGGAATAGCCATGATGAGCATTATTTTGCTCACAAAAATGTAATTTTACTCATCTCTGTTTCTTTGGGATTGATTCCTAGAATTTCTAGATCAAAGAATAGTCTTAATTTTTTATTTATGTTGCCATATTGCCCTCCAAGAGCGTTGTACCACTTAATCCTCTCAATCACAGGGGATTATGGTAGTGCCCTTTCTAATCTCAATCCCTACCTTCCCAACAATAGAGGTTGTACTTTATTTTAAATCTGGATATTTACTAGACAATAATAGTGAATAGTTGTTTACTTATTTTTCATTTTTTATTGCTAAATGATTAGTAGTAAAACGTTTAATCTTTATAAGTTTTGGGTTTTTCACCCACCCACCGATAACTCTTATTTCAAAATTGTATATTTATTATCATTTTCCAGTTTTTCTGCTAAGATGCTTGTCTTTTACTCGCTGACTGTAAAAACCCTATCTACCCTATGACATCTGTGATGCAAAGGTCTTTTATGTTTTGCCTATTTGAGTCAGAATTGACTCGACAGCAATGGGTAGCAATGGGTTTTTATTGCTTCTTAATTTAATTTGTGGTATGTTTTTACATTTTACATACACATATTTTCTATTTTGCCTTTTGTACTTAGAAATGCCTACATATTTACTGCAATACAATGGGTTTCTCTTTATATATGGCCTTGCTGGCCCTGGGTTTGTAATTCTGCCAAGGAGACTTGCTAGGACACAATCTTGTAAAGGAATTGGACAGTTTACTGTGCAAATAAGGTACATAAACCTCTTATGTGAATTGGTCAATTACTAAACAAATTAGGTGATTGTGGCCTACCAAGAGGATTGGTCAGTTTATGGTTTTGGTGGGAGAAGTAGGTTTATAAAAGAGCTAAACCCACAGAAGTTGAGGGAGACCTTACAACCATCGAGAACAGCCTGGAGTGGAGCAGATCCTTTGGATATGGGGGTCCCTGTTCTGAGAACCTCTTAGGCCCAAGAGTCAGAGATAGCTGTAACACTGGAGACAATGCAAGATGCCACAAAATGACATAAGACGGTGGGAACGAGCCCACAGAGGACAAATGGTAATTTATCCAATATTGAACATTTCCATCCAGGAACATAGAATGTTCCTTTTATTACATCTTTTTAGTATCTATCAGAAAAGTTTTTTTGGTTGCCTTCATTGATGATTCTACATAATTCTTCTTGTTGTTTTGTAAGCCTAGAATATGATGTCCCGTAGTCATTTCAAAATTAAATGTATGTTCTTTGGTTACTCCAGTGCATTGAATTACTTAATATGGCTGTTTTAGCCACTCATGGTTTTGTAGCTCTCACACTATGATTGGGTAGGACTATGCAAATAAGATGCTTGTGACCCACCAAGGGGATTGGACAGCTTGTTAACAACACAAATAAAGTGCATGGAACCCTCATGGAGGTGGGATCATGCAAATAAGGTAAATGGAACCCTAACAAGGAAATTGGTCAGTTTTGTCACCCTGCTGGGCTTAAAAAGACAGTCAGTCCCAGAGTAGAGAGGGGACCTCACTACCACCAAGAAAGAAGAGCTGGGAGTAGAGTGTGTCCTTTGGACCCAGGGTGCCTGCACTGAGAACCTCCTAGACTCAGGAAACAGAACTGTAATACCGGAAAAGGCATGAGACCATGAGAAGCAATGGCAAGCACAGCAGAGTCCAGCGGCAGAGAAACGGTGGTAGCACAATCAGGAGACCGATGCAAGACAGCTGCAGTGGACTGCCTAGCCCATCAAACGAGGCGGTTACAATGGGCATGTCAACCCATGGAGAAAGAGATCCAAGTGCCTTTGGACAGGAGGCTTGCTGGCACAGTGGGGGTGCCTCTGGGCGCTTGTTGGCAAAGCTAGGCTGACTGACCCATGAAGCGAGAAAGCTGAGAGCCTTTGGGCAGGAGGATTCCTGGAGGAGTGGGATGACTCCAGGCACTTATCAGCAGAGCTAAAAGAGCTTTGTAACACTTGCCCAGTCAGGGCAGAGGCCAGAACGAGGGCCGAGGGCCAAGAGCCAAGATAGGGGGCCTGTCCTGAGGAGGCCAAGAGAAACCTGTCCTCAGGGGGCTAAGAGGAGCCTATCCTCTGGAAGCTGAGCACGAGGGCCCAGACCCAAGCAGGCATGGCCGGAGAAGAAGCTGTCCTGATCAAAGAACTGTATCCTGAATTGTACCTGTTACTACCCTAATAAACTCCATACCGGTGAGTATGGTCTGTGAGTTATCAAACCCAGCAGAGAAGTAGAAAGTGTCATGGAGGGATGGCTGGTGTCAAAACTGGTAAAAAGGCTGGAGGGTGGAGGTAGGTTTGACCTTCACCTCATACGAATTAGCTTTGAACTAATGTTCACGATCTTGATTCTCTCTCCTCCCCTTGTGAAGTTAGACAAGGAGGTCTGACACCCATATGCCATTTGTTTTATACTTATAAAGTATAAGATTAAATATATAGGTAAATGGATATATAGATATTTAATAGATATCTATATATGTGTGTGTATATGTATGTATATGTAAGACTAGTCCTCTGAATAATGTTTCTCAAATTCTCTGTATCTCATCTATTTTTTATCTATGCGATATAGCTCAAAATACTTCCACAGCTTTGTCAAGCCTACTGTTTACAGCCACGTTGTCTCCTAGTTGCTGTTAAGACAGGCGTTAAATCAGGGTGGCTCCTAATTAGAGAACTAAACCCTGTCTGCACGTTAAAATCACTTGAGTAATTTTTTTTTTATATATATGGATGCCTGATTGTACATCCCAGAATAATTTAAAAAGAACTTATGCAAGTTAGAGCCTGGACTTCAGTATTTTTTAAAGCTCCCCCCAAGTGATTCTAATATAGCCAGAGTTGCAGCCTGTTATCCTAAATAATTGTCATAATCATGTAAAATTACTAAAGAACTCTAAGTACTAACTGGAGTCCCTGGATAGTACAAATGGTCAAAGCATTTGACTATTAGCCCAAAAGTTTGTGGGTGTGAATTTTTGAATCGCTGGCATATCTGAATTAGGTGACTTTAGACCTAAATTAAAAGCTCTATTATGAATTAAATTAAGATTTTCATTTCTACTCTTTTTTATATGAGTTGGAACCGACTCAATAGCAGTGGGTTTTTTTTAAAGAAACAATTCAGCCTTTTGTCTAAGTTTTACTGCTTGAAAAACAAACAAGGCAGGAGTCAGAATTTCTAACCTGGATGAAGAATTGTCAGTTAAGAATGTTTACAGAGATGGTCCCAGAGAAGGAGCCTCAATTAACAAAAGGTTAGAGAATAGGACTGATAACGTTAAATGAAGTTAGAACCTATAAATAACTTCATAGCTAAGATAGATATATATCGAGCTTTAGTTCCATTTCCTGACCACCAAATTAATTTTCACTCATTGGGATTTTCCCACTGTATTTCTGCTAGTTCTTTAAATCAGTAACTAGATAGAGACTAACCAAAAAAACCAAACTCATTGCCAACAAGTCGATTTCGACTCGTAACAACTCTCTAGGACAGAGCAGAACTGCCCTATAGGGTGTCCAAAGATTGCCTGCTGGATTTGAACTGCCCGCCTTTGGTTAGCAGCTGTAGCTCTTAACCACTATGCCACCAGGGTTTCCAGATAGAGCCTAAGTTTGTTAAAATAAGGAGACAGACTGCAGTTGTAGAAGTCCTGATTGTTTTGTAACACAAGGAGTGCAGCTATTCAGACTTTAACTTATATAAATAAACCATCTTAACTGCTTTCAGGGAATTCACTGTAAATGCCCGGCCCCAACTCACTCCCTCTTAGCTGAATGAAAGATATTTATATTTCAAAAGACTTCAGATTTAGAGCTGGTTTAATTTTCACTCTTTCCTAACTAATGGTCGACTTTATAATTCAAGGACTCCAATTAGGTTTGACTCAGCCTACCACCCATCACTAAATCCCCACATCAAGAAAGTTTATATGTCTCACTTTAGAAATATTGGCTTAGTCAAATTTTATCAGGAATAAGAGATTTGTGTTAGGCTAGAAACTGACATTAAGCAAGTTTGTAGTTTGACAATCCCTTGTAAATTTGTCCTTCCTCCCCTGCCTCTTCTTTGATGTGAAACCCTTTGCCTTTGTTTACCCTGCCAATTAAATATCCCGCTGTTCTACCTCAAGGCAGAACACATGATGTAATCTGTTTGAATGCCACCTGTTTCTCCATTTCACAAAATGAAATTATTCCTTCAATAAAAATTTTGTTTTAATTTCTATTGGGGCATCAGTCTAGTTTTTACACTTAGGCAGATTGGTGGTTTGAAACCCCCAGAAACACCTTGGAAGACAAGCCTGGCAATCTTCTTCCAAAAGGCCACAGTCTTGAAAAACCTACGGAGCAGTTCTACTTTGTACACATGGGGTCACCGTGAGTCAGAGTCTACTAGAATTCAACTAACAACATGCACCAATCACACTAATGAGTGGCTAAAATGCTACATGGGTGCTTGTGACATTTACATATTAAGCCACCAGCAAGATAGCCCTTGTATCTGAAAGGAAAACACTGAGCATTAGAAATGTGAGTTCTAATCCTGTCTTTGAGGAAGTGATTTTGTTACACTCCTTTGTTTTACTCCTTTTTCTCACCTGTAGTATAAGTAAGGCAAACTAAATTATCTCTAGGAGAAACTTTAAACTCAACCTTTGTTATGGATTGCATTATATCCCCAAAAATGTGTGTCAGCTTGAGTAGGCCATCATTCCCAGTATTGTGTGGTTGTCCACCATTTTGTTTTCTGATGTTATCCTATGTGCTGTAAAACCTAACCTCTATTATGTTAATGAAGCAGGATTAGAAGCAGTTATGTTAATGAGGCAGGACTCAATCTACAGGATTAGGTTTTATCTTCAGTCAACTTCTTTTGAGATGTAAGAGAGAGAATAGAGCAGAGAGGAGAGGGACCTCATACCACCAAGAAAGAAGTGCCAGGAGCAGAGCACATACAATATACCCAGGGTCCCTGTGCTGAGAAGCTCCTAGACCAGGAGAAGATTGATGGCAAGGATCTTCCATCAGAACTGACAGAGAAAGCCTTCCCTGGGAGCTTGCCCTGAATTAGGACTTCCAGCCTTCTAACTTGAGAGAGAATAAATTTGTTTGTTAAATGTCATCCACTTGTGGTATTTCTGTTATAGTAAAAAAAAAAAAAAAAAAATTTTTTTTTTTTTTTATAGTAGCACTAGATAATTTGCTACTGGGCGTTGGGTGCTGGGGTGCTGCTCTAACAAACACCCACAATGTGGAAGCAGTTTTGCAAATGTGAATGGGTAGAGGCTAGAAGAGTTTTAAAGTACCTAACAATAAAAGCCTAGATTGCCTTGAAGAGACTGTTGGTGAAATTATGGACACCAAAGGCAATTTTGTTGAGAACTCAGAAGAAGAGCTGTAACAACAGAGACGGTGCAGACAGTGAGAAGGAGCAGCAAAGAAATGGCGACAGCAGAACCAAGAGACCAGCATGAGACAGCACCGCAGCTGACCCACGAAGTGAGGGAGCTGGGTGCCTTCACACAGGAGGATTCCTGGTGGAGTGGGATGCCTCTGGCACTTATCAATGGAGCTAGACTTGCTGACCCTCAGAGCAAGAGACCTGAGTGCCTTTCTGCCAGGGGCTACTGGTGGGGTGGGGTGCCTCCAGACACCTATCAGTAGAGCTGAAGAGATTTGAAACACTTGCCTGAGTAGGGCAGACAATTAGCCAGCCCAAGAGGCTTGAAGGACAAAGAGACCAAGGAAGCAAAAGCTGAAGAGACAAGAAACACAGGAAGCAGAGCTGACTTAGTCTCAAGGGGTAGGGCCACTACATCTGGGGTCTTGAAGGGTAGAACCATGGCCTCTGGGTTTTCAAAGGGTGAGGCCATAGCCTCCTACGTTTCAAAGAGTCAAACCTTCACCAACCTGGGTCCAGAATGTAGGGCTGCCTTTCACAAGTGCCACTGGGATGGGATCAGATCTGCTGCCCAAAGCTGAAGGATCAGGGCTGCCATGCCCAAACGGCAGAAGAACAGGGTCTGTCGAGACCAAGGGGGTACAGTCACCACTCAGGTGGACTAGGAGAATGGGGCTGCCCAAATGGGAGGGAGCAGATTTGCCTGGAAGGGGGAACAGAAGCCCAGGGCCTAGGGGCCTCCACTCAGAATCCAGAGAGTGTAGCCAATACCCAGAGTCTGGAGGGCAGGGCTATTGCCTAAATGGTCTCAGCGAGCAGAGGAAATTTTTTAAGCCTTGAGAGCTAATGTAACATTTTCTGCTGACTTGCTTGGTGCCTGTTATACTTTCCTTCCTTCCAAATTCTTCCATTTTTTTAATGGAAGTGTCTACTTTGTGCCTGTTCCATCATTGTACATTGGAAGCAGAAAACTTGTATTCTAGATTTCACAGATGAAGAGAAATTTTCCCCCAGGAAATTCTGGGCTTGGAGTTGATTTAAGACTTTCAGGATGATATAATCGGGTGAATGTGTTTTACGTGTAGCAAGGATATGAACTTTCAGGATCCAAAAGGCAGAATGTTTTGGATTGAATTATGTCTCCCCAAAATGTGTGTCAGCTTGTCTAGGCCATGATTCCCAGTATTGTGTGGTTGTCCACCATTTTGTGATCTGATGTGGTTATCCTACGAAACCCTCGACAGCAATGGGTGTGGTTTTTTTTATGATATTAATGAGGCAGAATTAGAGGCAGTTATGTTAATGAGGCAGGGCACAATCTACAGAATTAAGCTGTATCTTTAGTCAATCTCTTGAGATATAAAAGAGAAACAAACAGAGAGAGAGGGGCCTCATTACTATGAAGCAAGAAGCGCCATGAGTGGAGCATGTCCTTTGGACCCAGGGTCTGTGTACTGAGAAGCTCCTAGACCAGGGGAATATTGATGACAAGGACCTTCCCTGAGAGCTGACAGAGAAACTCTTACCCTGGAGCTGGCACCCTGAATTCCAACTTCTAGCCTCCTAGAATGTAAGAGAATAAGTTTGTTTGTTATATCCATCCACTTTTGGTATTTCTATTATCTCAGCACTAGATAACTAAGACAACCATCCAAAAACATTTCTATAGCAGTGATAACATAAGAACAGATCAATGATACAAACAAACAGAAACAGTGATTACATGCAGATTGGTTCTACAAACAATCATATTTAGGTTGATGGTGAGGTTTAATATAGAATCTCAAGCTCAGATACATTCAAGGACCGAAAACTTAATGTCAGTGTATACAGTAGCCAGATCTAAGAAGTATGGAGTCCATCATCGACTTACCCCAGTGCCATCGAGTCGATTCCAACTCATAGTGACCCTATAGGACAGAGGAGAACTGCCCCATAGAGTTTCCAAGGAGCGCCTGGTGGATTCGAACTGCCGACCCTTTGGTTAGCAGCCATAGCACTTAACCACTACGCCACCAGGGTTTCCATCATCGACTTAAGGGTCATAAAATGTCCAGAGATATTCAAATTCAATTATATAGACCCGGGTCCTCCAAAGTGGAGTGAATACAACCCAGCAGGTGCTCTAAATGATCCATTAGGCTGCAATAAAGTAATAGGCTTTATTCATATTCAATATTTGAATTGACAGTAATGCATATATAAACTCACAAATCAAAATGCATATATTGGGGAAGCATGCTTGAATTTTTTTCACTGATTGGGTACACAATTTTAAAAGAATGTTTGGACACTGTGGACATAGACCAGTCACATGTCCTTGAACAATTTACTTAACTTCTCTAAACTCCAGTTTCCTCAACTGTAAAACAGAAATAATAAGAGAACTTTATTTGCAGGGCTGTGGTGAAATTTAAACGAGAGTGAATACAAGACTTAATGAATATTAGATACTGTTACAATCAATTAATATCCAAATTAGCTGTGCTATGGTGTGTTGAAACCATTTCTTATCTTGCCCTCCTGTTTCAAAGCCCTCTACTATATTGTTTACTCAGTTATTATTTTAGAACGCAGCATAAACATATTATCATCCTGCTTCAAATATGCACTCCTGCATACTCCTGCACACAAATAAACACACACACTCACACACAGAGATCAACAACTGGGTCTCCATTGTCTTCAGAACAACCAGAAAAACTAGTTGCTGTCAAGTTGATTCCGACTCATGGCAACTCCTGTGTGTCAGAGTAGAACTGTGCTCTGCAGGGTTTTCAGTGGTTGATTTTTTGGAAGTAGGTCTCCAGGCCTCTGGGTGAATTCCAACCTCCCACCTTTTGACTAGCAGATGAGCATGTCTATCATTTGCACCACCCAGGGACTCCCAATGGAACAAACTCAGTAGCTAGCCCAGTAGTCAAGAGCATTCACAAACTGGTTATTGTGTCACTACTTGTTGACACAGACTTGAAATAGGAGTAGAAAAATTAGAACGTATTTGTCTTGGAAGACATCAGAACTTGCCAATTTTAACTAGACAAATGAAGAGTTGTCATGAGACTTAAGATGAGAAAATCACCAAGTCTGAAACTACCCAAGTAGATATGATCACTTTCCAGAGGGCTTGACATTTACTATGACACCCAGAGACAGCTACAACTAGGATTAAGAGAAAAATAAGTGATAGGAAGAACAAGGCAGGGAAGAGGAATGATCTGCTCTGTTTAAATAGATTGGAGGCTAGGTATTGAATAGCCTAGGTATGTGATCTTCTGGAAGTCATTCAGTGATTCTTGGTCTTTCCTCATCTGTAAAATGGAGGGACTTGAGACAGAAAATCTATGAAATCTCAATTTTAACACTCTGCAGAGAAGCAAAAATTTATAACATGTAGGGTCACTATGAGCCAAAATCAACTCGACAGCGACGGGTTTTGTTTTGTTTTTAAACTTGCAATAAGGGTCCCAACACGGAACAAATGGTTTGCACTCAATTGCTAACCTAAAGGTTGGTTACTCAAACACCCCCCCGCCATGGTACCACGTAAGAAAAGGCCTGGAGATCTGCTTCCATTAGGATTACAGCCAAGAAAGCTGCATGGAACTCAGTTCTACTCTGTAACACATGGTGTCACCAGGAGTTGGAATCAACTTCATGGCAACTAACAACAACGACAAGCTTACATTTATGTTGTTCAGCTTCAGCCTACTGTGTGTGTGTGTGTGTGTGTGTGTGTGTGTGTGTATGTTTAATCTCAGAATCAAATGGAAGACATGGCCATTGAAAAGAAGACAGAGAGAAGTGTTAGGATTTATTTTTACAATAGAAAATACACTCATAACTCTTTGGATATAGGGAACTCACTACATTGATCTAAATTAAAAAAGTACCATTTATATATCTGGGTAACGGTAAAGCAATTGTCCTCTCCCAGTGAAGAATGAGCTGCAATAGATATTCCAAATATTAATTTATCCTGATTCACTTTTCACCCCTTCTCCATTTCCCAGGAGGACTGAGGCTTGAATTCCAATTAGTTTCCTTCATTGTAAAGATACACAGGTGTTTCTTGATTTACATAGTGTTCGTGTGGCACTTAAAAAGTTGTTTGAAAATTCTATTTCCATAAATTAAATCATTGGAAATAAACCAGAGCTCTCACTCTTCAAGGGAAACCTGTGATGTTTTGTGAAGTAAAGAAACTTTTGGTAGGATAAATACATATCCATCGATCCCTGAACATCGAGCTTTTTTCGAGTTTAGAATCTTCAGAAATGCGCATAGAAATTGAAATGATATAAATTTCACAAGTAAATGTGTATAAACTTCTAGGAAATTCAGAACAGTTCAAACGTTTTAAAGAAAATAATTATCTAAAGCTGCGCATGTTGTCCAATAAGGTACCAACGGGCAAACCCATTGCCATCGAGTCGATTCCAACTCATAGAGACCCTGTAAACAGAGTAGAACTGCTCCATAGAGTTTCCAAGGAGTGGCTGGTGAATTTGAACTGAGACCTTTTGGTTAGCAACCAAACACTTAACCACTATGCCACCAGGCCACCAAATGTCCAATATGGTAGCCACTAGCCAGTGTGGCCATTGCAATATGTCAATATGTCTAGTCCAAAATGGATGTGTTGTAAATGTAATATATACACAGGATTTTGAAGACTTAAAGCCAAAAAAATTAAAATATCTCAGTAATAATTTTTACATGATTACATCCTGAAATGATATTTTTGATAGATTAATAAGGCATATTATTAAACTTCATTTCACCTGTTTGTTTTTAGTATGGCTACAAGAAAAATTAAAATTACTTATGTGGCTCACATTACATTTCAATGAGCAATGTCTTAGATATGGAGTCTTAAATATGGACTTAAACATCTTAAATATGGAGTTCTACCTGGAAAAAGGCATGCAGGGGATCTCTGCACTAGTATTCATCACAGGTTCAGGAAAATCAAAATTATGCATTTTGAGTGATTTATTTTTCTATTTAAGTAGTACTTGGTTTTCCCATTTCAAACCGAACACCTGATTTGGAATGGATTCCCCCAATGACGTCACCACCCCCTGCAATTTTATACGTGAATAAGATAAAAAAATATTGTCAGTGATGTTGAAAGGCTTTCTTCATTAAAACTCAACATGAGCTTTATATAGCCTGCTTAGGAAAAAAAAAGTGCTTGAGGGAGCAGAATGTACAAAAACAAAATTCAAAATATGGAAAGTACAGAAACAGCTTCAATTATCAAGTAAATGCTACGTTATTTCTAAAGTCAAAAATACAGACACTATGTATTTAATTAGTGATTGAACACCGAGAAGTAGAAGTCTTAATCTGATTTGAAGACTGACTTCCTTTCATTAAAAAAAAAAAAAAAAAAAACTTCCCTTGAAAAGTTCTGAGCCTATTGCTTTAAAAATGGTCAGGCTTGACTTAAAAACACAAATTATTCACAGACATTAATATCCTTTTGTGCAACACTTGTGAAATGGGACAGATATAATAATACGTGAGACTAAAAATTTCCAATCCCTCAGAGACTTTTTTCTGTAAAATTAAGACAGTTAAGATCTGTAACTAATTAAAAATGAGACGTGTCTGTGGAAATTCAGGTCCACAGTAAAACTGTCCCTATGGCTAAACCTTTCACAGTTTGGAAGACAAAACTTTGTTTTTCTCTTCCCCTGTTGTTTCCTTTAATGACTGGTAATAAAACAGAAGGAAATACATTTTAGCCCTAAGACACATCTGGAAATGATATTTCAAACAATCCTCCTACAGGTATCCCAGAATGGAGTTTAAGCACCCTGGTGACCTACTTCCTTTACCTCTAGAAACTCTCTAGATGAAATCAGAAGATTATTGACAGTACTGTGATTTCCTTGGGGCTGAGAGAAAATAAATATGCATTCTTCTCGTCAACTCAGCAGTAGTGCCCTCTTCCTTTAGTTCAGCGCTTTGGTTGGGTCAATGATACTTGCGCTGCTCAAACCCAAAAAAAAGACAAACCCATTACACTCAAGTCGATTCCGACTCATAGCAACCCTATAGGACAGAATAGAACTGCCCCCTAGGGTTTCCAAGGAGTACCAGGTACATTTAAACTGCTGACCTTTTGGTTAGCAGCCGAACTCTTAACCACCACACCACCAGGGTTTGTGACGCTGTTCAGAAGAGAGCAAAAATCTACTTTGGCACAAAAATTCATATTGGCAGGAAAGTTCATCAAGTCTTCAGTGCTTGAAGTCAAGGGCCTTAGAAACACCTAACCCACAGAGATACCTAAGTCATCTCCATCATTTATACATGCAGGTAGAGGACACGAGGCCCAGGGAGGCCAGATGGCTTTGACCTTAGACCAGACAGTTGATCGACAGTTAAACCAGGGCCCAGAATTAAATTCCTTCACCTCACGATATTGCCTTTTTATACATAAATGCCAACTGAGAAAACCCTCTAGAATAACATGTTGTTATGAAACTTTTTAAAATGAAGAACAAGTTGAGGCGTTAATCATCCCTGAGGTCTTGTTTTTATCAATTTATTATTCACCCCAAAGCTTGTTAGCAAATGTGAACAGAGTGAAAAATAGAAATGAGGAGGTCTCACTACTATATGACTTGCCTGAATGGCTAGACTTCAGCAATTTGATGTTTATGGTTTTGATCTTCTTCAAAATTTATGTGAATTGTTGCTGGATCATTTGTTCGAAGAGCACCAAAACTGGCAAATGAGTTACGGTGAAGCTCACATGACTAGAGTGATTAGAATCCCACATTTCTAAAGACTTGTGATTAAACATAACTGCTTGTGCTGAATGCCTGCCCCAAGAAATTGAGACATAATACAAAGATAGAAATAAAGACACAGGAGCTGGCGTGATTAGAACTTCTCCTCATGACTTAGAAACTTCAGATGATGCGTTCATACTCAAAAGCTTCTAATCCTTCTCCACTGTATTCCCCTGCCTGTTGTTCCTGTTGAGTGCTGTAGAGTCATTTTCGACTCATAGTGACCCATGTGACAGAGTAGAACTGCCCCCACAGGGTTTCCTAGGCTGTAATCTTTTGGGGAACAGACCACCAGGTCTTTATTCTACGGAGCCAATAGGTGTGTTCAAACTGCCCAACTTTCAGTGAGCAGCTGAGTGCTTAACCGTTGTGCCAGTAAGGGTCCTTATTCCCTGCCTAGCTCTCCAAAAAAAGGAGCCCTGGAGCCACAACATTTAAGCACTTGGCTGCTAAACAACAGATTGGCAGTTCAAACCCACCTAGCAAATCCAGGGAGAAAAGATCTGGTGATCTGCTTCGACAAAGATTAACCAAACCAACCAAAACCAAACGCAGTGCCATCAAGTCGATTCCCACTCATAGAAGCCCTGCAGGACAGAGTAGAATTTCCCCATAGAGTTTCCAAGGAGCACCTGGCAGATTCGAACTGCCAACCCTTTGGTTAGCAGCCGTAGCACTTAACCACTACGCACCAGGGCTTCCAAAGATTACAGACTAGAAAACACTATGGCGCAGTTCTACTCTGTCACATGAGGTCACTATGAGTCGAAATAAACTTAACAGCATCTAACAACCACAGCACTCCAGAAACCATTCTCACTCTCATGGAGCCACCTTCAAACACAAATCTTTTATAGTTCCTTTTTCCTTGTTGAGAACGACAACACCACCAAAATCCCTAAGGGATCTTCTACAGTGTCCATGTTCTCTCTCTAATCCAGACGAGCTGTGACTTCTGAGAACATGCTGTAAGTGGCGTCTGCTTTTACTTTGGTCATTGTCTGAAATATCTCAATAATAATATTATTTTTGCTCAAAGCTATTATTACAACTCTTTGGAACTGCAATCCCCAAACTGTCCACGGAGGCACCCTGAGCATGCTGCAATGAATTCAGAGGCAACCCAGATGTTTTACATTTTTGGAAGAGCCTAGCGATACTCAGTCACAGGAAATTGGGGTACCACACATGTGCCAGCTCCAGGTAGTTGGCCGTTTCAACATTAGGTCACACAAATTACTTTGATGAGATCATATTTTTGTGTAGCTGGGTATTCAGTGGTTGCTGTCATAGAACTGCGCAAAAGCCAATGTGGACCAAGAAACGAAAATGGCAGCATCCAATCTGATTTCAAGGTTTGAGAAGTTGTACAATGCCCAACAAATACACACATCTCATTAGTAAGTAACCGTGGTTACAAACATAAAAATAGTATTTTTCTTTCTATATATGTGTGTGTGTGTGTAACTTTTTTTTCAGATGGGTTATAATTTATTAGGTCGTAAATATATACAGATAGTCCTGACTTGCCACAGGGTTCCGTTCCAACGACTCCGTTGTAAGTCAGTTCTGAAGTAAGCCGAATAACTCATTTTCTTTATTTTTTTAGTTTTCATTATTATTGCCTTTTATTATCAGTATCTTTATAAATCCAGCAGCAATCCCTCCAAGGCACAGCGTGATTTTGTCTTTAAATGCCTTGAAATTAGGCATCAACTTTGCCTCTTCGTGAATATAGGCCCGTTCTGGCATCCTTTTCCAAAACAAGCCTGTTTGAACCACGTTAAAAATCTGCTCTGGTAGATATTCTCCATCTTCTTCATTTTGTATTATCTCGTCCAGCTCATCCTTGAATTTTTCACCAGCTTTTTGGCTTTTTTTTGGTCAACATCAGCATTTCCTGCTTCTCCAGTTATACACACTGTAATGTAAGCTAACTCTGCGTTTGAAGTGATGAAAACAGCTCTTGCTGGCATGTACCACTGGTAGTTTTTCTCCTTGCTGCTTCTTCAGGTTTTCAAAAAGTCTGCGTGCTTTCATTTTAATCGTCAATAAACTCATAGGAATCCTCTTTTGAATTTGGCCTTCTATCCAAATCATCAACAACTTCTCCAACTCGTGGACTGACCCTTTGCCTCTTCTTTGTGAAAATTGTCAATTTTATGCCAATTGCTCCTTTAACTGCCTCCAAAATCCTATTTTTATTGTCTAAATGGTCCAATGAGACAGTTCTTCTAACGTGCTGTTTGGCCGACTTTCTTTCATTTATCATAGCCCTTAATGACCTATCTTTATACTCATATCTAGAGCCTTCCTCACCTTCTTTTTCGGATCAGAACTTTCAGGTCATGACTTCTTTTGCTAGGCATATTGTTGGGGGTATAAGCAATGCAGGTATTACAGTGTGAGAAACTTGAACAACTCGACTTCAGACTGATGCTTCTTACGGTACGAAATGCTGAATAAGTTCACGCTGTAGATCTGACGTACAATGAAGTCATCAGTGTGGTAACCGGGAAGTTGGCGGCGTAACGGCTGTCCAGCGCATGCGCAGTTCAATTGTTGTTAGTTGTTAAGATTCGACCATCGCCCAGCTTCCTATCCCTTACAATAGACGTCACTGTAGACTAGGCGATAGCCTGCTATATGCAGTGTTTTAAACAGTTAATCATAAAATTGAACATCTGTGAGTAAACACGTGAGGATGATAACATCACAAATTATGCACTGCAACATACGTGTATGTAGTACGTATTACTAATGACTAAAAACTAAAAAAAAAGACAGTGTAAGTGTCCTCTATTGTAACTCGAACACATCCTAAATTGGGGATTACCTGTAGTGAGTTATTTGTACCTAAGCACTTAGGAATCAGCTATTAGTTTTTTTCTTTTGGCCTAAAACCCAAAAGACCCAAATCCATTGCCTTCGAGTGGATTCCAACTCAACAGCAACCTTATAGGACACGGTAGAACTGCTTCATATGATTTGACCTTTCGGCCCCATGAAAAACCTGCTGTGACACTAGGGCAGCCAGAAGCTAACAAAATTTGGGTATTTCTGCTGCAGAAATTGATATTTCTGAGTTAATACTGTAATAATTTAAAGTGGTGTGAGCCCCATAAAGAACAGTTGTGGAAGGCCTGCTTGTTTTGTGCGAGATTATTGATGCTTCAACACACCTCTGACAATGGTGATGAGGAGGAACCCTACTATACCAACAAGTTGGAAAACAGCAGGAAATGAAAACCTACTCAGAAATTCCACCACTGAGCGATTGAATGTGGCCTCCAACCTGAAACTTGAATACATTCTCTGCTTAAATGACAGTTCTAAAGCATATTGAAGAGTCTTCCTGGAATCATAGACTGTGAAATTCTCATTCTATCTCAAAGCAAACCAAATACAGTTCTAAACAAATTTCCACTTGGCCTTGACATTCCTGACCCTGGCAAATGCATCAACAAATGAACACCAGTGGCACACCTGCAGCCATCATCTCTCACTGAGGATAGTTTCCAGGTACACACCTTTAGGTAAGAGTTTTCATTGACTTATGCATTTCCTTGGAAACCGGGTTTCCAGGATTCTGAGTGTGATTACAATGCCGTGATGAAACTCACAGAAAGAAGTCATGCATGGATTTCACATGCCACTATCCCAGCAAGAAGAAGTGATTCCGGACTTTCTGGTATTGTATTGCACAGTGGTTAAACTCACTCGGCTGCTAACCAAAAGGTCGGTAGTTCAAACCCACCAGCTGTTCCACAGGAGAAAGATGTGACAGCCTGCTTCCATAAAGATTTACGGCCTTGGAAACCCTACGGGGCAGTTCTACTCTGTCCTACAGTGTTGCTATGAGTCCAAATCAACTCAACAGCAGTGGGGCTGGTTTGGGGTTTGGCACTGTATTATTAAGTTCTATCCTGATTACAAGACAGACTCAAATGCTTGAAATGCTCCTAATTTGGTTTTAAATATTTTCTGCTGAAATTACAATTCTGTACCAGTTGGTTGCAGTGCTTCGTCTGCTGGTGATGATCATTTTGAGCCATATTCAGGTTTTGCCTTTCTAGTTCAATTTTACTTACTTGCATCTTTTGCTAGAAGCCACCTGTTATGGATTTCACTGTGTCTCCCAAAAAAGATATGTTCAAGTCCTAACCCCTGGTACCTCTGAATGTGACCTTGTTTGGAAATATGGTCTTTGAAGATGTTATCAGTTAACATAGGCATAATAAAGGAAGGTAGGTCCTAATCCAATATGAACAGTGTGATTATGAAAGAGAAGAGACACAGAGAGATACACAGAGGGAATACAGCCATGTGACCACAGAGGTAAAAATTGGAGTGATACAGCTGCAAACCAAGAACACCAAGGATTGCCAGGAGCCACCAGAAGCTAGGAGAGAGGCATGAAGCAGATTCTGCCTCTGAGCCCTCAGAAGGAATCAACACAGCTAACCCCTGACTTTGGACTCCTAGCCTCCAGAATTGTGAGACAATAGAATTTCTGTCCGTATAAGCCACTCAGTGTGTGGTACTTCATTACGGCCGCTCTAGGAAACCAGTACACCACCTCAAATATACTTGGAAAAAAGTAGAGTAACACATTTCAGTCAAAAATTATGGTGAAGCTTACTTGGACATCTCTGAAGTAGAATTGCCAACAAAGTTGATTTCTCATCATTCAACATGTCCCTCAGGTTCAGCAATCGTGCTAATCCTGCTGAATGGGGCAATTTATGGAGGCTTGTCTTAATTATCTCCATCCATGATTAGCTAATGACCAACAGACAAACAAGAATGTATCCTAGGTGCTCCTTTGCCTGTATCTAGGCTTCATTCATTTCACCTTAAGAGATTTTCCTTGTTAAAAGCCATGTGGCTAGAACAGATGGCCTGCGTGTGTTATCGCCATCTTTATCAGCATCAGGACATTTCTGTCGGAGTGACTTGACAGTAGCAGAATCTTCAGGAGTGTCTACTCTACAACCATCTGGCACTGATTTTTCAGCCACAACCTCTGGGGATTCATGAGTGTCTCCATGTGAAGGAAGTAATAAGTCTCTGGCCATTGCAATTGCTGGAATGAGTAACCAGGAATGTCTTGCCTACTAATGAAATGCAGAGATAATCTTGAAAAGATCACTGTTTCCTTAAAAGTTAAAAGATTATGAGGTTAAACTAAGAGCTTGTTTTATGTTTATAGGATAGCATCTGAAGCCAAAGAACCTGATTGTAACCCTACCCCTCGAACTATGTAACACTGGAAGCTTGAGTAAGCCATAAATATCTTCTACCTCAGTTTCCTTGTGTGTAAAATGGGAATAATATTAACACTTAAATCACAGAGTGATTGGGAGACTGAATTTGAAAATGCTATTCAAACATGAGTTACTATAATTATCGAAGGGGGAAACTAGTGTTATGAACTCAGTGGGGTTCAGCTATCTGTTTGGTTTTAGAGTTTTTATTGTGTTTGAGTTCCTCTTACTTATTGATTGCGAGTTACTAGTATAACTGTGATAGGTCAAGAGAAATTTTGCATACCGAAGTGCTACTTTAAAATGCAGGCTTGTTTATCCCTTCCTTAACACAACAGGTAAGTATCCATTTCTTTAAAAAGTGCCTGGTTAATACCTTGGTAATATTTAACCTGGAGTCCCTGGATGGTACAAATGGTTCACCTTCTCAGATGCTAAATGAAAGGATGGAGGTTTGAGTCCACACAGAGGTACCTTGGAAGAAAGGCCTGGCAATCTACTTCCAAAAAAATCAGCCACTGAAAACCCCAAGGACCACAGTTCTCTGACACACATCCAGTCTCAGTGAATCAGAGTCCACTCAATGGCAATTGGTTAATATTTAACATAAAGCTAGAATTTAAAAAAAAAAACTGGTTGCCATCGAGTCCATTCCAACTCAGAGCGACTCTATAGGACAGAGTAGAACTGCTAGTATTTAGATTACTTCAATAACTTAATCCTTCTAGTAAGGCTTTTAGTCATGACAATAACGCCATAACCCTTGAAACTTTTGACATTTGGAAAATCTCTTTTCAATTAAAATTCCAACTTTGAGTTCTGTCTTATTCTCTCAAAAGCTGGAGGATTTTTTTTTTCTTTCACCTTTGTTTTTTCTTATCTACCCTTAATTTTTTTACCCTTAATTTGGTTTCATAGATAGAACGTTCTAAAAGCCACTTTCTTGATGGACACGAGAAAACAAAAACAAAGAGGGCCATATCCTGAGTGCTCAGAATTTTCCTTTTCCGCCAGTCTTTCTATTATGCATCACCCAAGGGCAGCACAGTTGCCTTAAACAATTTCGGTAGGAAATATGCAGTCTTTTTTTTTTTTGTCAAGATTGACTCAACCCAGAGGCCTGTTTCGGATGTCACAGGCAACCATTGTGTTCCTATCAGAGTTCTGAGAACGGGGGGCTTTTCCTGGTTGTTGGTTCATCCAAATCACGTGGATTACATTCTTCCCTTATTGCTGACTCTGCCTGGCAGATAAAACGACATTGATAAGCCCCGATTTCCTTCAGTTGAATGAAATCAAGGCGCTTATGTACCCTCAAGATCAGCTTGGATCCATTTTCACTTTCGATTTATTTTTTTATTTAGTTTTGGCAAATGGTCCCTCCTTTATCCTCATTCTGTGGCTGTTACTTTATTATTTTTTTAAACGTTAGCCATATGGAATTTCTTAGCATCACCCCTATTGACCGAATACTAAACAGATACTTAAAACAAACCTTACACGCAAAGAAACACATACAGAATTTTTTTCCCAGATGCCAGATGCCTTCTCAGCTTGGGATATTGCTAGTCCCAATTTGCCCCAGTTTCCTCTAGACTGTCGTGGTTTTAGCACCAAAAGTCTGCCATTTTGAGAAATAGTTGGTCACGAATTTGGGTCTTGCCAGCCCACAATTGCTTGAGCCATTTCCTTGAAGTACATCTTTCCATACATATTTATATAGATGTTTCGCTGGGTTTGCCCCTCTAAGATGGGAGAAAGGTTATGTTGTCAGTAACCTAGAATTCTGTATATGTCTAAAAAAAAATTTTCTTTAATTCATTCTTGAGCTGAGTAAAAGTCAGTTCTGCACAAAAGTGCAGGAAGGATATGCTTCAACACCATGAATAAATGCATGAAGGAAGGACTGAAATCAAAGGTGAAAACGTACTGATGACTTCACACCCTCTTGCATTATAAAAACTTAGTCATGTATTCACTGTTGCTTTGCATTAGGAAAACTAAGCCTCCCAGAGGAGAAATATTATATAAATTGTACTATTTAGAAATTGCTGTGTTCATTATGAGGAGCTTAATTATGGTCATCACTTACCAAAAAAAAAAAAAAAATCAAAGTCTTGTCAAAGAATTCATAATAATGAATGTTTCTCATTAAAAATTAATGAACAAGTGGTTTCTTCCAAAGGTGCAAAGTCTGTGGAATATCATCAGTTTCCTTTCTTGTTTCAAAGAATTAATATTCACGTAAATTAGATCCAAGTTAACAACAGTTTAGGTAGTTACTTAGTGCTATAGATTATGGATTTGTTTCTTATCAGAGAAGCCAATTATATTCGTCAGCACAGGCTAGATTATGCTGTGATAAACAAACCTTGAAATCTCCGGGGTTTAATAAAACAAAAGTATCTTTCTTGCTCATGCAAAAGACAATGCAAGTCAGGATACATGTCAAATGACTCAGCAATCTGGGCTGCTTTTATCTTAAACTTGTACTGGCTCAACCTTTAGGATCACCATAGAACAAAAGCGAGAGAGAGAAGGTGTGCACTAGCTCTTAAGTGCTTCAGCCTGGAAGTAGCACACATCACTTCTGCTCACAGCCCAAGGTCACATGGTTCTCATGAAATGCAACTCTTGGCTGGGATATGTGGGGAAGTAGTTGAATATTCAGTGGACAATAATGTGCCTGCAACAGCCATATCAAAACCAAAAGAGGCATACCAGGTAGGTACTGCTAGAATTATTTTGTATAACACTGGGAAGAGGAGTAGAGCAGAATATTCCAGAAGACAGCCAAAAGCAGCTCTGTATCTTGAAAACCCTTCCCTGGGTGGTGCAAATGGTTTTCACTCCACTATTCAGTTAAAAAAAAAAACAAAACAAAACATTTTTTTTTACTGAGTGAAAGGTTGGCGATTCAGACCCAACCAGCCGGGTTGAGGAAGAAAAGGCCTGGTGATCTGGTTTCATAAAGATCACAGCCAAGAAAATCCTATAGGGCAGTTCTACTCTATAACACACGGGGTTGCAGGGAGTCATAATCAACTTGAAAGCAATGGGATTTTGGATTTTCTAGCTTGAAAACAATAGAATAATACATGAATCCATAGCTAGTGATATAATTGCCATCATATCCATGTGACTTCAAAGATTTTATAATAATTGTTCATACTTCAGGAAGGATCGCCATCAGTGTAAAAGACATTTTGTAAATCCACCTCTCTAAGGAAAATGAAGGAGTTGCCGCCTTGAGTGTGGGGTTATAAACGGCACAGGCAAGACCCCATTCTTCAGTTGGATGCACTATCCTGTTAAAGTCTGAGGAATGTTCTCCCTTGGCCAGATTAACTAGCAAGAGAGTGCTTTGGGAGGGAAAAGCTTTCCATTCTGAAGTCTTGTTTAAGAACACACACAATTTAACTTCACTTTCTTCTTCGTCCCTAGGCTAAAATAGCAAATAAATGAAGGGGTGAGTTAATTAAATGCGTATTTTAACAGCATTTATCTGGCATTGATTGGCTGAGGCCACTTACAGCAAAGTGTGGAATAGTTAATACAAGTGTTGGCCATCTCCTACAGGAGGTGACCCCAAGGTTATATAATTGTAGCAGTAATTTATTTAGCTTCAAATGAATGTGTTCTCAATTAGGTTGGGAGGCATTATAATAACACGAGTGGGATTTATATTTGCTTATGTCTTGGCTGTGAGGGTTTAGTCATTGGATTTGTTTGCCTATATTTAGCCCTCCAATTCATGATTCCTCCCAATAAAGATTGGGAGGTTTGTTCATTCTGATTAATAGGGGTCCAATCCTAACGTTGTAGATGTTGGCCTGATCCCGCCAGAGGGAGCGGAGGAGGAGCCAGAGAACACAAATGCCAAAAGACAACACTGTCTGCTAGGTTCTGCTTGTGGGAACTGTCTGTAACCCCAAGACTGATCCTCTAGCCTCTTAAGTTTTCCCCATAAATTGGCACTTCAGGATTCATCACAGGATTTATCTGGCTGAAATTCATATTTCGCACATACACTTCTCTTCCTTTCTGTCCTTTGCTGGCCCTCGAAGGCAGAAAAAGTTATTCTGCTCTCACGTTGAGCTCTTGATTTCCTTTGTTCCTTGGTGAGATGCAGTAAAGACACTTTTGAAAGTAAATGTGCAAATGGCTGATTACTTTATCGCCTCCATCTACTCAGACTTCTGTGAACTTTTCAATCTGGGCACACAAGCCAAGTAAGCAGTTAATAATTTTGTGTGAGCAAATATAGTTATTATTATTATTATCATTCTCATTTATTTGGAAGCAATGCTTTCACACAAGCTTGTGAGAGATGGGGGTGGGTCAGTCATGGGGGCCAGCAGAAACTGGTCTGGAAGCAGGGAACTCAGCCAGTAGATGTCTCTGTTAGACTCACTACACTGAAAAATTCACACCCCCTTGGGAGGGCGCCAGTTCTCTCAGCCTGAGTGTAGCCTGCTTGCTGGAAATGTATGTTCCTGTCCAAAAATTTAAAAACTATAAAAAGGAAATCTGGCATCGGTTGTACCTTGTGTTCCAGCTTATACTGTCAGCTTCAAACATAGTTTCTGATTAGAACATCCTATGAGGTTCAAGGGCTCATTCGATCTCCTGGTAGAGAGAGGGTCATTTCCCCCATTACTTCCCCTTCCATAAAATACAACCTCACTTTCTCCCTTCCTTCTCTGGGGAAATGGAAATGAATGCTCACCTCATTGTCAGGCTTTCACCAGCACAAATTTGTGGTTCTTGGGAATAATAGAGTCTTTTTTTGTTTTGTTTTGTTTCTTATGCAACAAATTCAAGTAAGTGATCAAATCTACAAAACGTGCTGGAGATGAAAACTGTCACCAAAGCAAGAAGCAAGGTGTATCGATGTGTTCTCTAAAGCAAAGAGTGCATGCTACCAAGATATTTTTGTTTGATGCACTTCAGTGGCTTTGCAGCTCAGAGCAGCAGTTTCTTCAAGTACGTACCAGTTCCATCCACGGAGGATATGAAAACTTTATATTTAAAGGGTGCGTAACAGAGTTGCAATTACTAAGATGATTCTAGTCCCAGAAAACATTGTCCAATGAAAAGAAAATTGGATTGGGCATTAGGAAACCTGTGTTTTGCTACCAATTCCTTTGTTCATTCTATGTGATCTTGAGCTCTGTAACTTCTCTGACCCTGTTTAGTTCCCTGTGACATGGGGATAATGGGACTTACTTCTCAGGATCATCCTGAGGCTTAAATAGGATAATGTATATAATTTTCCTGAATTGTACTCAATTAGTCTTTATCCCACAAGTCGTATGGTCTTTGGTAGTTAGTGTTCAATGCATCAAATCTATTCTTGAGACGGTCTCTAAATTCAGGTGGGATATGCACAAGGTCGTATTTTGGCTCTCATGGACTTGTTCTAATTTTCTTCGGCTTGAACTTGAACTTGCATATGAACAACTGATGGTTTGTTCCACAGTCAGTCCCTAGCCTTGTTCTGAAGGATGATATTGAGCATTCCCATTGTCTCTTTCCACAGATGTAGTCAATTTGATTCTTGTGTGTTCCAACCGTGAGGTACATATGTATAGTTGCCATTTATGTTGTTGAAAAAAAGGTATTTACAGTGAAGAAGTCATTGGTTTTGAAAATTCTGTCATGCAATCTCTGGTATCATTTCTATTGCCAAGGCCACATTTTCCAACCAGAGATCCTTCTTCTTTGTTTCCAACTGTCGCATTCCAATCTCCAGTAATTATCAATGCATCTTGATTGAATGTTTGATCAATTTCAGACTGCAAAAATTGGTGAAAATCTTCAATTCCCTCATCTTTGGCATTGGTCTTTGGTGAGTAAATTTGAATAATAGTCGTATTAACTGGTCTTCCTTGTAGGCATATGGATATTATCCTATCACTGACAGCATTGTACCTCAGGATAGATCTGGAAATGTTCCTTTTGATGATGAACGTAATGCTATTCCTCTTCAATTTGTCATTCCCAGCATCGTAGACCATATGATTGTCCAACTGAAAATGGCCAATACCAGTCCATTTCTGTTCCTAATGCCTAGGATATCAATCTTTATGTGGTCCATTTCATTTTTGATGGCTTCCAATTTTCCTAAATTCAGACTTCATACATTTCATGTTTCAGTTATTAATGGATGTTTACAGCTGTTTCTTCTCATTGAGTCATGTCACCTTAGCAAATGAAGGTCTCGAAAGCTTGACTATACCCACATCATTAAGATCAGCTCTACTTTGAGGAGGCAGTTCTTCCACAGTTGTATTTTGAATACCTTCCAACCTGAGGGCTTATCTTCCGGCATTATGCCAGACAATGTTCCACTGCTATTCATAAGATTTTCAATGGCCTTTTTTTTTTTTTCAGAAGTAGATCACCAGGTCCTTCTTCCTAGTCTGTTTATCCATTTTCTCCTCCTCCATCTTTTCTCATTGATCTGATCAACAGCTAAGAATGTTGTTGTTAGTGCCATCTAGTGAGTTCTGCTTACAGAGACACTATGTGCAACAGAATGAAACCCTGCCCCGTCATGTGCCATCCTCACAATTGTTGCTATGCTTAAGTCCACTGCTGTAGCCATTATTTCAATCCATCTTGTTAAGGGTCTTCCTCTTTTTCAGTGACCCTCTACTTTACCAAGCATGATGTGCTTCTTCAGAGACTGGTCCCTTCTGATAACGTGTCCAAAGTACTTGAGATGAAGTCTAACCATCCTCGCCTATAAGGGGCATTCTGGCTGTACTTCTTCCAAGATAGATTTGTTCGTTCCTCTGGCAGTTCATGGTATATTCAGTATTCTTCACCAACACCATAACTCAAAGGCATCAATTCTTCTTCTGTCTTCCTTATTCCTTGTCCAGCTTTCATATGCATGTGAGGCAATTGAAAATAGCGTGGCTAGGGTCAGGTGCACCTTAGTCCTCAAAATGACATCTTTGCTTTTTAACACTTTAAAGAGGTCTTTTGCAGTAGATTTGTCCAATGCAATATACCATTTGATTTTCTTAACTGCTGCTTCCATGGGCATTTATTGTGGAACCAAGTAAAACGAAATCCTTGACAACTTCAATCTTTTCTCCATTTATCAAGATGTTGCTTATTGGTCCAGTTGTGAGGATTTTTGTTTTCTTTATGTTGAGGTTTAATCCATAGTGAAGGCTGTGGTCTTTGATCTTCATCAGTGCGTGCTCCAAGTTCTCTTTGCTTTCAGAAAGCAAGCAAGGTTGTGTCATCTGTATATCACAGGTTGTCAATGAGTCTTCCTCCAATCCTGATGCCATATTCTTCTTCATATAGCTCATCTTCTTGGATTATTTGCTCAGCATACAGATTGAATAAGTAAGGTGAAAAGATACAACCCTGACACACCCCTTTCCTCATTTTAAATCACAGAGTATCCCCTTGTTCTAGTCAAAAGACTGCCTCTTGGTCTATGTACAGGCTCTGTGTGGGCACAATTAAGTGTCCTGGAATTCTCATTCTTCTCAGTGTTATCCATAATTTGTTATAATCCACACAGTTGAATGCCTTTGAGTAGTCAATAAAAAACAGATAAACATTCTTCTGGTATTCTCTGCTTTCAGACAAGATCCCTCTGACATCAGCAATGATATCCCTTGTTTCACACCCTCTGCTGAATCTAACCTGAGTTTCTGGCAGCTAAGAATACTAACAACAAAAACTGATGAGGGAATTAAGTAGCTAAAATAAAGCTTGGGAATTAATAGATCACATCAGATAATTTTTATTTGCTCTGTAAAACTCCCTCTCCAGTCCTTTGAACATGGGGCGTGTGTTCAGAGCTAGAACAGCATAATCTGTACCATCAGATGTTTCACATATTCTTTGGTTTAAAAACTATTTATTAGCTATGTCTTCTTAGTTATCAAGCTATGATAGAGGAGGAAAGACATGTGCACCAACGAAATGAAAAATAGCAGAAACAAAGTATGGCTAACTTCTCTACCATCCATTCATCATTCATTCACTCAAGTGCCCATTGAAAACTTCCTTTATGCCTGGTCTTCTGATAATTGTAAGATGACTATCAGGTCATTGTTCCTGCTGTCCGGGCGATCACTCTATAGTCTGAGAGGAATATCTCTAAACGAATAAACCCAGCACTTTGGGATAAATTACATACTAGATAGAATTTTAAACACTAAGAGAACCCAAATAAGGAAATTGTGCATACTCAGAGTAGTGATAGGAGGGTGGGTAAGAGGCAGCCTCAGAAAGGAACTAATAGAACAGCTGAACATCAATGAATGAGATGAAAAAGTAGCTGGACAACAGATGGGAGGAGAAGGGGATGACATTTTAGGCACCAGGAATAAGAAAATCAAAGGCAGACAAACTTTTTGGAGATTGTTGAAAAATTACTTCACTGTAACCAAGTACTGGAGACGTGAGGATTTTCACACTAAACACAGATGTACAAAGAAATGTAGACCCTTTATTCCTTAAAGCTGCTACGATCTTCATGGGTAGTGAGGGGAAGAAAGATTAACAGTAGTCTAATCCAGTTTAAAGGTCCCTGGAAAGCACAGACATTTGGCTTAGCTACTAACCAATGTTGACAGTTCAAATCCACCCACCGGCACTGAAAAAGAAAGCTCTGGAGATCTACTTCTGAAAAATCAGCCATTGAAAACCCTATGGAGCACAAATATAGGGTCGCCATGTGTTGGAACTAAGTTGGCGACAATGAGTTTGGCTTGTTGGAATCTGGTTTAAAACATAGTCCAATCCACTATTTCAGCAGCCTCTTTTGCTTTAACTCCGGCTTTTTGTGAGAATTGGTCAGTCTTTTCAAACACTCCTCCTTTTCCTGATTCTCTCTAAGATGGTATCTAAATATGGGGCAGAAGCTTGTATCCTTTGTGCTTAAAGTACTTTTCACAGCCCAGCAGCGTACACACCAACTCAACCGAGAAGCTTGTTAGAGATATGGAATCTCAGGTCCCACCCAGACCTGTTGAGTCAAAATCTGCAGTTTAGCAAGATACTCAAATAATTCATAAGCACATCGAAATTTAGGAAGCACTGAGTTATATGGCCTTATGGCATTGAGGGAAAATGCTGCCATGAGTGTACGCTAGCTGGCATTGCCTTTGGTATGCCTGGATCATTCCCATGCTTGGGGATTCTGCTAGTGATATCAGCAGTTATTGAATTTATGGCCTATTCATTGTTGGCTCTGTTGAAGACTAATCGCCCTCCTGGTGGTCTGATACCCCTTGTTTTACCCCATGAAGGTTCTGTTCCCTTCTAGCCTCTGATACAGGATCCCTTCACTCTATCTCCAGTTGCCATTGAATCAGAGTAGAACTTTGCTCCATAGGGTTTTCAATGGCTGATTTTGCAGAAGTAGACCACTAGGCTTTTCTTCTGAGGCGCCCCTGGATAGATTCAAGCCCCCAACCTTTCAGTCAGCAGCCAAGCACGTTAACCATCTGCAGCACCCAAAGAAACAGTTCAAAGATATTAAGCTATTCCAAAACCATGCAAATAAAGCAGAGGTTTCTTAATACGTGTGATTTCAAAGCACTTTAAAAAAAATTCTTCTTTCAGCATTGCAGAAGGGGCTAGGCTAAGTTTGCATCTTTGTTCACATCTCAAATAATTAACCTATAAACAACCCTGTGATGGTTAAGATTGTGTGTCGACTTGACTGGGCCATGATTTTCAGTATTTTAGCAGTTGTATAATGATGTGACCGCTTCCCTGTTGAAATTTGATATGTGATCACCCCCATGATAGAATCTGCTGAGTGGTACTGGTGGGGTTGGGCCTGTGGCGGCTCACTACCCCCTCAGCCTTCATCTCTCCGCCTTCCGCCACCTACTTCCTTCCTGCTCACCTTGCCAAAGCTTTTGACTTGGTCTGGATTCAGCAGCTGCCTTTTGTCCCCTGACCTCTGGTTCTTGGGACTTGAGTTAGCAGCTTACCTGTGCATCTTGGGATTCGTCTATCTCCTCAGCCTGCGAGCAACAGTCCTACTCCCCGACCTACTGATCTTGGGTTCGCCAGCCCCCCGCACCTACATGGACCAGGAGAAACCTTCCGGTCTTGCCTGCCCATCTTGAGATCCGTCAACCTTCACAGCCTGTGAGCGGGAGCCCTGATCTCCAACCTGTTGATCTTGGGCTGCCAGCTGCTGCAGCTGTGTGAATTGGTAGAGGCTTTTATCGTGATTCACGGACTTGGAACATTCCAGCCTCTACAACCGCATGAGTTATTTCCTTGATATGAATCTCTCTTTGTATATATTTATATGCTTTACTGGTTTCGGAAACCCTGGTAGCATAGTGGTTAAGTGCTATGGCTGTTAACCAAGAGGTCAGCAGTTCAAATCTGCCAGGCATTCCTTGAAAACTCTATGAGGCAGTTCTACTCTGTCCTATAGGGTTCCTATGAGTCGGAATCCACTTGATGGCACTGGGTTGGTTGGGCTGATTTTATTGGTTTTGCTTCTCTAGAGAACCCAAGCTAAGACAAATCCTTTACAAGATGCTCCTAGTATCATAGTTTTAGCGTTTTGGCTCCGGAACAATAGGTGGAAGCAGGCCCATATTCATCTGAAAACATTTCTGTCACTTCTGCAGTGATGGGAATACAGTATAAAGTTTGCACCTCGTTCAGTTAGTAAAGCACCAAGCATGAATTCATTGCGTGCTAAAGCTCTGTCCCAATATCCTGTTTATAAACCTTATGTACTAGGTCAGATTAAAAATATTGCCCAAAAGTTCACAACTGCAACTGCGGCCACTCAAAGAGAAAGAACAGCATTTTTTAAGAGCGTTTCTGGAAAAAGAGAACCTTCGGACAGACGTGGTTCTAAAACACTTAGGCTTTGAGTCAGCCGTCGCTCTCATCAGTGGAGGTTTAGCTCCATGAAAGGAACATGAAGGATTTTTTCCAAAAGGTGATGGAGGCTGGCCTTGTCCAGCACGTGTTTTATAAGAGCCTGGAATAAATTTCAGTTTCAATTTTAATATCTTCATTGGCACGACACGACAGACATATTTCATGAAAGTCAGTATAACCGAGTTCCTGCCTGGGGACTGGTTTCCCAGCATCTTGCTTTTTGCTATGATCCCCATCCGTGTTTTGACTACGTAGCAGACAATTACAGCAAAGGCAGACACTTTTCTTCCTTACATTCTTACCTCCTTCTTCTAATTTGTCAACACAATAAGTGATGTCTGGGAAAGGTAAGGGAGTTAAGGAAATAGGCTACTTTTAAGTGTCTCCAGCCTTTGGATTTTCACCAACTGTATTTCTAGATTATGGTCAGTCACCTTGAAACTGATAAATTTGCAGAGTGCTCGTGAATTGGCCTTTTAGAAAAACAATCTAGGAGAGTGAAATGTTTCTTTCCTTTCACAGGCAGGTATGAATATTTCTACGTCTACAACAACCAGCTGTTTGAGGACCCCTGATGGTTATGCCAGGATCGGAACTTGCCACACTGCAGGAAGACACTACCAAGAAGTCTCTTCCATTCATATACAGGGTGTCTATAAAGTCTGGGAACCCGGGTGAATACACATACTGCCATCAAGGACATCTCCAACCTGTAAGAAAAAATAAAAATTATATTTGAATTTAGTTTCAGGAAATCTAATAGTGTCAATAATGATATTAACTTAGATAACAATTTTTTTTTGCCTATGTTTTCAGGCTGTATGGCATCCTGCACAATAGGATCCCAAAGTTAAATTTTAATATGTGTGTATATATGTGTGCATATTTCGAACACCACAGAAATATCCACCAAGATTTTAACAGTGGTTTTCTCTATGAGATGAGGTTATTACCATTTTTACTTTCTTCCTTGTTTCTCTGATTTGTTTCCATTTTTCTCATAATCGCATATATTACTTTTGTGTTGAGAAAACATTTTTTAAATAAAAAAACGACAGAATATACTGTGAGTCCCCGCCTCGACTGTGCAGTTTAAGTTACTGGTAGGTAAATTCTGCCATAGACACTTTTAGCTACTTGGAATAATGGTGGTGGGGCTCACACTTTGAAGATAAATGACATGTTTTAGGAGTTTACTGGGGAAAGAAATGAAGGGGAAAGAAGAGTAACAAGAAGCCTCAGAGGATCCAATGGCCATGTCCTAGGGTGTTTACAATAACCTCTGTGTAATGGTTTTCGCCCACAGACAAAGGTTCTAGGAAAAGAGCAGAATGTGATGGAGTGGCTGCTTCGTCTTTGATTTCTCTTGTTTTCTCAGACCAGATCACCGAAAACATTCTAAAAACACAATTGAAGCTCCACAAATGCTTGCTAACTGACAAATTATATAGGATATGCTTTTGAAAGGTTACCTGGGAAAGTGACATATGTCATGTATATATATAAATATATATACATATTACCACTCATTCTTACCCCTAGTGACCCACTCACAATGCATGTGTGTCACAGATGTACACATATGTAAATGTATATGTATATATGTACACATATACATACACGTTCAAGGACAAAACAGAAACTATGCAGGGGTTCCAATGGTCCCGTGTCGGTAAAGGGCTGGCCATTCCATCACAGAACACTGACTTTAGGTCTCATAGGTGTATGTTTCTCTTGCTTTTTAGAAAATGACTTGTAAGTTAGCGTAAGGAAAGGGTTTTCATTCTGTAGACACTGGCACCAGCAGATGAAGACCTGAGCCCAAGTGAAAAATCACTGCATCACACAAGACACCCCATAGCCGTCCCTGAGTTACATCTGAATTATCTGAACTCCGAGAGCAGCTTGGATGGAATGACAGCGTCACCAGCTATCTCAGTACATTTTTAATAAAAAATTCTTCCACCTTGATCAATCCATGCTCTTCATTTTAGAGCTGAGATTAATTCTCCAAGACACATTATGGTACAATATTAACACTTGAAATCATCTTACAACCGCTTGCTTTTATATTTGGCGTAACTATTGTACCACCTTAGAAACTACTTCTATTGACCTTTAGGTTAGAAGTATGTTGGATTATCATGATTGACACTTTTAAAATGACTCATTCTTGCCAAACACAGCATAACAACTTTTTAACGTTCCGTTTTCTTTACAACTGCCTCCACTTTGATTATATGAAACACGGCTGTCTTATACACCACCTCTCGTTGCCTCACGTGCTTTTTTTTTTTTTCCCAGAGTTCAAGAAGATTTACATGTGGAGCTAAATGTTTCAGTGATTGCTCTTTTGGATTTCATTATACCAGTATAGTTAATCAAAGCGAGTCTGGCCTTGCTACCATGATTCATTGTACGGTTTTTTGAACGTAATCATTTACACAGAATGAACATACACATCATCACCAGGGCTGGATTGCTTTAACAGCCTGCATGACATGGTACTGTAATGCCTTTGTCAACTGCTGGTTCCCAAGAGCTCCACAGTTGCTAGGGTTTTTGTGAAGACATTTCATTGATGGGCTTTTGATTAGAAAACGGCAAGTAGGAAGCCCCTAGGTGGAGCTTCAGGAGTCCCTGTGTGGTACAAACGGCTCATGCCCTTGGCTGCCAAATGAACGTTTGGGAGTTTGAGTCCATCCAGAGGCACCTCGGAAGAAAGGCCTGGCAATCTATGTCTGGAAAAAAAAATCAGTCATTGAAAACCGTATGGAGCACAGTTTGACTCTGACATACATGGGGTCACCATGAAACAGAGTGGACTCCACAGCACCTGAAAAAAAAAAAAAGAAAAAAATGTCGGAGCTGCAGGGAGCAGAAGAAATGTCCCTTGACTTTGCTTATCACCAAGCTGGGCTAACTGGGAATTCCTTCATTTTTATAAAACGTTCCTTTTGATAGTGCGTGTGGTCTTCACAATTATAATTAACAAGTAACCTTTCTTCACCCTCACTCCTAATGCCATCATAAATTATTGCCTGCTGGCATCTGGGGAGGGTTTGGCGGACCTTGAATTTTAAGTACAGCCTGAGGGAATTACTGGGATTGTTGTTTTTAAACTGAAGAAGCTAATTGTATAAGTATTAACATATGTGAACCAGGCCTCAGAAGCTGAGTTTCTAAGCAGGCAGCAGGGATGTTCCCGTTGACACTCTTTCCCTAGGACAAAAAGCAGATTCATGGTTGCTCAGAACAAGGGGCGTGTTAGAGCCAATTGTTAATTTTTCAGGAATTTTATTAGCTGGTTGTTAAACAAGGAGCCCTAGTGGCGCAGTGGCTAAGCACTCAGCTGCTAACTGAAAGGTCAGAGGTTGGAACCCATCAGCCACTCTGTGGGAGAAAGACGTGGCTATCTGCTTCCGTAAAGATTTACAGCCTTGGAAACCTTATGGGGCAATTCTACCCTGTCTTATAGGGTCACTGTGAGTCAGAATCCACTCAGTGGTGGTAGGTTTGTTTTTTTGGTTGGTTGTTAAACTCAGCTGTTATTAAAAATCAAATTATAGCAGGGCTCCGAACCGGTTCATTCCAGTTTGACCCCATACTGAGAATTTGCATTTCCACCCCAGATATACTGAATCAGAATCTACGATTTAACAAGATCCCCAGGTGATTCTTATGTATACATCTACATTCTATCAAGATCTCCAGGAGATTCTTATTTATATTCTTATGTATCTCTGTACATCTGGGGTGGAAATGCACATTGTCAGCAGGGATGGAACAGGAAAGAACCAGTTTGAAGCCCTGAATTATAGTAATTTTTTATTGTACTTTAGATGTTGATCATTGTTTTTAATTTGTTTAGCCCTTTTTTATTGTGCTTTAGATGAAGGTTTACAGAGCAAATTATTTTCTCATCAAACAGTTAATACACATATTGCTTTGTGACATTGGTTACCAATTTCATGACGTGTCAACGCTTTCCCCTTGTCAAACTTAGGTTCCCCATTATCAGCTTTCCTGTACCCTCCTGTCTTCTTGTTCCTGCCCCTGGGCTGGTATTCCCATTTAGTCTTATATACATGGTTGAGCTATATGTATTATTATTTATTTTATGGGCCTGTCTAATCTTTGGCTGAAGGGTGAACCTCAGGCATGACTCCAGCACTGAGTTAAAAGGATGTCTGGGTGCCATACTCTTAGGGTTTTTCCAGTCTCTGTCAGACCAGTAAGTCTGATTTTTTTGTGTGTGTGTGAGTTAGAATTTGGTTCTATGTTTTTCTCCAGCCCTATCTCGGATCCTCCATTGTGACCCTCTCAGAGCAGTCGGTGATGGTAGCCAGGCATCATCTAGTTGTGCTGGACTCAGTCTGGCGGAGGCTGTGGTAGTTGTGGTCCATTAGCGCTTTGGACTAATCTTTCCCTTATGTCTTTGGTTTTCTTCATTCTCCCTTGCTCCAGCTGGGGTGAATTATAATAACTTTTAATTAAATAAATTATATTAAAAACAAAAGTGATACTCAAAACTCATCACATTCTAAACATTTTACTATTACCTATGCTTTTCAAGTTATCCGTGCCTATTGTGTCTGTAGGGCGGAAATACAGTATAATACAATGGAGTGCTACTTCACTTCGTGTCTCAGCATTCAATGACGTCACATCAGCAGCTTGAAATCAGTCATGATGAGAGTATTTACATCATGAGAATCACAAATGCTGCAAACCAGGGCTTGATTGGTTGTTTTGCCTCTTCCATGTATATGAGGGAAGCACTGTTTTATTTTACCTAAATCTCAGAAAAACTCAGTAAATGATTTGGCCCCAGGATGGCACTGTAGGGTTTTTTAACTTCAGGATCCATTTTCTTAGCTCTGGTGTTCTATGCCTCTTTTCCAGTGTGGACTTTTAACCCACCACTGTACCATCCAGTAACTGGTTGCCGCTTAGTTGGTTATGACTCATGGCAACGCCATTTCTGCGAGAGTAGAACTGTGCTCCACACAGTTTTCAACGGCAGATTTTTCAGAAGCAGATCACCAGGCCTTTCTTCCATGGTACCTCTGGGTAGATTCGTACCTCCAACCCTTCGATTAACAGCCAAGAGCTTTAACCATCGGCACAACTGGGGACTTGTAACTGTACCATAGGAGTCCCTCAGAAGAACTATTAGTGGCATTAACTAGTGTTTAGTTGATGTATTCATTGTGTTCTTTGAATAAGGTACAATTTAAGTATGTATATGTACTTTTTTTTTTTTTTGGAGAGCTGGTTGTGTAACATTTACATCACTCCCCAGAACTGAAGATGCAATGGTTCAGTTTAAATAAACCTAACCACAGCAATGACGAGCCTTAGCTGTAGCAGTCCTACCATTTGGCTTTCGCATCCTCATTGCTGTTTTCTGTACCATTCCCTCAACCCAGAACACACTGAGAAGTACTTCTCAAAAATAACAAGTTTTATTTCTTTTCACAAAAAATATCCAAATTACTGGAATTTACAACTTGTCAAATCTCTCGCTGCTCTTTTTTAGCCTTCTTTAAGACTCACCACTGCTAACACCAATTTTGTTTTCTGGGATCATCCAAAATGCTCTCATTTGGTTTCAATATGCAAGTAACATGAAGGCTACGGAACGAGAACTGTGAAAAAGAAGCCATTACACAGACATGCAAAGAAGTACCCACCCAAGTTCCCAGTGCTTAATGGAATCTAAAAGAATCAGAAATTGCAATACCTCAGCCTCTCTTCTATGCCATTTCAATTTGCTTTCCATGGAGAAAACAATCATCTTTTGGGAAATTTGGAGTCCCTGGTTGGTGCAAATGGTTAAGCACTCAGCTACTAATCAGAAGGTTGGTGGTTAGAATCTACCCAGACAGAGGCACCTCAGAAGAAAGGCCTGGCAATCTCCCTTTGAAAAATCAGCCATTAAAAACCCTATGGAGCACAGTTCTACTGTGACACACATGGGGTAGCAGTGAGTTGGAATTGACTTGGTGGGGACCAGTTTGGTTTTGAATGGGGCACCTGGTCATTTTTCAGACAAATGCTACAGATTGCTGAGAAAAACAGTGTAGGATGAGAAAAGTCAGCGGGGTAGTAGCTGAGAGGAAGAGAGAGAGATAATACAAGTCTGATAAAATTATGTTGGGCGTACCCACTTCTGTTGATGATTTCCTTAGCTGTATTTGTGCATATATTCACAAAAGAAGTAATAAGGACCTCTTGGTTTGGGTTTAAACATCTCATCTGCTTTGTCTAATACTCAAATGTTTTGAGAAGTTTCTC
Source organism: Loxodonta africana (assembly GCF_030014295.1). Taxonomy (NCBI): domain Eukaryota; kingdom Metazoa; phylum Chordata; class Mammalia; order Proboscidea; family Elephantidae; genus Loxodonta; species Loxodonta africana. Next base: position 30,558,120 of record NC_087350.1, on the reverse strand, counting down.
TAATGGAATATTTTATCTCGCCTCCACCTTTACCCCGAAAACTCTTTAAATAGTGATCCAAAAACTTGATTTCCTGACACATTTCAGTCTTCCTGTTCCTTATGGGTACCACCTGCAGCAAGAATTGCCTTCAGCTGTACCACTGACCCTGGAATTCATAGCTTTCTCACAACTGTATCTACTATGGCATGAAGATTGTTTCTTCTAAACTATTAGTTGCAGTGAGTACTTTCCTCATGTGTATCACGTCATCCACATGGTTGCCTGTTTGTAATTCTTAACGGGGAGAAACTGACAAGATTCTACCTGACTCCTGACTCACAGAGGCCAGGAGATAACGTATCATGGAAATTGTCTGATGGGTTGTAGTTCCGTAGAAATCATACTCGAACATTCTAAGAAGCCTTGTTGCAAAATGCTGAAAGATGACCGCAAAGCTCTTTGTTGCTCCAAAACTTTTACGCCTAAGTGATATCAGGGGAAGACGGTAACAGAATTCACTTAACTATTGAACTTAAAAATTAAAGAACTGAAAATAGCTCACCAATCCATTGCCAATTGTTGTGATTTGCCTTTCATTCTCTCTTATTAAAAACACACAACAGCACTTGTTTTTCCCTAAACATGTATACGTTTTCCTCCTCAGTTGGACTAAGAATGAAGTATATTGCAAACAGTAGGTGCTCGAAAATACCAGTTCACTGGCTGACTTCCAAAGCTGTGGGATTCTACAAATTGAACCATTAACCAGCTGCTCCCACCTAAAAGTTAGTTCTATTAACACTAAAATGCGAAGTTAGACCTCACGTCGGTTCCGTAATGACAATCTCACCTAGTGTTTAAATGCAGTATGACAAAATTCCAGACAGGTAGCTGGTGAGGTGACTAAAAATTTGATCTTTTATGCTATTTTATTAAGAAGTGTGTCTAGCTCACTTATCTTGGGGTTGAACTGGAAGAAAAAAATAAGCAGTGATTACATGTAACAAATCTTCAGAAAAAAAAAATTAACTGTGTGCTTTGGTGTGATTTTATTTGGTCGAATCAGCAATTTCCATTCTGAAATTTGACTGCAGATTGCTGGTGTGGTCTGTGACTTTAGCCAAGTCACCTTAACTTACCAACTCACCTCCTTCATTGGAAAATTTCCTGGAGAGTCTCAGAAGATGAGAATTCTGGCCTCGATGTCAGCAAGTGCTCAGAAGGCTTGGGCTACGAGGTTCTGGTGCATTCATGGCACAATGGCAGGGGAGATAAAGAAGTCAGCCTGAAGGAGAGAAAGGCACCAGCTGCAGCGAGACGCTTTCTCTGCACAGAGCAAGATGGTGGCCTCTCGGGTCTCAAATTCACTGAACACAGACAAGGAGGAGGACGGTGTATGTTTATATGCTGGTCTGTATGCTGGGGTTGCGAATGTGATTCATTATGTATCATTTCCTTTACCCGAATCCATCTGCTAAGGTTTTTCTTCTGCTGTGCTGAAGGAATTTGAAAAAGAAATGCAACTTTAACTGAGAAGAGAGTAACAGCATGACATAGTTAGCACCACCTGCACTAAGAAAGATTCAAGATGGTATTTGTCAAATATTGGAAGATGTGTGTCTGCTAGCTGAGGGATAACGGGATGTTTTCAGAGACTGTTGTAAAGTTCTTTGGCCAAAAAAAAAAAAAAAAAAGCTGCATTTGCTTCTCATAATAGTGGTTATCATTTCTCTTGTGAAATGTTTATCTACTGGTGATCTCACCATGGCTTCCTTTGGATTGTCTTCTTGTTTTATTTTCTCTCACTAGAAAAAGCAAACATCTTGGTTCCTGTCTCTTTCTAGCATAAGTACTATGCATGAGCAAAGCTAAAACAAAGGCTGCACATTTCTAAGAAACTGGCTAAGTGCAGTCAAGTGAGTCCTAATGGGAATGCCATGGTGGGGCATTTGGTAACAAACGCTGGCAATTCTGAATGAAGTGGAAGGAAAGATGGAGGAAGAAGAGAAAAGGGAAGGGTAGGGAGGGAAGAAAGAATGAAATAAACACTTCAAGTTGTAACCCCTTAGATAAGAGTTTATAAAACACTATTTGGCTCAACTTACAGCTGGTCAACTATGCTTTCTGTGTTTAAAAAAAAAAAAAGTTGCCCTCAAGTCAATTCCAACTCATGATGACCCCATGTGTTGCAGAGTAGAGCCACTCCGTAGAATTTTCATGGCCATGACTGTTTGGAAGCAGATCACCTGGCCTGTCTTCTGATGTGCGTCTGGGTGGATTGGAACTGCCATCCTTTCAGTTAGTAGCCAAGCACTTAACCATTTGCACTGCCTGGGGACCCTGTGGTTTATGTATACATCATACCTAAATTTCATCTATTGAAATCAGCTGATCTTCAGCCAAAGCTAAGCTAATTTATTTGTTATATCTAAATGGCCATTTAAATTCTTAATCTACTGATTTGTTTATTAACCACATATTGGATTATATTAGCTTCACAAAATTGTACTTTGAGCTTGGTGAAGGTATATATTGTAGCTTTTTTTTTTTTAATTCTCTTATTCTTTAGGCTAAAACCAATTTTTTATTATAAAAGTAACATACCAAGGTTGCTGAAAATTTGTAAAGTAAAAGAAAGGACAAAATCTCTATATGACCACCATAAAAATGTTGGTGTATGCCTTTTTCTTTTCTTTTTTTTTTGTTCTTTTCTTTTTACTTTACATTTTTACATAATTGTAATCATCTGCATGTGCACACAAATTTCTATCTTACCTTTTCTCCATAGCATTATATTTTCATCATTCTCATGTTATTACATGCTTTAAAAAACAAGTTAATGTCTGCATATTATTTCAGGGTGGATCATAATTTATTTAATACAGCACGAAACCTATAGACTATTAATATACATTACTTCAAAAATAGGGTCCAAAGGTAAATAGATTGCAGTACACCTAGTTGAACGAAATTGAAGATACTACACCTCCCCTGTATTATGTGCTGTGAAACTCCAGAAAAGGAGCTCAGTGTGCTGTTTTCTCAAACTTAATTAAACATGGAAAAGTTTTAACCATGGAGCCTTGTACAAGGTTGGTATTCCCCAGAGCATACTTTGGAAAACAATGATTTCAGCATTTTCTTATTGTTGGACAACTAGGTTGTTAGAATTTTTTTACTACAATAAAGAATTGAACATCTTTATGTAAATAGATTTTCCATATATGGAACTATTTCCTGACGATAAATTCCCTGAATTTAAAACAAAACGAAATAAAATAAGTCCAAGAGTTTCCTAAGTAGTACAAACAGATAAGCACTCGACTACTAACCGAAAGACTGGTTCAAACCCACCCAGAGGCACCCTGAAAAAAAGGCCTGGCAATCTGCTTCCAAAAGGAAGCAAAATGTATGTACAATTTTAAAGTATTTGATACATTTTGCCACGTTGGCTTTCCAATTGCTTCATCAGCGTATTAAACATCTGTTTGGCAAATATAATCCCATAGAGTTGATTATGATACTATGAACAATCACTGCTACTCTTCAATTTGAGTAGGGCTAAGAATGCCAACAGATATAAAATTAGCAATTTTCTTTCCACACTCAACTAACCAAAAAACCAAACCTGTTCCTGCCAAGTCGATTCCAACTCAAAGCAACACTATAGGACAGGGTAGAACTGCCCCATAGGGTTTCCAAGGAGCAGCTGGTGGATTTGAACTGCTGACCTTTTGGTTAGCAGCCAAGCTCTTAACCATTACACCACCAGAGCTCCTCTCTACTAGGTACACTTAATGTTAATCTCCTGGTATAAATTCCCTGTGAGAATTTTACTATTACTCAAAGTGAGTTACCTACTTCTAAATATCATGCACTCAGGTTGTAGACTGAAATTATTTCCTGCTGTTTATAAAAGCTTGAAGATTATGGTGCTGTGTTTTTGAGATATCTAGAAGGGAGCTGATACATGGTGTCTGCTCAGATAATATTTACTGACTTAAGGAATGATTAAGTACATGAATGCACACTCACAAAGTATTTTTTTCTGACCAACTATCTTGACAGTCCCCTGTTTCGCCCTCTACCCCTTTATCCAGGGTTCATCATGGATGATCTGGGTTTGCCATAGAGCCTAAACATGGCTGACAGGAAGTTGTTGAGTCACTTGAAAATAGTTATTGATAAGAATGGCAGGCCTCGGGAGCTACGAGCCGTTTCTAGATGTGTGGCCTCCTGGGCAAATCTTAGATCTCTCTGGGCTTCAGTTCCTGCATATGTTAAATACAGATAATACTACCCCTCCCTAGGTGCCTGGAAGCTCAAACAGATACAAAACCACTTTGAAAAGTTAATACTTCAATGAAAATATGAGATATAATAATTATTATTATCTATACCAACTCTTCAGAAGTATTATTTATCCCAAATAGTGAGAAAGTCTAGAGAATGGAGTTTTAGGGGGTTATGGATTAAAGAGGACAAGTAATGGAAGTTCTAGGCATTCTTTTTCCTTCAGGCGGCAGGCCTAAAGGTAACCCCAATGTTTTTCCTAAAAGAACAAAAGTCTTTCCCCTTGCTTGGGTTACCATATTCTTCAGAAGTTGCAAGGAGCAGCAACCTCAGAGCTGTTTTCTGACTTAAAAAAAAAAAAAAAATACATTGCTGACAACCGGGATTATATGGTATCTCTTTTATCTTAGACTTCTTCCTGATACTAGATTTATTGGGTTTTAATCAAAAATGATCTTGTGAAATACTTTGAACCCTGATTAAAAAGCAATGTGAATAAAGGTGAGGGAGAAATAACAGATCTGAGAAAAATAAACAAAAATACAGTGATAATTATATGTAATTAGAATAGACACGACATTCATGGGGGATACAGACTGAGACTTTTGGAATCCCTAAATTTGTGAATTAAGGAAGTACAGGCTTTCCTGTTGAGAGTCATGCAATTCTTGGACATATCTGCACATCAAATTAACCACTGTTTTAGACTTTGAAGACGAGTTCTTGCTCAATTAGTAATTTTGACAGTGGCTGGGACATTTTTCGTAACAGTTTCATAAACTTAATTTTCTGGTTCCCATATCAAGTTTATGATTCAGTTTTCTTATTTACTTAAGCCACTGCCAAATATACATTTCACTTATTTATTTTCCCAAAACTCCTAGTTACAGTCCTTAGTTACCTAAAACCTAGTGCTGTTATAACAGAAATACCAAAAGTGGGTGGTTTTAATAAACAAAAATTTATTCTCTCACAGACTGGGAGGCTAGAAGTCCAACTTTCTCAGTTCTAGGGAAGGTCCTTGTCATTAATTTTCCTTTGGTCTTCTAGCTTCTCAGTGCAGGGACCCCAGGTCCAAAGGACAAGCTCTGCTCCTGGCTCTTCTTGCTTAGTGGTAATGAGGTCCCTCTCTCTGCTCATTTCTCTCTTTTATATCTCAAAAGTGATTGACTCTAAATATAACCTAATCCTGTAGATTGAGTCCTGCCTCATTAACATAACTGCCTCTAATCCTGCCTCATTAACGTCATAAAAACCCGAAAACCAAATGCTTTCTTGTACTTCTCTTCCATATCCTTACCAACGGTTGGCTTTCTTTGGAGAGTAATTGCTCTTTTTGTTTATTTGATTGTTTTAGTCATTCCATGAACATTACTATGTGCCATTCCCATGCTTATTGTTCCCTTCCAAGTGGAACATCTAATATAGAGTAACACACTTTTGGCCTCTCCCTCTTACTCTAGGAGAGGGGTGATTTCATCTCCTAAGGGACACCTGATAATACCTGGATGCATCTGTCATCACTGGAGCAAGGGGGATGATACTGGCATCTAGCAGGTGCCAAGGATGTTCCTAAACATCCTACAATGAACAAAAGCCCCCAATAACAAAGAATTATCTGGTCCAAAATGTCAATCATGTCGAGGATGAGAAACCCTGCTCTGTAGAGAATTAATGTTAAGCTTAGGTATTCTTACCTCAGTCCCTTGCCCTTTCTTTTTCTCTTTGCAATTCACCTGCCTACAGAGAACACACATTTCTATCTGCTTGCTCTTTTCCATGGGGTAAGTTTATGGGGCAGGACCTGCCACCTACAAGGAAGGCCTGCAGTTTGAGGCTCTAAGTTCAATTCAGGGTAGTTATAGCAAGCTCATACATCAGCACCCCTTATATATTATTAGTAAGGAAGTTGAAATTCTGATCCCCATCTCCTTGGATCATGAAGCTGTGTGTGTGTGTGTGTGTTCATTTTAGACTTAGGCAGTAAAGGTCACTTTTTGGGGGGGTTCCATCAAGTTCCAAGGAGACAACATGAGTTATGGATGGTTAGTGGCCAGCTGGGTTAACTGACTAGCTAAGGCTCTTTCCTCTTTACACCAATCTAGCCGTATGTGTTCCTCAAATTCCTGTTTCATCAAAGTTATCAAGTAATGCATGCAATGGAGCAATGGATGTGTGCTATACTAACAAGCAGTTGAAATGGTGATGGCTAGACCAACACCTAAGGTCTTAAAATAGAGATGATTAATAAAGTCAGGGAATTTGAAGAGTTCATTTATTTAACAATGGAAGAAAGACCAGGAATAGAAACAAAATAGTCATGTTACCCACCTGGAACATGTCTACTAGTCTACCTGCCCCACCTTGGACACGAGAATGGACATGTGTTATTTTTGTCTGTTCAGAATACATCTTAGTACAGGAAGACCTATGTTTTCATTAGGAAACCACTCCTTTTACACTCTTAGTCCATGTGGGCCCATTCCAAACCTGGCTCCAGGAGCAGTCATGGGATACAGATCTGGCCAATGACAACTTTGACCTTCCCTGGAATGGTTCAGCAAAGGTCACATGGCCCATCAGAGCCAAACCAATTCCAGGATTTTACTTGAACAAGAGAGAGACACTTTTTACTTTTGGCGGACTGGTCCCTGTTTGGAGCAATTGGTTTGTGCTCGACTACTAACCTAAAGGTTGTCAGTTCAAACTCATCCAGCAGCGCTACAGAAGAAAGGCCTAGTGATCTGTTTCTGTAAGGATTACAGCCAAGAAAACCCTATGGAGCTCAGTCCTATTCTGTAACATATAGGGTTGCCATGAGTTGAAACTGACTCAATGGCAACTGGTTTGGCTTGGCTTAGTTTGGGGCTATGAGTATGTTAGCTTGAGCTGCCACAGACAACAGACTTGAAAATAGAAACGGATATACCAAAAAAGCCCATTTCTGCCGAGTCGATTCCAACTCATAGCAACCCTATAGGACAGAGTAGAACTGCCTCATAGGGTTTCGTAGGAAAGCTTGGCAGATTCAAAGTGCCGACCTTTTGGTTAGCAGCCAAACTCTTAACCACTAGGCCACCACGGTTTCCAGAAACTGATACGGAGAGAGGACAAAAAAAGCTGAGAGATGGAGATGAAAGATCCGGTTCCTAATAGTGTTGTTTGATCTCCTAGATCTAGCCACGCCTAAAGCTTGGATTCCTCAGCTATACACGCCAATAAATTCCACCGCCATCACCAACTTCTTTTTTTTTTAGCAGAAAGACTTTTGAGTAGTAGAGAGATCAGTTCTAGACTCACCATCTCAATCTTTCCCTAGGTAAAATAATTCCTCCCAATTCTGGATACTTACACATGGCCCTTTGCCTTCCTTTCTTGATTGTGCTGGTCTGATTGCTTTGATCACATTTGAAAACGTTTCCTAGTGGTTACGAGATACTCCTACAGCTATGGGTAGGCTGGTGCCATGAACCAGGTTCGTGAGGAGGTACTGCTTGTCTGACCAAACCCTTGGAAAGACCCGTTTTAACAAATGGGATTCTACAGTAATAATTAAAATAACAGCAAAACTAATATTCATAGTAGCTACCGTTGGTTAGCATTTTGCAGCTTTTCCCATAGCATGCTAAGTACGCTGTCTACATTACCTCTTTAATCCTCCCACCAATCCTGTGATGTAGCCTTTCTTTTCCTCATTTTACAGAGAAGGCACCTGAGACAGGTTCAACAACTCATGGGAGGTTGCCAAGTTAGTAGAAAATGGCAGTACTGAGAGTTAGACCTGACTCTGGAGCCTGTGGTCCTAATTATTCTTTTCTCCTGTCTCTCAAGAGTATTCCCCGGTGGGTACATTGGCAGCAAGGGTCCACAAGGGTCACATGATGGGGATCATTGATGGGCACTCTTACTCATCTTTCCCAGGAACTTCTTTCACGAAGTGACTCCTTGGTGGTATCTACAGAGAACAATTTTAAAATAAAAGATTTAGAGGAAAAATATAGCAAAAAGTGTGATGCTACATAAAAGATGCAGACCCTGACAGTTCTTATAAATATCAGTCTGTATCCCTAGTCAACCTCTTAGCTCTCTCAATTTCAGTTTCCCCTACTACAAATAGAAGAGGGTGTTCTTGTTGTTAGTTGCTGTCAAGTCAGCTCTGACCCATGGTGACCCCACATATAACAGAATAAAACATTGCCTGGTCCTGCATCATCCTCATGATTGCCGGCATGTCTGAGCCCATCATTTCGGCTGTTGTGCCAATCTATCTCACTGAGGGTCTCCCTCCCTCGCCAGCCCTCTACTTCACCAAGCATGATGTTCTCCTCTAGTGATTGATCCCTCCCGATGACTCGTCCAAAGCAAGTGAGTCGAACAGTGTTCTGTTGTGATCCATAAGGTTTTCCTTGGCTCAGTCTAGGAAGTAGATCACCAGGCCTTTCTTCATAGTCTGTCTTAGCCTAACTGGACCAATAAGCAACATCATGATAAACAGAGAAAAGACTGAAGTTGTCAAGGATTTCATTTTACCTGGATCCACAATCAATACCCATGGAAGCGGCAGTCAAGAAATCAAAAGACACTTTGCATTGGGTAAATCTGCTGCAAAAGACCTCTTTAAAGTTTTGAAAAGCAAAGATGTCACCTTGAAGACTAAGGTGCGCCTGACCCAAGCCATGGTATTTTCAATTGCTTCCTCTGCATGTAAAAGCTGGATGACGAATAAAGAAGATGGGAGAAGAATTGACACCTTTGAATTATGGTGTTTGAGAAGAATATTGAATATTCCATGGACTGCCAAAAGAAAGAAAAAATCTATCTTGGAAGACGTACAACCAGCATGCTCCTTAGAAGCAAGAATGGCAAGACTTCGTTTCACATACTTTGGACATGTTATCAGGAGGAATCAGTCCCTGGAGAAGGGCATCATGCTTGGTGGAGGGTCAGCAAAAAAGTGGGAGACCCACAATGAGATGGACTGACACAGTGCCTACAACAATGGGCTTAAGCATAAGGATTGTGAGGATGGTGCAGGACCGGGCAGTGTTTCATTCCGTTGTTCACAGGGCAGTGATGAGTCGGAACCAACTCGATGGCACCTAACAAAAACAACAGATTGCCAGGCCTTTCTTCATAATCTGTCTTAAACAAAAAGCTCTGCTGAAATGTCTGCCATGGATGATCCTGCCGGTTTTTAAAATACTGGTGGCACAGTTTCTAGCATCACAGTAACATACAAGACACCACAGGACAACAAACTGACCGATAATGGAGAAAGGCTACAGTAGAGTATAATGATAATGGTGACCATTGATCAAGGACCTACTATGTGCTAGTCACGATTCTAGTCCTTTACACCCATCGTCCAAGCAATCCTTAATGTCCTCTTAGGTCTAAACTTCCCGTGATTGATTACAGGCCCTCTAGGAATTAAAATGGCCTTGAAAAAGACATATAAGAACACAAAAATGTAAGTGCTTGAAAGCGTGCGATTAAAAATTCTGAATCATACAGCCTCCTGAAAGTTAACTTCTGTTTTTATTCTGCACAGGGCAGCATTGTTTGTTCTCAGCAAGCACACACACTGTGGCCATTATCCTTGTTTTGCGGCTGCAACCAATGAATTTGGTGTGACTATGAAATAAAAATGCACAGAGCTGAGCTCTTTGTGAGTTGCTTACGCTTTTGACTGAGTCCTATTGACCTGCTGACATCCAAATGGACACACGAGGAGCTGGAACATTCTGTTAATACGCAATTTTCCTCTGAGAGCCAAGAAAGCCTTCTATGACTCAAAGAAAATTAGGTTCCTCAGCAGTAAACTGCCCTTGGGGGGGGGGGGGAAGAAATTCCAGAGGAGGGAAAGAGAAAAAAAAAAATGCAGTAAATTTCAACTGTTCCCCCCAATTATAATTAAAACAACAAGGACAATAAAGTGACTATTGCACATTTCAAATGTTCGCCTGCCTCAGAGTTGTCTTCCAACTGCTTTCCTCTGTGTGTATTTATTTTTCTTTAAATATCCTGGGACGTGGACGTTATTATCTTCTGTGGACATCTTTAGTAAACAGGGAGCTTAGGCTTGTTTGCATTGTTCTGGCTTGTTGCAGCCATTGACCTGATTGGATCATGCATGGCTTTGATCACTTAAAAATGAAAGCGGTTTTTACTGCAAATTGCACTGGAATGATTCAAAAACTAAACAAACCAAAAGGACATGTTCTATTTATTCTTTATTAGTTACACATTTAAAAGAACACAGAGACCTCCTTTTCCCTCACTCCCCCAAATACGAATGTGTTTACCGCATACTTCTTTTATCGACCTACCCTTTTTACATTCTAGGCAAAGCCCTTGGAGGGTGTTTCTGGAAAAGAGTCCACAGCTTGGCCATTTTGGGTTGGAAAAACACCCTTTAATGGATTTCACCAGACCGTCACCGCAACCCTGTTTTGCAGGTTTGGGAGTTTGCGTCTTGACTCCAGCGCTCACTGATCGTATAACTTTGGGCACAACAGCTGAACTCTGAACTTTGGTTTCCTCGTCTATAGGGTGCAAAGGGTTAATGTGCTCATTGACTAACTCAAAGTTTGGAGTTGGAGGTTCCAGTCCACCCAGAGGCCCCTCAAAAGAAATGCCTGGTCATCTACTTCCCCAAAAATCAGTCATTGAAAAAACCTTTGTGGAGCACAGTTTACTCTGACACACATGGGGTTGCCAGGAGTCATGATCAACTCAACCACAACTGGCAGTGGTAAAGTGAGCACAATAGCTTACCATGTTTTTGAAAGGATTAAATTATTTAAAACATTCTGTAGGTGTTCAAAGAAAGATGAACGCTCTTTTTAGTCTGGGGGTTGTTATTTTTAATTTATGAATGAGGCAATTGGATCCCAAAGAAATTTAATGACTTGTCTAAGTGCTTATTGCGTGCAAGTGGTAGAATTTAGAAACAAACCCTGTTCTTTTGCCTTCAAATTCACCTCTTCCTATTTTCTTCACATAATAGAAACCATCTAAGTAAAAACTATGTGCTTGCTATACAAATACTACTTTAAGATAAGTCTCTTATGGGTTTTTGGGTATTCCATTGTCAGAGCCCTGTGGCACCGTGGTTAAGCACTCGGCAGCTAATCAAAAGGTCATCAGTTTGAACCCACCAGCCACTCCTTGGAAACCCTATGGGGCAGTTCTACGGTGTCCTCTGGGGTCGCTATGAGTCGCAATCGACTCCACAAGGACAAGTTTGGTTTGTTTTTTATATTCTGTCGCTGTTGTCAGTTGCAGTCAAGTTGATTCTGACTCACCGCAGCCCCGGATGTGCAGAGCAGAATGCTCCAGAGGGTTTTCAAAGCTGTGACCTTTCAGAAGCAAATCGCCAGGATTCTCTTCCCAGGAGCCTATAGGTAGACTTGAACCGCCAAACTTTTGGCTAGCTGCCTAATGCTTAACCTTTTGGGACACCCAGAGACTCCAACTGTCACCTCTAAGTCTCTTATAAAGACATTCTGAAGCTTTCATTTTCTCTTTTTTTTCCATTAAAATGCTCCCTAATTAACATACAATTAGAAAATGAGAGGCAATGATTAAAAAAAAAACTTCTTTGCATAACGATGCGTGTGCTGCTGTAGCTGCCTTTTCTTGTCTTTTTGATCAACAGTGGTGATAGCGATAGCCTTATCTTTTCAGTGCTTCGGTCCTGAGGTTATTAAAAGGGACCAAATACCCTAACAGCCTTGTACCTTTGATTTTCTCCCATACTCTCCAAGTTAATGAGTAAGAGGGTCAAGGGAATTTATTCCTGTGCTTTAGGAAATCTACAAACAATATTAAAAGAGAAGTTGGTGGCAGATTAAGAAACTTTTAATAACCTTGTGCAAACCTCCCAGACACTCATTACTCAGTTTCGGTTAGCACATATAGGTGATTGAAATATGCAATTTCAAAACAGGCTGTGAGAGTAAGGAATGAGCCAGTGGCTGACAGGGAGGTAGTTGGGGCAAGAAAAAAGAGGCTCAGGGCCAAGGAGGTCTGTGAAAGAGTCAGCTCTTTCATTTGGCTATATTTTTAACTAGAAGAACCACATGAGACAGAGAGTTGGAAACCTTGGAAGGTCTTTCATGCTCACCAATTTGAAACTCACTAAAGGCCACTGATTGATTTGAGGCAGGTATAATTTGGTTAAAAGAGAACACCGTATGCTCTCTTTTCTCTCAGGCATTCTCCCTCCTTCTCTCCTCTTCCTTCTCTCTCTCTCTCTCTCTCTCTCTCTCTGACTCTGTCTCTCTCTTTCCACCTCTCTCTGTCTTTTTCTCTCTGTCTCTCTCTCCCTCTCTATGTTTCTCTGCAGACACTATTTTTTTCAGGTAAGCAAGTAGCTTCCTAACTGCTTTATCAGTACCATGCTCTTGTTGTTGCAGTTTGCTGCCATCAAGTTGGCTCCAACCCATGGCAACCCTATGCACAACGGAACAGAACGCTGCCCAACCCTGTGCCATCCCAATGGTCTGTTGGAGATTGGACCATTGTGCTCCATAGGGTTTTCACTGGCTGATTTTCAGAAGTAGATTGCCAGACCTTTCTTCTTAGTCCGTCTTAGTGTGGAAGCAAAGAAATAGAATTTCCAAGATATTTCCCTAGTCATCTTTAAGCAGTTGTTTACTTGCTAAGGCTGTGTTTCTCAGAGCCAACTAAATTTATACGTGGATTTAAATTATCAACTGGATTCCAGCTCTAGCTTTTGCTCTTTCTACTTCTGGGAACTTGTGTCAGCTGCATAATGGTTTGACAAAGTATTTTATCCACATTTGATAAGTGAAAGTCTGACACTCAGAAAAATCAAGTGATTTACCCAAAGCCACACAACTACAGGGCGGGGTTTTGAGAATTTGACTCAGATTAGTATAGTTCCAAAGTCCTCGTTCTTTGTATTGGGCTGCATCCTGGTATCAGTTTCTTCTCTATAAAATAAAATGATAACCTCTTTCCTATCTTCTCACAGAATTTTTTGTAAGAATCAGATGAATTTTTATTTGTGAAAGTATTTTATAAACTCAATAAACAAATGTGAGAGTTTCAGAGAGAATAGAAAACCAAACCCGTTGCCGTGGAGTTGATTCCTACTCATAGTGATCCTATAAGAGAGAGTAGAACTGCCCTAATAGGGTTTGGATTTGAACTGGTTTATTTGAACTGCTGACCTTTTGGTTAGTAGTCATAGGTCTTAACCACTGTGCCATCAGGAGGAAGGACAATTCCAGTAGGGAAGAGGCATGGTCAAAGGCATGTAGGAAAGAGAAAATGACATACATAAGATACAATCAGAATCAGAGAGATTTGAATGGAAATTCATGTGGTTGTGCAGAGGTTTGGCAAACTTTTCTGTAAAAGGCCAGAAAGTAAATATTTTAGGCTTTGTGGCCCATCTGGTCTCTCTCTCAAATACTTAAGTCTGCTGTTGTAGTGTGAAAGCCATATATAATACAGAAGTGAATGGGTATGACTGCATTCCCATCAAACTTTATTTATGGACACTGAAATTTGAATTAACATAATTAATTTCATATAATTAATTATATGAAATTAATTTCATAAAATTTTCACTTCACTAAATAATATTCTTCTTTGATTTTTATTTCAATTATTTAAAAATATAAAAACATTTTTAGCTCACAGGCCATATAAAAACAGGCAGTGGGCCAGATTGGCACATAGGGTGTGTTTTGTCAGTCCCTCTTGTGGAACAATGAAAAATGATACAGGGGCACAGATGAAATCCAGGGTGACTCATTTGGATAATGTTTGATAGGCAATGCAATGTCACTGAGTTCATCAGCAAGAGAATTACAAGATTATATTAGTTTGGAGTGCCTTGGGCTGCAAGGAACCAAAAAAATCTCACTATCATTGGCTTGAAAGGAACCCTGGTGGTGCAATAGTTAAGCGCTAAGCTGCTAACCGAAAGCTTGGCAGTTCAGATCCACCCAGCAACTCCACGAGAGGAAGACCTAGTGATCTACTCTTGTAAGGATGACAGCCTAGAAAACCCTGTGAGGCAATTCTACTCTGTCACATGGGGTCACTATGACTTGAAATTGACTCAATGGCGCTTAACAACAGCCTTGGTCTGGACTATAAGGAAATGTAGAGTATATTTAACAAGAAATCTAGATGTAGAGATTCCAAGATCCATTCAAAGCTTCAACAGTATTGTTTGCAACCCAGACTCTTTCCATCTTTTTTGCTCCTCCATCTGCAGCACATTGGCTTTCCGTATTTATGCTTGATACTTTATGGTTATAAGATTGCTGCCACAGCTCCAAGCATCATGTTCTCACACCAGCATACCAGGCATGAAAGAAGGGAAGATTGTTCACCAACAAGCTCTCGCTCCACCCCCTCCCCCAATATCAGTCTCTGTGGTCAGGAAGCAAATGCTGTCTCAGAAGCCCCTCAGCAGGCTATCCCTTTGCCAAAGCCAGGACACAAGGCCACATCTTTGCATTGCAAAGGAAAATGCAATTATAATGATTGGCTTGGATCAGTCATTGTTTATCATCTGGCACTAGCTACATTGGCCCAAACAAAATTGGGATTCCCTTAACAAGACAGAGGTGGAGTCATAACCACTGGGTAGGCCACTGACAGGATCTGCCTCAATGAAGGAAGTAGTGTTTGATGGGAAATTGAGCTAGAAGCCAAGACAAAAAAAGTGTTTTAAAAAAAAAAAAAAACTTTAAGCACGATGAAATTTCTGTATCCCGCAACACGGAACATGGAAAGTGCTCATGAACATTTTTCAATAATTTCTACATGTAAAAGTCAGTGACGTAGATTACGTTCTTCATATAGTGCAACCATTATTGTTATCCTTTTCCAGATTATTCCACCACCACTAACATAAGCTCAACACCCCTTAAGCAAAAGCTTCCTTTTTCCCCCTTCCTCCTACCACTTCATCACTACTCTATTTTCTAAATAGACCATAAGATTGCTGAAGGCAAGAACCATATGTTATTTATCACAGTGCCCTCCGTGTCTGGCATATGTCTGCAATTCAGTAGATATTGATAATATTTATTGAATTGAAATGGTAGAACTTGGAGGCAGAGTTAAAGAACTCTTCTTGTAAAAAAAAAAAAAAGCGAGAGCCTTAATTGGGGAAAAAGAAGAAACGGAACTAAGAAAGAGGAATGTTCATGAAGAATGTGTGGCCTTTACTCTTTAGTTTCCCTGTAGGGAAAGACTGATGCTCTACTGGCAACAAAGCCTGCTCCTCTCCCTGGCCACCTGGTCCTGTTGCACCACCAGTGGAAGAGAAAAGACAGAAACAAGTCTTTTTGTGTCACAATGAATTAGTCAAAAAAGCGATCAGTGTCTCACTAGGCAAGGGCTAAGGAATAAAAGGAATTCCAAAGACATTTCAATGAAAATGACAAGATGGTCCAAGAGTATGAGGACATCATCAACAGCAATTACAGGCTAGATTGCCAACTGCACAAAATTATGTTTCTCATCTTTTTTCTTTTATAAGAAATATAATGTTTCATAACTTCTAGCTTGTAAATTGGTGACCATGTATTCTGAGCAGATGGCAACACCCCAGGAAGGTAAGCAAGGCCATGTCATCAGCAAAATAAAGAGAACTATAACTGCCTTTTGTTTCTAACTTTTGAAATCATATATTCTGTAAGTTCAGTGTTGTCATCAAATAAAATGTACAACATTAATCCGTTATATCATTAATAACATGCTTCTTATCTGCTATGTGCATGGTTAAAAGGCCAAGATAGTAAGCAGTTCATATACATGGCTATAATTATTATTAATACTATGCAGCAACTCCAAGGTTTTACAACTTTTCTTCTCTTTATTGTTTTATATTACCTATAACCATGTTTTGGTTTTTTATTGATAACCATGTCAATGTTTATTCCCTAATATTTGGTGGTGAAGTAGTTAAGAACTCAGGCTGTTAACTGAAAGGTTGGCTGTTCGAATTCACTAGTTGTTCCTTGAAAACCCTATGGGGCAGCTCTACTTCATCCTATAGGGTCGGTACGGGTTGGAATCCACATGAGGGCACACAACAACAGCAACAACAATATTTTGTATAGTTGACACAGTGGCTACAACAATGGGCTCAAACACAGCAACGATTGTGAGGATGGCACAGGATCAGGCAGTGTTTTGTTCTGTTGTGCACAGGGTCACTATAAGTGGGAACCAACTCGACAGCACTTAACAACAACAATCCTCATCATATGTATGGACATGTGTACACACACAGCACAAACCATACCAAGAGTTGTGCATGTTTATTTACAGACAAATTTCTGAGATCTGCTTCCTTCATTCCTTCATAGCCACAGTCTCCTATGTGCTTCACTCTTTTTGCCTCAGGACTAAGACCCTTTGTTCCACCCACCCCTCACATTCCCAGTTACTTCTCCCACCCTTCCCACTCCTTCCCATTTCCATTACCTAAGACGAGGATGGCAAAGGAGTTTGATCTTGAGTGCAACTCTGTCTGCATTGTACTGATGGCTAGGGAAGCTGTGTTTGGAAAAATTGTGAACCATGTCTGCTATAGAACTAAGACACGATGAGACCCAGGTGTCTGCCTTCTCTCACCTCCGCGGTTCTTAGAAGGTATTGCTTAATCCTCCTCATACCTAAAAAGGACCAGACCTCAGTGTCACAGATGCCGAAGAATTTAAGACAGAAGAACTAAGGGGCATGGAACTGCAGTGGCCAAGGCCAGCAAGAACATCCTTCTGGTTTGTAGTGGGAGCAATCGTGGCTGAAGAATGGGCTGAAAGCAAGGGCGAGCAGAAGGAATATTGTTATTGTTGTTAGTTGCCATCGAGTCAGCATCAACTCATGGCAACCCTATGTATGACAGAACAAAACATTGTTCTGTCCTGTGCCATCTTTATGATCGTTGATATGTTTGAGTCCATGGTTGTGGCCATTGCGTAGCGAGACTCCAACCTAGAAGGCTCATCTTCTAGCACTATATTGGAGGATATTCACCTGTGATTCGTAGAGTTTGCGTTGACTAATTTTCAGAAGTAGATCATCAGGCCTTTCTTCCTAGTCTGTCTTGGTGTGGAAGGTCTGCTAAAACCTGTCCACCATGGGTGACACTGCTGGTATTTGAAATACTGCTGGTATAGCTTCCAGCATCACAGCAACATGCAAGCCCCCACAGTAAGACAAACTCATAGGTGGGTTGTGGATGGGGCAGGAAGATCAGGTGCTGAAAAAAATGGACTTGAGAAAGGGAGAAGCAGAAAAGAGGGAATGAGAGAAGCATTTGAGCAGGAGGACCTGTTTTCAGGCATGATGTGGTAGGCCCGGAACATCCATGATCTGTGCCCGTGATCTTTGTTGGAACTGCACTTTAGTGAACGAGGTCTGAGAAAAAGATACCTAATTACTGCAATAGTCCTACACACACACACACACACACACACACACAGAGTCTTTTTACACTATTCAGGTTGCATCTGCTTGGGTCCTTACACTTTCTGGAAACGTCATCCTCCTCTTGGATTCTCCCGTCACCATGGAGGAACTGGTTGTGCGGCCACGGAGCCGAAAGCTTTAGCTGTTTTCTCAGCAGTGTGCTGTGACGGCCTAAAGGCTCATTTTCCTTTGGGTGTGAGTGTTGTCACCAGAGCAGAGTGGGTGGCAGATTGCAAACAGAGGCCTTAGGCAGTGGTACTTGAAGGCTGGTGCCACCACAGTGGCACACAGCTTAGAGGGAATATTGCTTCTGACTAGATAGAGGGTAGACATTTTCTAGTGGAAATAGGAAATGCAGACAATGGTCCCTGATTCCAAACAGCAAGCGTTAAAGTGTCTAGGGAATCTATTTGCAAGGTCACATTAAAGTCCCACACTTGAAATTAATCCTCCATGTTCCTAATGGCAACACTGCAATTTGTTGTTATATTATTTTTAGGTACCGTTGAGTTGCTTCTGACTCACAGAGACCCCACGTATGACAGAACAAAACACTGCCCGGTCCTGCGCCATCCTCACAATCGTTGTTATGCTTGAGCCCATTGTTGCAGCCACTGAATTGTATTGAGGGTCCTTGAGGGTCTTCCTCTTTTTCGCCCAAATGTTAATCTTGCCAAGGTTGAGAAGCCTTGCTTTATGTTGCTGTTGCTAGCTGCCCTCGAGTTGCCCCCGACTCACGGTGACCCCGTGCACAGCTGAAGGAAGCGCTGCCCAGTGCTGTGCCATCTCATGAACAGTTGAGGATAGGACTATTGCCGTTCATAGAGTTTTCACTGGCTGCTTTTGGAAGTAGATCGCCAGGTCTTTTTTCCTAGTCCGTCTTAGTCTGGAAGCTCTGCTGAAGCCGGTTCAGTGTTACAGCAATGTGCAAGCCTCCACCGACAGACGGATGGTGGCTGCCCTTGAGGTATGTTAACCAGGAATCGAAGCCGGGTCGCCGGCATAGAGGGTGAGAGTACTACCGCTGAACCACCACTGCCCCCTCTGCTTTGTATTAAATTCATACAAATTTTGCATTACACTCAATGTCCAGTTTAATATTGTTACATGTGACTGTAGGGTCCCCCTGCCCCAGAGTAACATGGACACCCTGGTGACATAGTGGTTAAGAGCTATGGCTGCTAACGAAAAGGTCAGCAGTTCAAATCCATCAGGAGCTCCTTGGAAACCCTATGGGACAGTTCTACTCTGTCCTATAGGATCGCTATGAGTTAGAATCCACTCGATGGCAACGGGCTTGGTTTGGTTTTCTGAGTAAAATTGACACTGCAAGAAAAAAACGTGTCATGTTTATCTGGTGTCCTGTCCCGGCTCTGGCCATGGCTGTGGAACATGTTTTGAAAAGCACGTCCCTGTTCCTGCCTCTCCATTGATTCCACTCTTCCTTCAGCTCGGTTCCCACCTCAGCTGTGGAGACATCCCAGAGGCTCACAGCTGAGTGTTGCCAGATTTAACAAACAGAAATACAGACTGCCTGGTTAAATGTGAGTTTCAGATAAACAATAAATAATTTCTAGTGTAAGCATATTCCAGGCAATGTTTGGGACACTTAAATTTAAATTTGGGATTAGAATTTCAAATAAACAGTGGATAAATTTTTAATATAAGCATATCTAATGCAATATTTGGGATACATTTATACTAAAAAAAAAAAAAAAAGAGTATTCATTGTTTATCTGAAATTCAACTTTAACTGGGTGTCCTATATTTTATCTGGCAATCCTTCATCAGCTTTAAGTGTCTGGTGTCTCTTCTCAACTCCTGTGATATTAAATTCCTCCTCCGGTACTTGTATTTAATGACCTTATATGATTAGTTATCTTTTTGCAAGTATGTTTTAAACCCCCAAGTCAAATCTAAATTCCGTGAGGGCAGGATCAGGCCCTATAATTTTTCTTCCTTTTTGCCTAGAAAAAAATGTCCTGAACATAGTAGAAATTCTGTAAATATTTTGGGTCTGATGCATAGTGTCATTTTAATGCTATGCTAGGAAACCAGAAACCTTACCAAGTATCGTTACATGATGCCAAACCCACCGGCTTCAAGTTGATTCCAACTTCTAGTGACCCCACAGGACAGAGCAGAACTGCCCCATAAGGTTTCCAAGGCTCTAAATCTTAGTGGAAGCAGACTGCCACATCTTTCTCCCACGGAGCAGCTGGTGGGTTCCAACCGCCAACCTTTCAGTTAGCAGCCAAGTACTTAACCACTGCACCACCAGGGTTCCTAATACATGATAAACCAAAAATCAAACCCATTGCCTTCAAGTCAATTCCAACTCATAGCGACCCTATAGGACAGAAGAGAACTGTCCCATAGGGTTTCCAAGGAACAGCTAGTGGATTTGAACTGCTGACCTTTCGGTTAGCAGCTGTAGCACTTAACCACTACACCACCAGGGTTTCCATTACATGATAAGTGCTCATAAAACCAAGATTTTAGTTGTGAGTATAAGCTATACGGCTTAGCATTAGGTTGGATTTGAGTACCAGAGACCAGTAAAAGAAATCATCTCTACAAGACAGAAATTTACTTCTTTCTTGTGTAAAAGCAGGCTAGAAACGAGCAGAGCAGGACGGGTGTAGGGTCTCCATGCTCAGAGATCCAAGCTCCTTTCAGCTTCTCACTCCACCATCCCTAGGGTGTGGTCTTCAGCCTCTTGTTCCAAATGGCTGTTGGAGATCCAGCCCTCACGCCACATTCCAAGCACCAGAAGGGCAGAAGAGAAGAATGGGCTCACTGCTTTCCTTTATAGATTTCCTCCACTTATATCTCATTGACCAGAATTTAGACATACAGCCATACACAGCTGCAAGAATAGCTGACAAATGTTGTCCTTATTCAGGGCAGAAGGGTGCCAAGCTAAAAGGCAAGGTTAATTTGAGAGTGAAATGGAGAATGGATATTGATGCTCAATGAGCAGTCTTTGATACAGATGTCTTCAGGCCTTGGTCACTCACTCTCTTGTCACTTTTGGATTATACCCCTCATTCTGAATATAACTGGAAAGAAGACTTTGGACGAGTTCCTGAAATGCCCCCTCCCCCATTGCAACAGAGGCTGTGATAGTTCAGTAGTGGAATTTTCGCCTTCCACGTGAGAGAGCAAGTTTCCATTCCAGCCAATGTGCTTTGTTATAAATTGAACTGCGTCCCCGCCCGAAAAGTATGTGTTGTAAGTCTAACCTCTATGCCTGTGGTTATAATCCCATTTGGGAAAGGGATGTCTGTGTTATATTAATGAGACAGGATTAGTATAGGGTGTGTCTTGAGTCAATCTATTATAAAACATAAAAGGAGCAGATTAGGCAAGCAGAGACGGGGGAAGAGAGAGGCCAAGCCACATGAAGATCACCCAGGAACAGAAGCTCAAAGAGACAAGGGCCTTCCTCCAGAGCTGACCGAGAGAGAAAGACTTCTCCTAGAGCCAATATCCTGAATTCAGACTTCTAGCCTCCTAAACTGTGAGAAAATAAATTTCTGTTTGTTAAAGCCACCCACTTATGGTATTTCTGTCATAGCAGCACCAGATGACTAAGACACACCTCATGCACAGCCACCACCCATCTATCCGTGCAGGCTTGTGTGTTGCTATGACACTGAACAGGTTTCAGCAGAGCTTCAAGACTAAGAAGTACTAGGAAGAAAGGCCTCGTGATCTACCTCCAAAAATCAGCCAGTGAAACCCTATGGATCACAATGGTCTTTTCCACAACCAATTATGGAGATGGCACAAGACCGAGCAGCATTTCGTTCTGTTGTGCATGGGGTCACCGTGAGTCATGGGGCTGACTCGACGGCCACTAACAACAACGACAACATCACAACAGCTCAAATCCTTGTTGTTTTCAAGTGCCACCTCCTACCCCCCGCCTTCCCAGGTGCTTCTTCTTGGTTATCATCCCCTTATGAACGGCCAGAGCACTTTATGTACCTTCTCAGGTGTGCTCCATTCTGACCTGGCACCACAGCTCTTTGTGTGAGTTCGCCTTTCCCCCACTAGATTGTAGACATCCTGAGGACAGAGTCCATTTTGAAATCATGCCTGTGGCCTCTTGATGTCTTGCACACACTAGGGGTTCAATATTTGTTTTGCGTGTAAATGACTGCCTGATACCCGTGGGAAAGAACTGACAGTCTAGCACATGCACACAGGCACACCAGGGATATGGCTGCGTTTTCTTTAATGGGTGCAAAGATAACATATTGTGGGGATTATTTCATTTTGTTAAGCGGATTTAGTAAAGGGGGAAAATGAGTTCGTTTGGGGACTGCAGGGAGCTTTTAATATAACTGATGTGAGAGGCTCAAGATTTGGGATAAAATCCTACCCTAACCTGCAGAAGGCCGCACATCTGCAGACCTCACCGTTACTGAATGACATGGTGCAGAAAGGCTGTTAGGGAAGGCTAATGCCTATACAGCTGGTGTAGTGAAGAAATGGGAGGTTTAGGCACGGGAAACCGCAGTTCCAACAGAAGGAGCTGAAAAGATATAGATAAGATTAGTGACATATGTAAAGGCCCAGATACCGGGTGACGAAGTCTACCCAGCTGAAAAGGCTGAAGCCAGAAGTAATAGGAAGGCCATGTTCTCCCTAATCCTCCAAGATAAGCTGTTCCATCCAGAATTATCAGCCAACAATCTTCAGGGTATCAGGCTGAAAATGAACTTTCAGACTGCTTTGATTCCTCATCCATAAATGAGAAAGTGCCTGAAGGATCTTTATTTATTCTCGCTCCCACCGAAACACTCTTCAAAAAGTGCCAATATACTACCAACAGATGCATAAAGCCTGCTGCCTTTGATTGACAGAACATGATATAAAGCAGCACTCACTTGACATTTCAGTTTCATAAGACTCCTAGCAGGGGGAGGAAAAAAAAAAATCTTAAAAAAAAAAACACCAGAAAATAAAGAGGATTTATGCAAACTCCTACGAATATTTTCGAAATCAAATTGAACAGTTTTATGTCTCTCCAGCCCTTATTTGATATTTGGGGCTGCAGATGACTCATTTCAGCGGGAGTAATTTCACCCATGTGCTTATTGATGTTTACGGCTTATTAAAACAAAGTATTTACATGGTAATGTTGGTTGATTACTGGATGTTTAAGTTGCTTAGTTATAAATGATTGGGATATTCACTCTGGGGAAAGAGCTATTTAATGTGGTGTTGTGCGTGCTTTCATTTAGATTTCAAAATAAAGTAATTGAAGGAGAAAATGTCATCCACACCTATGCATTTCGGTTTTGAAAGGTCATCCCACGGTTAGTTTGCACATTTTCAAATTCTTGTCACATTGCTCAGTAAGATATTAAAGTCAACCGCGCCCCTCTGCATATTTCTTACAACTGGCACGTAAAGGTTCTGTTTGAAATGAGAACTGAATTTAGTGCCTACGTATTTCTTAAGGAACAAAAGTTGAAAAATCTTCCATGTGACCTCTCAGAAAAGGTACTAATCCTTTTAGTTTGATCAGTGGCATTTCTTTTTAGATTTAATTTCTCGGTAAGATCGTTTGCCGGTGACCAGAAGTTGGAGTTGTACGTTCTACAAAAACCATAGGGTACTAAACTCCAGCATGCCAGCGTTTTCCTGACCAACGTCAAAGCTACTTTGGATCCAGGGGTTGAATTTACGTCAACCAAAGAGCAATTCAAAATGGTAACTTTCACACTGCGAAGAAAAGTCGGGGTAAGTAGGAGCAAGAGAATGAAGATACCAAATTTGACAAATTTGCCTTCAAGAGGTCTATGCTAGGTGAAAGTCAGTTTTATTTCAAACATAACTAGTTTAAGCTGTGTCTCCTCTAATGTTTCTCTTAAGTAAGAAATACTAAAAATCAGCAGAGAGTGTTAAAATATATCTGGTTTGTCATCTTAGTCACCTAGTGCTGCTATAACAGAAATACCACAAGCGGATGGCTTTAACTAAGAGAATTTTATTCTCTCACAGTTGAGTAGGCTACAAGTCCAAATTCAGGGCGTCAGCTCCAGGGGGAGGCTTTCTTTCCGTGTCGGCTCTGGAAGAATGTCCTTGTGATGCATCAGTCTGCCCTTGGTCTGGGAGCATCTCAGCGCAGGAACCTCAGGTCCAAAGGATGCGCTCTGCTCCTAGTGCTGCTTTTTGGTGATATGAGGTCCCCAACTCTCTGCTTGCTTCCCTTTCCTTTTATCTCTTGAGAGATACAAGGTGGTGCAGGCCACACCCCAGGGAAACTCCCTTTACATCAGATCAGGGATGAGACCTGGTGAGGGTGTTACAAACCCACCCTAATCCTTTTAACGTAAAATTTCAATCACAAAATGGAGGACCACCACGGAATACTGGGAATCATGCCCTAACCAAGTTGATACACACATTTTTGCGGGGGGGGGGGAACATAATTCAATCCATGGCATTGGTATAGTGGTTTCTTCTAGAAAGCAGTAGTCTTTTTTACAATGCTTGTTTGTGAGGCAGGAATTTTGTATACTCTCTCTTATCTAAGTTTCACAATAACCCTATGAATGAGCACTATTATGATCTCCATTTTACAGAGAAAGAAACTGAGGCTCAGCAAGGTTAATAAATTCCCGAGACCACACAGCTAAAGAGTAGCTGAGTCTGACTCCACACTCAGCTCTGTCGGACTGCAAATCCAGCCTTTTGGGCACCACTTTATATTGCTGGAAACCTTGGTGGCATAGTGATTAAGTGGTATGGCTGCTAATCAGAAGGTCAGCAGCTTGAATCCACCAGGAGCTCCTTGGAAACTCTATGGGGCAGTTCTGCTCTGTCCTACAGGGTTGCTCTGAGTCAGAATTGACTCGATGGCAACAGGGTTTTTTGGTTTATACTGCTGGTTTCAGAAACCCTGGTGGTGTAGTGGTTAAGTGCTACTGCTGCTAACCAAAGGGTCGGCAGTTTGAATCTGCCAGGTGCTCCTTGGAAACTCTATGGGGCAGATCTGCTCTGTCCTATAGGGTCACTATGACTCAGAATAGATTCAACGGCACTGGGTTTGGTTGGTTTCAGTATTGCTGGTTTCTGACTCTCTTAGTTGGGAGTTGCTTCCACACATCTCTTGCACACACAGTTATTTTATATTATAATGGAGAAAACCAACAAGAGTCCATATTTTACTTGTAAAATCTCTGGATCTTCAGTCATGATGAAAAGATTTCAGACTATGCAGTGTGCATAGGATTGCCACAATATGCTTCTCTGGTATGAGTTTGTGTGTGTGTGTGTACACGCACATATGTAACAGAGTTATTCTACCATTCTAACATATATTCTCCATCCACAGAATATATTCTTTGCTAAAGGCAGCTTATCAGAATGACACAATTTCAGGATACACACAAATTAAATCCTTCACTTAAAACACAAAAATTCAATATGCAGACTAGATTCCAAAAATGGCTATTTAGCGCAGAATTGTTGAATAATTCATGCTGTAATACATGGGCAAATTCTGTACTCAGTTGGCATGGGTACAAGTCACGTATAAGCTAATGCATTTTACTATAACTCATGGTCACTATTTATTGTTCAAATTTCTTCCAAATGCATAATGTTGCTTACAGAGGGAAGAATAGAAGTGTAGATGAATCAATCAAGGTTCCCTTACTAAGCCTTCCATAAGTCAGCAATAGATGACATTTACAAATAAAGACTATGCTTCTTTTTTTTTTTTTAAAGTAAATAAAAAATCTACCCTTATTAGCACAGGAAATACATTCCTGGTAATACGAATGAATGCTAAGTGAATCAGCACCACACACATTCACCACGGCATAGTCCTCCCCCACGCCATTCCCACCACCCCGCCTCCACCTCCACCCCCACCCACCCTCCCCGTGAGGATGTGGTCTCTACGTGGCATATTTTCAACCATTAACAGCGCCTAAGGCAAGCCTTGCTAGAAAGCAGACACTCGGTAAATATTTGTCAAATGAATGAATGGATTATCCATTCACTTCAACTCCCCTGAAGTCATCTCATGCCTTCCGGCATTGTTTCTCCTGGGTGCAGGTCACACCGTTGTAGTCCATCACCCTGGCTGCAGGGATGTTTATACTGTCTGAGGATTTCCATCCATCCAGGTTGCCTGCTGGCCTTACTCCTGTTTCCTTACCTGCAAGCTCTTTCTTCCCTTGAAGGTACCTCAAGCCCCCATCCACCTTGCATTTTAAAATCCCATTTGACAGTCTAATTTGAACTATTGCCCACCTCTGCATGTTTACTAACATCCTTTTTATCAGCTATGACAACGTAACAGCAGAATTAGACTCAAAAGGGTCAACAAATGGACTGACAAACATCATTCAAATTGACAAAAGTATCTGGTGGTCTGTAACCATTGACTGACAGAGCCCAGCTTTCCAACCCCCTCTTCTGTACTGCTGCTCAAGATAGGAAACTCATGTATTAATTACATTATTCAGTATATAACCCAAAAAAACCCAAACCCAGTGCCGTCGAGTTGATTCTGACTCCTAGTGATCCTATAGGGCAGAGTAGAACTGCCCCATAGAGTTTCCAAGGAGGGCCTGGCGGATGCAAACTGCCAGCCCTTTGGTTAGCAGCCGTAGCACTTAGCCACTACGCCACCGGGGTTTCCATTCAATATATACTTTATATATATATATATATATATAAATGTATTTCTGCGACAAAGAGCAACATAACAAATCAGTTGCCGTGGAGTCGACTCCAACTCACGGTGACCCCGCGTGTGTCAGAGTAGAACCGTGCTCCCTAGGGTTGTCAATGGCTGGTTTTCCAGCTGGAGATCACCAAGCCTTTCTTCTGAGGTGTCTTTGAGTAGATTCAAATTGCCAACCTTTTAGTTAGGAACCCAGCGCAAGTTAACCATTCACACCACCCAGAGGCTCTAGTAATACAGAAGGAAATGCTAAATATATGCCTGAATTCCAGTTAGAAAACAATAGATTTGTTTTATTTCACTCTTTTATTGAACCATAGCATACATACCATAAAGTGTACAAATCGAAAATATTCATTTGGATGAATTTTCCAAAGGAAATACACACACCACATAACCCAGATGTAGAATATTACCTGCGAGGTAGAAGCCTCTCTCATGCCCCCTTCTAGGCATGACTCACTCTACTCCCACCTCACAGCAAAGGAACTTTGGAATCTATTACCATAGATCAGTTTGCCGGTTTTTTACTTTTTATAAATGTATTATATAATGTAGATTCTTCATATAATGT
The DNA here is from genome assembly GCF_030014295.1 of Loxodonta africana. Taxonomy (NCBI): domain Eukaryota; kingdom Metazoa; phylum Chordata; class Mammalia; order Proboscidea; family Elephantidae; genus Loxodonta; species Loxodonta africana. The sequence goes on along the minus strand of NC_087350.1, from coordinate 30,531,085 downwards.
GGACTGTTCTGTGTCTCTCCTCTTTCATTCATTCATATATCTGAGAGATTCATCTATGTTGTTACCTATCTATACATATACATATCAATATGTATTATATTGATATACATATGAATTGTATATTGATATATATATCACTATACTCTGTCCTATAGAGCCGCTATGAGTTGGAATCAACTTGACAGCAATGGGTTTGGTTTGGTGGTTTCTCATAGCAATATAATTATATGGAGCCCTGGTGGCACACTGTTTAAGAGCTAAAACTGCTAACCAGAAGGTCAGCAGTTCAAATCCACCAGCCTGTCCTTAGAAACCCTATGGATCAGTTCTGTTCTGCTCTATAGTGTCATTATAGTAGGAGTCAACTGGATGGCACAAAACAACAACAATGTCATGGGTTGAATTACGTCCCCCCAAAAAACGTGTATATTAATTTCGTTAGGCCATGATCCCCAGTATTCTGTAGTTGTCCTCCATTTTGTGACTGTAATTTTATGTTAAGAGGATTAGGGTGGGATTTTAACACCACCCTTACTCAAGTCACCTCCCTGATCCAAGGTAAAGGGAGTTTCCCTGGGGTGTGGCCTGTACCACCTTTTATCTCTATAGGGGTAAAAGGAAAGGGAAGCAAGCAGAGAGCTGGGGACCTCATACCACCAAGAAAGCAGCACCAGGAGCAGAGCGCCTCCTTTGGACATGGGGTCCCTGCGCCCAAGAAGCTCCTCAACCAGGGGAAGATTGAAGACAAGGACCTTCCTCCAGAGCCAACAGAGAGAGAAAGCCTTCCCCTGGAGCTGATGCCCTGAATTTGGACTTGTAATGTACTAGACTGTGAGAAAATTAATTTCTCTTTGTTAAAGCCATCTGCCTGTGGTTTTTCTGTTATAGCAGCACTAGATAACTAAGACAAACAACATAATTACATGTATTAGATATTCTTTCACTCTCACTAGTCTTCATTATCTGAATGATAACATCTGAGGAACTAAGTTTCTGAATTTTAGTGCAGCCCAATTTTTCAGTCTTTTCTTTCAGGGTTAGCGTTCTTTGTATTATATTTAAGAAAACATTGCCTAATTCAAAATCAAAAAGATTTTTTCCCATATTGTCTAAGAAGCCATATGGTTTTAACTTTCCATTTAGTTGTAAGATCCTTCTGAAATTGATTTTTGTATATGGTGTGAGTTAGGGATCAAGGTTCATTCTTTTTTTAGGGGGGGTAGGTAAGAATGTCAACTTGATCCAGCATCATTTTTTGAAAAGAACATTGTTTTACATTGCATTGCAGTGGCAATTTTTTAATAAATAAATATTAATGTGAATCTGTTTCTGGATTCTGTTCTTTCCATTCATCTATTTGCCATCTTTGTATAAATACTGTTTTAATCACTATAGTCAGTAATTACTTACATACAATGCCTAACTTTCCTCCTCTTCTCCAAGATTATCTTTGTTATCCTTGCCCTTTGCACTTTCATACAAATTTTAGAATCAGGTTGTCAATATCCACCAAAAATATCTAGGATTTTGTTTGGAATTTTATTGAACCTCCAGATAAGTTTAGGTAAATTTCACATCTTAAAAATAACGAGTAGACACTAGCAACTTTAAAGGTAAGATAGGAAGCTTAGGGGGCAGTGAGTTTCTATTAATGAGGGAGAAACAATTCAGAAAAGGAGGGTGAGAATGGTTGCACAACTTAAAGAATGTGGTCAGTATCTTTGAAAGGTACATGTAGAAATTATTGAATTGGTATATGTTTTGCTGTGTACACTGTCAACAATTTTAAAAAATTATTTTTGTATTAAGAAGGTTGTTTTTTTAAAAGCCATTAAAATGTACACTTTAATGGGTAAATTTTATGGTATGTAAATTATATATCAATAAAGCTGTTTAAAAAAATGAGTATTCTAATCCTTAATATGATATATCCATTCATCTATTTAAATATTTTAAAATTTATCTCAGGAATGCTGCTTAGTTTTTTATGAAGAAATTTTTACATCCCTAGGTATTTCATTTTTTTAATACTACTGTACATAGTATGCTTTTTCTCAATGTTATTGTTTTAATAGTTTACTGCTGAAATCTAGAAATATAATTTCTTAGATGTTAACCCTATATCCAGCAATCTTTCTAAATTCATTCATTAAATCTAATAATTTATTCATAGGATCTTTTAGATTTTCTATGTATACAATCACATCCTTCGCAAATAACAATGTCTTTTTCTCTTCTTTTTTAATCCTTATGCTTTCTTTTTTTTTCTGGAAACCCTTGTGGCATAGTGGTTAAGTGCTACAGCTGCTAACCAAAGGGTCAGCAGTTTGAATCCACCAGGCAGGCATTCCATGGAAACTCTGTGGGGCAGTTCTACTCTGTCCTGTAGGGTCACTATGAGTCGGAATTGACTCAACGGCACTGGGGTTTTCTTTTTTCTTGCTGATAATGCTTCCGTGGACCTCAGTACAATGTTGAATAAAAGTGAAAATAGCTGACATCTTTATGCCTTTCCCAGATTAAAAGTAAAAACTTTCAATACTCAACTTTAAGTTGATTATTATATATAATATATAATATTATAAATATAGTTATACATATATTTTTTAAATACATATTTTCAGACTGAGGAAGTTTCTACTTCTAGGTGTCTAGGATTTTTTATTATAAATAAATGTTGGATTTTACCAAATGCTATTAATACATCTGTTGAGACAACAGCATATTTTTTTCTTTATTTTATAAATGTAGTAAATTTCATTGATTTTTGGATGTTAAACTAACTTTGTGTTCCTAGAAAACTCTAATTTGCTTTCTAATATCCCTTTTACATGTTGCTATATTCAACCTGCAAATACTCTGTTTAGAATTTTTGTTTCTATGTTAATAAGAGATATATGTTGGCAAAATAATCAATACCTGCTTATGAGTTCTACCGCCTATCAGTTTGTCATAAATGGTGGCTTGTGAGTTTGCTATGATGCTGGAAGCTATGGCACTGATATTTCGAATTTCAGCAGAGTCACCCATGGTGGACAGACTTCAGCGGTGCTTCCAGACTAAGACAGACCAGGAAAAAAAGTCCTGGTGATCTACTTCCGAAAATCAGCCAATGAAAATCTCATGGATTACAACGGAATATTGTCAGATATAGTGCAGGAAGATGAGCCCCCCGGGTTGGAAGGCACTATACTAGAGCCACAATACTGAACTTAAGCATACCAATGATCGTGAAGGTGGCGCAGGACCAGGCAACATTTCTTTCTGTTGTTAAACAGAAGGTCACCATGATTCGGAGCTGACTCAATGGCAACAACAATTTATGAATTGATAGCATCAAGTGACTTCATATCGATGTTCATTAAGCAGCCGAAGAACGTCTTTCAACCAGAAAATTGACCTTCTGCCCTGTATCTCTTAAAATACCAAGCCTTAGACATGCGTGAGAAAATAGAGACAAGAGCTTTGTGATTCCTCCTGGATGATGCATCTGCATAACAGGAGGTGGGATGGAATGCTTGGTCTGCCTTTAGGATAAAGCAGTACAACCTTCTTAATACAAAACCAGGTAGAGATGGGGGTCTACCTATGTCTCTAGCCTCACATCTCACTCTGAGTTTCCCCTACCCCAATCATCTTGCTGTTTGGTTCAGATACTGACCTCCTTGAAATTCCTTGAATATTCTAAACTTTCCCTCACCTTAGAGATTCTGATTCTCTCCTGATTTTTTTAGGATTCAGTTAAATTTTCCTCTGTTGTTGGGTCTTATTGTATAGGGATATCACTCGGGATGGGCACTATGTCTTACTCATGTATTTTATCCCATAAACTTGACTGGCACAAGAGGCACTCTAGAAACACTGTTTAAATGAATGAATGAATGAAAATGTGCTTACTACAATTCTCCTATGTCTACTGGTCATCTCAGTAAAGGAACTATTTTTAAAAAATTGCTGTCACATCCATTCTGACTTACAGTGAAAGAAAGAAAAGTGAAAAAAGCATTGTAAGGGATACAATAACAGATAAGACAGAAAAACTCAAGAAACTTATAGTCTAGTTGAGGGGAGAGCCAAGTAACATAAAAGGTGTAAATTTTAAAATTACAAATTAAGGGAAGTTCCATGACAGGAAAAAATCAGATCCTAATCCCCAGAACATCAGAAACAGAGAGAATGCTTGCTTCACAGAGAATTATCAGGGTTGGCCTTTCTGAGGTGTGACATTTAAGCTGACTCGTGAAGAATGAAAAGGCCGGTCAAGCCCTTACCCTTATAGGATTCTGAACCAGGGCACCTACCTAATGATAATTTTATTCAGATTCATTTATCTCAGCAGGTCTCAAAGTATGGTCCAGGGACCACTGGGGATTCCAAAACCCTTCCAGGGGAGCCATGGGATCAAACTATTTTTGTAATAATACTAAGGTTATTTTGCCTCTTTCACTCTCATTATCTCATGAGAGCTTGGTAGAGTGTCCCAGAGGCTACATGACATGTAACTTCACAACAGATTGAATGAAGAAGCTGTCGTCCATTAAGCCGACAAGAAAAAGATTTGCAAAAATGTAAAACAATGCCACTCTTTTCACTATTTGTTTTATATAATACCCAAAACCAACCAAAACCATTGCCATGGAGTCAATTCTGACTCTTGGCAACCCTATAGGACAGAGTAGAACTGCCCCGGTGGATTTGAACTGCCAGCTTTTTGGTCAGCAGCCAAGCTCTTAACCACTATGTCCCCAAGGCACCTTATATAATACAGTTACATTGATTAAAAGTGTGTTATTTCTGTGAATGTGCAATGAGTTTTCTATTGCTGTTTTATGATAATTTACTAAACACTTTAAAAAAATTCCAGTTTTAGTTTCTAACATTGACAAACAAAACCCACATAAACAAAAGCTCTTTTGAGTTTTCAATAATTTTTTTAAAAGTATAAAAGACCTACCACTAGCATAGCTGGTAGAATTGAGATCATGTAAAGGGAATATGATTAATATATGAACTGAAGATACCCAAGACTATGTGTGTGTGTGTATGTATGTATGTGTATGTTTGTATGTATGCGTGTGTATGTGTGTGTGTGTGTAACGAACTCTCCAACTTTGGACACAAATGCCTGGAAACTGAAACAGTCAAACATCTCCAGTGTTTCAAAAAGCCTCATGGTTAGCAAGTTACATACAAACCATTCTGGGTATTTGAGTGAACACGGGCAGGGCTCTGTGGTGAGGAGACTTCTCATCCAATTATTTGGTACCCCATAGACCCAGCCTGAGCATATTCCATTTTAATTAGAATTTTTTGCAGCCTTTTGTTTATAGCACAAGGGATAGGGAACCAGGCAGCCTTAGGTGAAATAAAAATAGAACTAACTCCTCAATTTAAACTTCTGGAATCTTTTCCTTCCAATTTTGCCTACAGGTCTCTCCCACCCAGTTATTCGGCACCAGGACTGCTTAGCCATGGTCCGAGATGATGGAGCCTGAACCCGACCGACTTCATAAAAGATTCAGTCACTGGTCACCTCGCCGGCTCTCTGGGCACCACAGGCACAGTGTCTCCATCATAGTTTGGTCTGAGTTTCTCTTTCATTGGCCAAATTAAAGTAATTAAGCCACGAGTTGAAGAAAAATTATCTCTCTCTCTGTGTGAAAGTCATGCCTGCTTTACCCTGTGTCTGAAATTAACTAGCCTCCCCCAAGAAGTCAACAACAAAAAAACATCCCCCAAAGTGAACACTGAAATTACAGAATATATTCAATAAGCAGATTTTCTTTCTCTGGCTACTCTTATGGCTTTTTTTTTTTTTTAATATGTTACAGCATAAGAAACACCTATATTTTCACCAGGTTTAGAAGCAGAAATTACCATATTACTTTTGAGACTCCTTCTGTTTGAGGTTGTAGCCTATTTTGTTTATTGTAGGCATATGAATATAAATTACATATGAAAATACTTTGTACTATAGAAGTATATACTAATACATTGAATTGTTATCATAAGTAAAGAAAGCAAAATAAAATATGACCTCTTTTAAATAAGCGCCATTGGCAATTTTCCTATCTAATCCTCTTCCAGTGATCTGACAGAGTGTCTTATTGATTCCAAAAGAACATTCTGTACACAGAGTCTGTGTGTCATCAAGTTACCAATCTGTAACCTGGAGCCCTCTTTGCTTAAAAATCCCCAGGTCCTTCTTAGATACCAATCTATTAATCTACTCCCAGGAGACTCTCTATTAGCAAAGTTCTAAAACATACATTCTGATACCTAGCTAAGTGCTGAAACAAAAATAATGGTGTTATATACAATACAGTTCTGCTCTGTCCTATAGGGTCGCTATGAGTCGGAATAGGCTCAACGGCACTGGGTTTTGTGTGTGTGTGTGTGTATACAATACACAATAATCGAACTTTACCATTAAGTTTGTAATTATTTACACTGATGTCTTTGACAGTAGTTAAACATTCTCCCAAACTCAATTTTCCATTTCAGATAGCCAGAAGGTTCTCAGAATTTTAGGAAAAAAATAAACACGAAAAGTCAAGCACTAGACTAACAAACTCAGTAATTGTAATTTCTATTCTGAGGACTCAATTGTTTGAACAGATTTGACTAGAAAAGTAACATTCAGTGAATGTGAGAATGTGGGATCACTATATTTGAAATAGATTGCTAACGCTAGTTAAAAAGACATTGTGACACTGTAAAATGAAACTACTTCATTGTAATCTGTTGTTAAGGACTATGAACACATGAACACAAATTTTGTCAAAAGAATTTTATAAATTCCATAAAGTGATTATTGGGCATATCACTTTAACGTGCTTAAGCTTCTGTGCATATTATGACTATGATTTGGAAATGTGGGTCTACACGATGTATTTACGTCAGAGATTTACTTGGGTGTGATATAATCCTTTGTGCACCAAAGTGTCTGTATCCCATATTCAATTTCCTGAGGATGCAAATGATTAATGCACCAAGTGGCTAACCAAAAGTTTGGCGATTCCAGCCCACCCAGAGGTGCCTTGGAAGAAGGCCTGGTGATCTACTTCTAAAAAATCAGCCACTGAAAACCCTACGGGACAGAGTTCTACTCTGACACACATGGGGTTGCCACGAGTCAGAGTCTACTCCACGGCAAATGTTTTGTTTCTTTTTTCCCTGATCACTCTAAAATGAAGAAGGGTGAAGGAAAGATGTGAAAATAGTTTTTCTTCCTAAATTTGCTACCACTCTTAGCAAACAGCATTAACAAGTGAAAACCTCACCACGCTATATTAAAAGATGAGGAGTTCATAGAGACCCCAGATGACCTAAAGAGTTTCCTCCTGTTTTTCAGTGCATCATATGCTTAGAAAGAAAGCTTTTTGAGGGAAAAGAAGAGACAAGGGTGGAATTTCACCTTTATGATGTAAGTAAATTTGCTTTGGAATCCCTGGGTGGTGCAAACTGTTAACCTGTTCTGCTGCTAACCGAAAGGTTAGAGGTTCCATTCCACCAAAGCTGCCTCAGAAGAAAGGCCCGGTGACCTGCTCCTGAAAAACCAGCCATTGACACACGTGGCTGACATACATAGAGTTGCCATGAGCTGGAATCGACTCTATGGCAACTGTTTTTGTTGTTGTTGTTGTTGTTGCCTTTGCTTCAGAGAAGAAATAAGAACCCGGCTACTTCTTTGGTAGCCCTGATACGTTTCTGAAAGGCAGTGGCATGCCCTGTGTTAATGAAATAATAGCTTTTGCCCCAAATGAATCAATCTGTCAATCACACACAATAAATTGGATTATAAAACTATTAGCATTTATTTAAATGTATTTAAATTGCCTTTGTGTTGCTAATGAAGATTTTATAAACATAGACTAGAACCAAAGTCTATATAACAAGAATAGCATGAATCAGGCAAACTATTTGGAGTCTCATATGTTTAACACCTGGTACATCTGAAATTTTTTCATCAGCATTTCATGTTTTTCTTTTCTCCCGTCTATCTATAGGTAATGTTGCTAATGAATAATGCAAAGGATATAAAGTTTCTCCTTTCTTCTTACCTTCTTTCCATTCTCGTTGGTTGGAGGTGAGCATCAACTGGTACTCCAGTGGGGCAGGACACAGTTTGCAGGGTGAGGCCTGAAGAAAAACCTGTGCAATCAGGATATTGGCTACTTAGGGGTACTGAATATATAAGGAAATAAGTTGAGAATAATAAAAGCCAGATTTCTCACTGTTGGAGAAAGGAATTACAAATGTGGAAAAAAGGAATGCTGGAGTTAACCCTGTCATACTGGACTGGAATTGAAAGTGTCAGAGTAGGGTCACAGTTTTCAATATACATAAATAGAATAGATACAGGTGTATGTGTATATGTGTGGGTGTGTGCATACATGCGTATATTTCCTGGCTTTGTCTGTGGCCTACCTACATGCAATGGCATCCCAGCAGCAACAAGCATCCTAGCTACTCAGATCTTCATTTCTAAGTAGCATTCTCTACTTAAAAGAAATCAAGGGTCCCTGGGGAAATGGCTGAATGCAGTGCTGGAATGCAGATACAATGGTACAAGCCTGGAACATCTTGTTCCAGAAAGTAAGAAAATGTTCAAAGAATTTTTGGGACATGTCAAAAGGACATAGGAGACAGTTTGAAGGGACTTTCATTGGCAAAGCCTGAGACAATATGATTATCAAGACAAACAATGATAATAATGGATTGTAACTCATTGAGTAAAATAGGAGTCAAAGTCAATACTAATATAGATAGACGATGAAGACGGATGGATGGACGGATGGACGGACGGACCAATGGACAGACGGACAGATGAATGGGCGGACAGACAGATGGATGGATGGATGGACAGACAGATAGATAGCAATGGGCAGAAGAGAAGGGAAAGTTCTACCTTAGAGGAGAATATAAAAGAATAAATATAAAAGGAATAATACCCACCACCACCAAGTCAGTTCCAACTCATGACCACCCCATTGTGTCAGAGTAGAAATGTGCTCCATAAAGGTTTCCAATGGCTGATTTTTAGACGTAGATTGCCAGGCTTTTCTTCCAAGGAGGCTCTGGGTAGACTGGAACCTTCAAACATTTGGTTATCAGCTGAGAGTGTTAACCATTTGCACCACCCAGGGACCCTAAAGGAATGATAGAACTTAAAAACTGACACATTTGGCATTCATTATGGAAATAATTGATTCAGGCAAGAGTCATCTCAGGAGGCTAAAGCTGGTGGGGAAACTTTGATAAGGAACAGGATATTCCTATAGTCTCAAAGTATCCCTGCCAAATTGCTTAATTATTCATTACTTAATAAGCACAAAACACACATTAAGTAACCTTAAAGCAGAGAAACATGGCAAACACCATCTAAACCAAGTGATAGGAGTTAACATCACCAAGACTAAGATATATTGACGTGTGTCCCAGAAGAACACAACATCACTTCTCTGGTACTTCCGTATAAAGTTCATAACGCACAAGAAATCACCAGATAAACCAAAATGGTGGAACATTCTACAAAATAACTGGCATGCACTCTTCAGAAATAGCAAAGTCATAAAAGACAAGGAAATATTCCATATTGAAGGAGACTGGAGAAACATGACAACTAAAAGCAATAGGTGATCTTGGACTGAATCCTGAACTTACAGGACAACTGGAAAAATTTGTAGGGGGCCCGTGGTTTAGACGGTGACATTTTATCAGTGTCAATTCTGTGATTGAGAAGAATGGACTGCAGTTATAAAAACAGTGTCCTTGTTTTTAGGAGATGCACTCTGTGGTATTCAGGAGTAACGAAATGTCATGTCTACAACTTATTCTCAGATGGCTCAGAAAAATATATAGTAATATGTATGCATGTGTGTATTTGTGTATGTGCGTTTGTAGACAGAGACAGAGAAAGAGAGCGATAAACATACTAAAAAGGCCAATATTTGGGAACCTGACTGAAGGGTATGCCATACATCTTCGTACTGTTTTACATCTTCTCTGTAAATCTGAAATCATTTCAAAATAAAAAGTTAACAGAAAAATTTAATGCTGTCTGCCTGTCTTAGTCATGTAGTCCTACTATAACAGAAATACCACAAGTAGATGGCTTTAACAGAGATTTATTTATTTATTCTCTCAAAGTCTAGTAGGCTAGAAATCTGAATTCAGGGCATCACTTCCAGGGAAGTGTTTTGTGTCTCTCTGTCGGCTCTGGGGGGAGGTCCTTGTCATCAGTCTTCCCCTGGTCTAGGAGCTTCTCAGCACAGGAATCTTCAGTCCAAAGTATGAGCTCTGCTCCCTGCATTGCTTTCTTGATGGTATGAGTTCCCCAGTCTCTCTACTTGCTTCTCTCTTTTCTATCTCAGCTAATCTTGTAGATTGAGTCCTGCTGCATTAACGTAAATGCTGATAATCCCACCTTATTAACATCATAGAGGTAGTTTTTACAACACTTAGGAAAATCACATCAGATGACAAAACGGTGGACAATCACACAATACTGGGAATCATGGACTAGCCAAGTTGATATATTCTGGGGGGGACAAAATTCAATCCATAACATCACCCCTCAATAAAAGGGCATGAAACTGTGATTTTAAAAAACACAAGTACCAACAGAAAAAAAAAAAAAAGCAATGGCCCAGAAAGTCTACAAAAAATAATTCAGGGGTGTATTAAACTATCAAAAATATAACAAGGAAAAGGAGTTGTCTATTTTGCCCATTTCTGCCTCCTAGGAGATGGATCTCAAAATTTGCGTTCCAAATTTATGTCCACTTTTCTCTATTTCAATTTATTGATTTCCAGTTTCTCAGAGAATCATTTTAGCAAATTGAATCGCTTTCCAATATTTCTCAGTGAGGCCACCTTCCAAATATCCTGTCTAAAACTTTATAAATGTTCTCAACATAATGACATATTACGTCCCTTCCGTGCAGGAAAACAGAGGTTTTTTAATTTCCAAACAATTCCTAGACTATACCTAGTATTTTCATTTGAGGTATTGTGCCTGAAAATTGCTTCTCCCTCCCCTGCCCCTAGAATGTGGACTCGAACTCTACCTTGGGTGACAGGCAGAAAGAAGGAATATTATCAGAGATGTTTCTTTTCAGGACAGGAGTTTTGTAATACAACCAATTTCATGTTTTCTCTTTGATTTTCTCTAGTTCTAGATATTGAGTTTTATGATTAAAGTTTAAGACTATCTTCTAGGTATGATTTTTTTTTTTTTTTTAAGGGAAAGAATCTTAGTCTCAACATTTATCTGGGTAATAAACTACAATTGGCAATCCTTTCCCTGTATCATGTTCTTCTAAGTTTTAAAATTTTTTGGTCAGTGAGCAATTGTGTTTTAGGAAGTTAAAAACTTCTCCCCCAAAAGAGACTAAATCCTGTGTTTGCTGTGTTGTTTTGGGAAGATAAGAAAATTGAGTTTGGGTGGAAACCTAGTATTACAGAGGTCCTAGCTAGATTCAAAACGACAATGGCAATAAGGCAGAAGAGGAGATGTTGGCAGTGATGATGGAAATAGTGAAGAAAAAGGAGGAGAAAGAAGGGGAGTAACTGATGACGATGATAGCTGCTAACGTTTGAGGGCTTATATAGGCTCTGGTTTAAATCCTCCACGTGCGGTCAGCACATATAATCCTTAAAATAATCCCCTGAAGGTAGGCTTTGTCATGCTCTCCATTTTATAAATGAACAAACTGAGTTCCAAAGAGGCCAGGTAAGTTACCAAAAGTAACAGAACAAATGAAACACGGACCCAGGTTCCAAACCCAGGTCAACGTGTATCACTCAGGCTAATATGTTGAATTAAGAGTTGCCCCTCTCCTTCCTGGCCCCCTCCACCAACACACACCTGCTGTATCCCCTGAATTTTCATAGAACCCAGGAGTTGAATGGGAAAGAATTTTAATCCTGGTCACTGCTGTTGTTCAGATACATAAGACACATCTGACACTTGTGGGGCAGGGGGATTATAAAAGCCAGATTATAGAGAGCAACTCCGAAAGGTAGAAAGGATGAGAAAGAGAGAGAACTTCATAAGTGAAGTGAAGAATGGATCAGTAACACTGCTGGAGCAGCCAAATCAACGTCAACAGTCAGGTGGCATAAGAGCAGCTCAGTACTCAGCCACCAAAAGGGACAACCTGAGCAAAAGCGGCAGCCAAGGGAGACAGGGGAGCACGCAGGCTGCAGTGTGAATTTCACGTGAGGAAACCTTTCTGGGAAATTGAAGTGAGACCCGAGTAAACAGAAGGGCTGAATTTCTGTTTTGAGGGGTAGGATCTCTTGAGTTCTGAGACTTCGGAGCAAAGTATTAAAGGGAACCATTCTCAGATCTACAAGCTCTTGGCACACAAGAACACTTGGGTTAACACTAATATTGAAGAGAACACTCCCTTTTTATTGAGCATCCAGGATATCATGTTTGATAAGGGAGAGGGTCAGCGAAAACAAAGGAAACCCCTAATGAGATGGATTGACACAATGGCCACACGATGGGCTGAAATACACCAATGATCAAAAAGAAGGCACAGTACCAGGCAATGTTCTGTTCTGGGATGCACAAGGCCACCATGAGTGGGAGCCAACTCAACAGCAGCTAAGAACAGGTTTGCTCTGAGTACAGGTTTACTTATTTCCATACTTACTAATTGAATTCTTAAGATCCTTACTTTTACTTCATAACTAATCATTGTGAAGGATGAGCCAGAAAGAAAAAACAAACAAAAAAGCTAAAACTATGATTCCAAGTTCTGAATATTTTCCTAACAAACTCCAACCATCCAAATGTGAAAACTGATTTGTTATCTTCCTTGCCATCCTTCCCAAATATTGAGAGAAGCTTATTTAGACATTGAAGCAGATCCGGCACACTCCTGTAACTGCGTTCATTCACTCATCCAGCAATTACTTGATGAGTCCTGTTCTGTGAGAGGTACTAAATATACGCAGTGAACAATGCAAAGATCCCCCACCCTGCGGAGTTTACAGTCTAGTGTGCACAGAAACCAATAACATCATGCATAATTATTAAGTAAATTATTGGGGATGTTAGAAGGTGCCAGCGATATGGAGAAAAGAAAAAGTAGAGCAAAGAGAATCAGGAATCCTGAACAAGGGGAAGGAAAGGGAAGTGCCGACCTTATGCTTAGCAGCCATATCACTTAACCATCGCACCACCAGGGCACCGTTAAGTAGTATGGATAGTTTTAATGCTTCGTCATGAGAACAAGCCAGAATTGTTTCCTCTGATCCACCCCCAGGCTGTCTCCAAATGTGCCTCCAATAACCTGTTGTAAAGTTGCCCAGATGACTATTTCCAGTTGGAATCATTTAACTGCAGCCCTTGTACGTGATGACAAAATTGATTGATACCTTATAGCATTGTGTAGTTTTAGAAATGAAAAACAGCTAATTAGAAAACAATTGACTTCTCATCCCATGAGTAGGAAAACAGAGGCCCCAAATCACCGAGCCAGTGAATGGCATAAAGACAAACAAAATATAATTTTGTGGGAAAAAAAAGTCTTTTTTGTGAACAGTTTTCTAATTTCTGATAATGAATTTATTCTTATATTCCTTGATTACTTTTTATTCCTCACTCGCACGCCATCCCCAATTCTGTTCCTCCCTGTCCTATTCCTTAATTTTTCAGTTGTCTGTGTGTATTTGTGTGTACCCGTTAGATGTTTGCTTGTTTTGTTTTCATGTAAATACAAAAACTAGGAATATATTGCCATTCAATCCCTCTTAAACACAAAAGTAGCATATAGACACAGTCCTGTGCTGTGATTTACTTAGCTGACTTTTTAAAAGAGATCACTTACCTTTTCCCCTAAATTCTCCAGTTCCTATATTGCAGTGAAGGACATGATACTAGCAATGATCTTCCTTGGTAGTGGCTGGGAGTATGGACCAGAATTCTGTAATCAAAGTGTCCGTTAGAAAGGCTGCAGTTTGACTGCAGATAGATACTTTACTCTTCCCTTATAACAAGGACCCCCAAGGTAGGTGTTGCTGGCATTAAGTCAGCAGTTCAACAATGAATCAGGGAACTGGATCTTGTTTTCCCGCGCTACCGTTCTTGAAAATTATAGCTCTTGCCATTACCTTGCAGCTATTAGACGGCTACTGTGCCTTTAGGGTGGAGTCTCTGGGTGGTGCAAACAGTCAATGAGCTCAGCTGCAAATCAAAAGTCAGATTTGTTCATTCTTCTGGCAGTCCGCGGTATATTCAATATTCTTTGCCAACACCATAATTCAAATATACCAATTCTTCTTCAGTCTTCTTTGTTCACTATCCAGCTTTTGCATGCAGATGAGGTGATTGGAAACACCATGGCTTGGGTCAGGCACACATTAGTCCTCAAAGTGACATCCTTGTTTTTTAACATTTTGAAGAAATCTCTTGCAGCAGATTTGCCCAATGCAATGCGTTGTCTGATTTCTTGACTGCTGCTTCCATGGGTGTTGATTGTGGATACAAGCAAAATGAAATCCTTGACAACTTCAATCTCTTCAACATTTATCATGGTTTTGCTTATTGGTCCAGGTGTGAGGACTTTTGTTTTCTTTATATTGAGGTGTAATCCATACTGAAGTCTATGGTCTTTGATCATCAAAAAGTGCTTCAAGTCCTCTTCACTTTCAGCTAGCAAGGATGTGTCTTCTACATACGGCAGATTATTGATGAGTCTTTCTCCAATCCTGATGCCCTGTTCTTCTTCATATAGTCCAGCTTCTCGGATTATTTGCTCAGCATGCAGGTTGAGTAAGTATGGTGTATGGTGAAAGGATACACAACCCTGACACACATCTTTCCTGACTTTAAACTATGTAGTATCCCCCTATTTTGTCAGAATGACTGCCTTTTGGTCTAAGTACAGATTCCTCACAAGCACAACTAAGTGTTCTGGGATTTCCATTCTTTCCAGTGTTATCCATAATTTGTTATGATCCCCTCAGTTGAACGCTTTTGCATAGTCCATAAAACACAGGTAAACGTCTTTCTGGTTTTCCCTGCTTTCAGCCAGTATTCATCTGACATCAGCAATGATATCCTTGGTTCCACACCCTCTTCTGAATCCAGCTCGAATTTCTGGCAGTTCCCAGTCAATGTACTTTTGATTGATCTTCAGAAAATGTTACTTGTGTGTGATATTAATGATGTTGTTCAATAATTTTGCATTCTGTTGGATGTCCTTTCTTTGGAATGTGTATACTTATGGATCTCTTCTGGTCAGTTGACCAGGTAGCTGTCTTCCAAATTTCTTGACATAGATGAGTGAGCACTTCCAATGCTGCATCCATTTGTTGAAACATCTCAATCGGTATTCTGTTGATTCCTGGAGACGTGTTTTTCACCAATGCCTTCAGTGCAGCTTGGGCCTCTTCTTTCAGTACCATCAGTTCTTGATTATATGCTACTTCCTGAAATGGTTGAACATCAACCAATTCTTTTTGATACAATGACTCCGTGTATTCCTTTCATCTTCTTTTGATGCTTCCTGTGTTGTTTAATATTTCCTCCGTAGAATCCTTCAGTACTGCAACTAGAGGCTTGAATTTTTTCATCAGTTCTGTCAGCTTGAGAAATGCCAGGTGTGCTCTTGTCTTTCGGTTTTCTAGCTCCAGGTCTTTGAATATTTCATTATAATACTATATTTTGTCTTCTCAAGCTGCCCTTTGAAATCTTCTGTTCAGCTCATTTACTTCATCATTTCTTCCTTTTGCATTAGCTGCTTGATATGCAAGAGCAAGTTTCAGAGTCTCTTCTGACATCCACTTTGGTCTTTCTTTCCTGTCATTTTAGTGACCTCTTGCTTTCTTCATGTATAATGTCCTTAATGTCATTTCACAACTCATCTGGTCTTCAGTCATTAGGATTAAATGTGTCAAGTCTATTCTTGAGATGGTCTTTAAATTCAGGTGGGATGTACTCAAGGTAGTAGTTTGGCTTTCGTGGACTTGTTTTCATTTTCTTCAACTTCAACTTGAACTTGCATATGAGCAATAGGTGAACTGTTCCACAGTTGGCATCTAGCCTTGTTCTGACTGATGATATTCAGATTTTCCATTGTCTCTTTCCATAGATACAGCCAATTTTATTCCTATATATTCC
Source organism: Loxodonta africana (assembly GCF_030014295.1). Lineage (NCBI taxonomy): Eukaryota > Metazoa > Chordata > Mammalia > Proboscidea > Elephantidae > Loxodonta > Loxodonta africana. Next base: position 30,514,944 of record NC_087350.1, on the reverse strand, counting down.
ATCCAGTGAGGTCCACATGTGTAGTCTCTGTTTATGTTATGGAAAAAAGGTATTTGCAGTGAAAAAGTTATTGATCTTGCAAAATTCTATCATGCGATTTCCAGTGTGGTTTCTATCATCAAGGCCATATTTTCCAATTATCGTCTTCTTTGTTTCCAACTTTTGCATTCCAATTATCAATGCATCTTGATTGCATGTTGATCAATTTCAGGCTACAGATGTTAGTAAAGATTAGAGAGGCCTACAAAGCAAAAAATAACACACATGAGGAATATGCTTCTTAGTTCAATCAAAAATATATGAGACCAAATAGGCAGCTCCTGTCTAAAAGCAGGACGAGAAGGTAGGAGGGGACAGGACTGAATGAATGGACGCAGAGAACCCGAGGTGGAAAGTGTGTAAATTTTTGAATAAGAAAATAACTTGAGCTGTATACTTTCACCTAAAGCACAATTTAAAAAAAGAAAAACAAAATAAAAAAAAAAAGAAAACCCTCTGAAGCACAATTCTACTCTGACACACATGGGGTCGCCATAAGTCAGAGCTGACTAGACAGCAACTGGTACTGGTACATTCCTGGCAGGAAGGGGTAACCGGGAGGGGGGAAGAAAAGGCCTCCTCCTCAAGCAGATTTGTGTTATTATTCAGGAAGAAGAGCCCTTCTTGCAAGCCTTTTCATTACATCCCATTGGCCAGAACTGAGTTGCATGCCCATCCCTAGACCAATCACAGCTCAAGAGGCATAAAATTACCTACGGCCCTCTACCAATCACTGTTTATCCTGAGGGGAGGAGCCTATACTCTCAGAGTTCAGGGATCTTTGCCCAATATCTGCCAGAGGCTGTGAGGAATAGTGACTGCTATGTCTAATATTATGAAATTTTATATTTTAAGAAGTGTGAGGGTTCTACTAACTGCTCATAACCTGCCTATTGTCTCATTAGGTTTCTTGCTTTAATATGTTCTTTCAAGGACACAGATTTTTAAGAAGGGATAAAAAGGACACCTAATTACATGAGAGAGCCCTGGTGGTACAGTGGTTAAGAACTAGGGCTGCTAACCAAATGGCTGGCAGTTCAAATTTACCAGCCACTCTTTAGAAACCCTTTGGGGCAGTTCTACCCTGTCCCATTGAGTTGTTATGAGTTGGAATTGACTCCAGGGCAACGAGTTTGTTTTTTTAATTACATGAGAACCTAAAGAGGTACCGAAAATTATACAAGAACAAGAAAATGAAAGTTTTGGGGGATAAGGGTATAATTTCCTAAATACTACACTGCACCATAGACCTAGCTGAGGTGGTGCAGTGGTTAAGTGCTTGGCTGCTAACTGAAAGGTCAGCAGTTCAAACTCACCAGCAGCTCCACAGGTGAAAGATGTGGCAGTCGGTCTACTTCTGTAAAGACTGACAGCCTTGGAAACCCTGTGAGGCAGTTCTACTCCATCCTAGGGGATCACTGTGTATCCAAAGCCACTTGACGGCAGCAGGCTTGGTTTTTGGTTTTATACTGGGTTAGGTTGAGATTATGCCAGGATCTAAAACCTGTGCTCCATTAAGACCATCCCAAACTGCACCATAAATGCAGGTGTAAAGAAATATATACGTAGCCTAGCTTAATGGGTGAAGTAAAAGAACTGAACAGAAGATTTCAAAGGGTGGCTCAAGAAGACAAAGTAAAGTACTATAATGACATCTGCAAAGAGCTGGAGATGGAAAACCAAAAGGGAAGAACACGCTCAGCGTTTCTCAAGCTGAAAGAACTGAAGAAAAAATTCAAGCCTCGAGTTGCAATAGTGAAGGATTCTACAGAGAAAATATTAAATGATACAGGAAGCATCAAAAGAAGATGGAAGAAATACACAGAGTCATTATACCAAAAAGAATCAGTCGATGTTCAACCATTTCAAGAGGTAGCATATGATCAGGAACTGATTGTACTGAAGGAAGAAGTCCAAGCTGCTCTGAAGGCACTGGTGAAAACCAAGGCTCCAGGAATTGATGGAATATCAATTGAGATGTTTCAGCAAATGGATGTACCACTGGTGGTGCTCACTCGTCTATGCCAAGAAATATGGAAGACAGCTTCCTGGCCACCTGACTGGCAGAGATCCATATTTATGCCTATTCCCAAGAAAGGTGATCCAACCGAATGTGGAAATTATAGAACAATATCATTAACATCGCATGCAAGCAAAATTTTGCTGAAGATCATTCAAGAATGGCAGCAGCAGTATATCGACAGGGGACTGCCAGAAATTCAGGCTGGTTTCAGAAGAGGACGTGGAACCAGGGATATCATTGCTGATGTCAGATGGATCCTGGCTGAAAGCAGAGAATACCAGAAGGATGTTTACCTGTGTTTTATTGACTATGCAAAGGCATTTGACTGTGTGGATCATTACAAATTATGGATAACATTGCAGAGAATGGGGGTTTCAGAGCACTTAATTGTGCTCATGAGGAACCTTTACATAGATCAAGAGGCAGAAGTTCGGACAGAACAAGGGAAGAGTGATTGGTTTAAAGTCAGGAAAGGTGTGCACCAGGGTTGTATTCTTTCACCACACCTATGCAATCTGTATGCTGAGCAAATAATCCGAGAAGCTGGACTATATGAAGAAGAACGGGGCATCAGGATGGGAGGAAGGCTCATTAACAACCTGTGTTATGCAGATGACACAACCTTGCTTGCTGAAAGTGAAGAGGACTTGAAGCACTTACTAACGAAGATCAAAGACCACAGCCTTCAGTATGGATTGTACAACATAAAGAAAACAAAAAATCCTCACAACTGGACCAATGAGCAACATCGTGATAAACGGAGAAAAGATTGAAGTTGTCAAGGATTTAATTTAATTGGATCCACAATCAACAGCCATGGAAGCAGCAGTCAAGAAATCAAAAGACGCATTGCATTGGGTAAATCTGCTGCAAAGGACCACTTTAAAGTGTTGAAGAGCAAAGATGTCACCCTGAAGACTAAGGTGCATCTGACCCAAGCCATGGTATTTTCAATCACATCATATGCATGTGAACGCTGGACAATGAATAAGGAAGACTGAAGAAGAATTGATGCCTTTGAATTGTGGTGTTGGCAAAGAATATTGATTATACCATGGACTGCCAAAAGACTGAATAAATCTGTCTTGGAAGAAGTACACCCAGAATGCTCCTTAGAAGCAAGGATGGCAAGACTGCGTCTCACATACTTTGGACATGTTGTCAGGAGGGATCAGTCTCTGGAGACGGACATCATGCTTGGCAAAGTACAGGGTCAGTGGAAAAGAGGAAGGCCCTCAATGAAGTGGATTGACACAGTGGCTGCAGCAATGGGGTCAAGCATAACAACGATTATAAGGATGGTGCAGGAACGGGCAGTGTTTCGTGCTGTTGTGCATAGGGTCGCTATGAGTCGGAATCAACTTGACGGCACCTAACAACAACAACAACAAGCTTAATGGGACGGATCAACACAATAACCACAACAATTGACTCAAACATACCAAAGATCATGAAGATGGCGCAGGACCAGGCAACATTTCGTTCTGTTATGCATAAGATTTCTATGAGCTGGAACTGACTAGATGGCAACTAACTAAAATTACGAAGAGAAAAAGAATAACTTTACAAGGAAGAAGGTTTAATCCAATGATTGACGTTAACATCCCCAGCGGTGAGATCAATTGAAGCCCTGTGCCACTTGATAGGATGAAGAGAGAAAAACACAGCGGGAATGTCTTACCAAGTATGCAAATTTAATCATGAGGAAAGATACAGACAAGCCTAAATTGAGGAACATTCTACAAATTAAATGGCCTGCAATTTTCAAAAGTGTCAAGGTCATGAAAATTAAGAAACTTAATGCAATGCGTGACTCCGGACAGGATCTTTTTTGCTATAAAGGACATAATTGGGACAATTAACAAAACTTTAATTGGGTCTGAGATTAGATAGTGGGTATGTATTTATGTTAAGTGTCTGATTTTGATGTTTATGTTGGTGTTATGTAGGAGAATACTTTTTTTCATTGGAAATGCACACTAAAGTATCCAGAGATGATGAGAGATCGTATTAGCAGCTTAGACTAAAATGGTTCAAAAAAAAGAATTTTTATATTATTCTTGCAAGTGTTCGAGAATCATGAGCCCTGGTGGTTAAGCACTCAGTAGTAGCTAACCAAAAGGACAACAGTTCAAACCTACCAGTTGGTTTGCGGGAGAAAGATGTGGCAGCCTGCTCTGTAAAAATTTACAGCCTTGGAAATCCTATGGGGCAGTTCCACTCTGTCCTATAGGGTCACTATGAATCGAAATTGACTTGACAGCAACGGGTTTGGTTTTCTTGGTTTAGCAAGTGTTCTATAATTTTGAGACTGTTTCAAAATAAAAATATTCTTCTGCTGTTTTCAGTTAATGATACATATGTCATTGTTGTGTGCCATTAAGTGTTTTCTGACTGATAACAACCCTATAGGACAGAGTAGAACCGCACCATAGGGTTTCCCAGGCCATAATATTTACAGGAGCAGATCACCAGGTCTTTTTTCCCGAAGAGCAGCTGGTGGGTTTGAACTGCCAACCTTTTTTGTTAGGAGCTGAGTGCTTAGCAACTGAGCCACCAGGGGTCCTTTGATGATACAGAGAGATGTCAATCCTTTGTAATGGTTTCATCGTCTTCCATCACTGTACAGAAGTAACCAGCTCTCTACCCCTTTTATGGGCATTGGGACATACATGTACCTGTTACACTTTCCGTTCCTGGCGGTTTATTGGCAGGCATTTGAGCCACTTTAGTACATTCTGGCATTGTGATGGATACTGGTGCAACCATCTAAAAAACAAGGAAGTTGGTCTGCACCACATCTGAGTGTTGACAGCCATTCGTATGAAGGAATGCTTATTCGAATGAGGGAGTGCTTCCTGGAGAAGTGGCTATGTGAAGTTCTTGTGTCTTTAGCTTCTGTACTGTGTGACTATATGAAGAAGAATGTGGCATCAGGATTGGAGGAAGACTCATTAATAACCTGTGATACACAGATGACACAACTTTGCCTACTGAAAGTAAATAGTACTTGAAACACTGACGAAGATCAAAGACTACAGCCTTCAGTATGGATTAAACCTCAACAAAAGAAAACAAAAATCCTCAACACTGGAGGACCAATAAGCCAACATCATGATTAACAGAGAAAAGATTGAAGTTGTCAAGAACTTCATTTTACTTGGATCCACAATCAACACCCATGGAAGCAGCAGTCAAGAAATCAAGTGACTTTTTACATTCGGCAGATCTCCTGCAAAAGATCTCTTTAAAGTGTTCAAAAGCAAAGATGTCACTTTGAGGACTAAGGTGTGCCTGACTCAAGCCATGGTATCTTCAGTTGCCTCATAGGCATGTGAAAGCTGGACAATGAATAAGGAAGACCAAAGAATTATTGATGCCTTTGAATTACGGTGCTGGAGAAGAATATTGAATACACCATGGACTGCCAGAAGAATGAACAAGTCTGTCTTGGAAGAAATACAACCAGAGTGCTCCCTGGAATCAAGTATGACAAGACTTCATCTCACGTACTTAGTACATGTTATCAGGAGGGACCAGTCCCTGAAGAAGGACCTCATGCTTGGTGATGTAGAAGGTCAGTGGAAAAAAAGGAAGAACCTCAAGGAAATGGATTGACATTGTGGCTGCAACAATGGACTCAAACACAGCAAGGATTGTGAGGATGGCCCAGTACCAGGCAGCATTTCGTTCTGTTGTACTTAGGGTCGCTATGAGTCAGAGCCAACTCAATGGCACCTCACAACAACAACACAGTGGGATAAGGCTTGCAAGTATGCTTACTATTTCCTTTGTGTTACTGGGAAGGTAAGATTACCGGCATTTGGAAATATTCAAGTAAATGAGGTTTTTGTTGTTGTTGTTTTTTTTTTTTTGGTGAAAACAGTTTGTGATGCACTTCCTGGGCCATGAGACAGATATGTAGTACATGTATGATGTGCTTTTTGGAACGTGGAACTGATATGGCCAGCTTGCATTAGTCACCTTCCTGATGAGAGCTTTCATAAGGGGCTCACTTCCCTGATGACATCTTTGAGAAAGCTCTTGCCTTCTTGATGAGATCTTTTATAAAGTGCTTGCCTCCCTGATGACATCTTTTGTACACTTCCTGGGCCGTGGTACTCACACGTACCACATTTGTGATACACTTCACAGAGCATTGTACCGGTAAGGCCCTCTTGCAATTGGCCCCCCGTTTTTTCAGATACTAAAAATCTACCAACAAAGAATGACCCAGCATCCATTCCATTAGTGAAAAAACATGATATCACCATAAAATTCCAAAAAGAAAATAATTTATCCATTAAAGGGCTATTGGCAGACATTTATATGGCTTCAGATCTTATGTTATCACAACCTATGCCACAATGAATATTTCTGTACTTCTGCTATTTTGCACACGTGCCAGCTTATCTGTAAAATAAATACCTGGAAGTGGAAATTATTTTAACGGATTTTAAATGGAAGTATGTTCCAAGATACATGGGGCACCATGTAACACTATGAAATATTTACTAAATGTATTTTCAGGTTGATTGATCTGGTTTAATAATATTTTCATTAATTAATTCAAGAAATATTTGTTGGGTACCTACTATGTGGCAAAGGCTGTATTAGTCTTAGAAACAGAGCATAATCTCTACTTTGCAAGGACATAGAAGTTTGAGAGATTTAGCAGGCTGAAATTAAGACAATCATGTATCGCTTAACATCCACAATGGGACGTTATGCAATTTGGATATTGTGCATTTCTGTATTGTATGTAGGCAGTCCCTAGGTTAAGCACTCAGCCTCACCCACTGTTCCATCTTCCAGAGGAGCCAAGCAGCCCTCTCAGCCTCCTGTCCACCTGACAAAGCTGGAGAGATGTATCCACTGGTTACAGGCCTTGCTGGGTGTGCAGCTACAGGCCTGGTGGAAGCTGCACCAGTAGCTGGGTTGGGACTTTGCTCACTTCTGGGTGCAGGGTAGGGACACACAGGGGGCACAGAGAGGTAGCTGTGGGGACCAGGTGTGGAGCAGGTGTGTGGGTGACAGGAGCACGGCTGGCAGGTGTGGCCCTGGCTTCCATAGTTCTGTTGGTGCTGCGGCAGCCCCCTGATCATGTGCAGCCACCCCTGCCACCCAGAGCCAGAAGCCTGCTAGGGCCCTGCCAGCCCATGGCAGGACAAGAGTGGAGGAATCATGGTAGGCACTGTCCTGTGCCCAAGTGAATGGCTGCATGGCTAATAGTCAGTTGAACGAAGCCAGGGGGTGGGGACAAGGAGGAAGAGGCACTTTGGGGATTGGGATGCACCCTGGAGCCCTGCTACTCTGGGGACTTGGGGCTTTTAAAACCATTGAGGGGAAATATAAGCAAAAAGAGAATTGCTTCCTCTTTAAACAAACAAACAAAAAAACCTATGGGACTACGGACGTATGTGTGGTTGGACGTTGCCCAAATGGACGTTATGTGGTTCATGACTATAATTTGATTTTTTTCCAATTTAGGATACGTCTTAATATTCTTTATTTTTAAAACAAAGGAAAAAATAATAATAACCTTTTCTCCCAAAGGTGTGTATATGTATGTATATTTTTTTCAACATAAAAGAGGAACCCTTAAAAAGTTTTAGATTAAAAACAAAACAAACCCATTGCTGTCTAGTCGATTTTCACTCATAGCAACCCTATAGGACAGAGTAGAACTGCCCATAGGATTTCCAAGAAGCAGCTGGTGAATTGGAACTGCCAACCTTTTGGTTAGCATTTATCAGCTTTAGTGTTGCTAGTAATATTAATTAATATTGTCACTGCTATGGTGATTTCAAATAAGCCCAGTTTGCAGTTTGGCATACTGATTCCTCTGGATTTTTTGTACATTTTAAGGTTTCATTGTGCTTCCTTGGATTTAAGTTTTGACAAGCAATTCCTGAAAGCAATAGAGAATAATAGCCCACCATTTAAAAAACAAAATATTATTTTCTAGGGCTGTTTTTCCATGTATTTTCAAACTTTAAGTGGAGGCCACTAAAGACACCTACTCCAGGGAATTGACACTTAAAGAACTGACAAATTGCATAAATGGTCTTTTATGGATGTTGATACCAGCTGTGCAGACAAAGGAGGCTTTTCATCAAGAAATTATCAAGGAGATCCATAAAATTAATCATGTGCAAATCTCAGCATCATTCTAGTCAGCATCGTTAGGAAAAAATAATAACAAACAATTAAGACACCAATCAGAAGGAAATAAATCCCTTTAGGTCAAAAGAGTAATTTATCTAACTTGAGGACTCTGGTGAAAATGTTTGGGTTGGATCTAGAGCTACAGTACAAATTGGAAGTCGATCCCTGGTTTTTAACCAGTAAAAACCAAACCAGTTGCCTCCAACTAGGATTCGGACTCATGTGCCACCCCATATTGTGGCCCCATGTGTGTTAGAGTAGAACTTTGCTCCATAAGGTTTTCGATGGCTGATTTTTTGGGAAATAGATCACCAGCCTTTCTTCCGAGGCATCGAACCTCCAGTCTTTTGGTTTGCAGCCTGGTGACTAACCATTTGTGCCACTCAGGGACTTTGGTTTTTAAAGGGCTAGACAAATCTCTGGGTGCAGAAGAGTGAGGTGGTTGGGAGCATAGAGATGGCTTTGAATGATATTGTTGCCATTAATAGTGTGAGCAAGTCTTGGGTCAATGATCTGCCTTCTGAGTCTCAGTTTCTTCAGCTGTTTGCTGGAGATAGCAATGGCTATTTTATTCAAGGTCTAAAAAAGAATCCGATCAGGCAGCATGTGTTAACTAGTCAGCAGTCTCCAACCAGGAAGCCTCTCTCACGCTGGCTTTCCCAATGCACCAAGTCATTGTGAGTGGTGAAGATGGCAAGAGGACGAACGGTAGGGATAGGGGCTGGGGAGACGCGTGCAGAAGCGGTGTGCAGGAGGTAGGAGATGACACTGCAGAGGTCCTGGGAGTCAGATTGCGAAGGGTCTCACGTGCTACACCAAGTTACCAGTTGCCGTGGAGTTGACTCCAACTCATGGTGACCCCATGTGTGTCAGAGTAGAATTGCATTCTCTAGGGTTTTCAGTGGCTATAATTTATCAGAATTAGATTGGTAGGCCTTTCTTCCAAGGTGCCACTGGGTGGACTCAAACCTCCAACTTCTCAGTTAGCAGCTGAGTATTTTAACCATTTTCACGACCCAGGGACTCCATTGTGCCAAATAGTTTGGCCTAATCTTATGGATAAAATCTTACAGCACCTACAGAGTTTTTTAGAAAAGGAGTAAGAGGATTGGATATTTTTATTTAGGAAGATGATCTGGCTGTAGTAAGGAAGATAAATTAGAGAGAAAGGAAATGTCACAAATCCAAATGGGGCCTGTGAACCAATGTGAACAATTCTGCCTGCAAGCTTCCTTCCACTCTCCTTTGTGGTTTTGCAGGAGTTGGTTGATTGGTGCACGGGCTCAGTGGGGGTGGCATTTAGCAGGAGTCCTGGAGACCTGTAAGGAGCATTAGAGGGTGAGCATCAGGATCCCTGAGGGGAAAGTCTGATTGCAGCTACCCAGCTGTCCCCAAGGTCTGCTCTCTCAGCCTCCCTTTCCTTACGGCAGAGAAGACAGAGGGCAACGCTAATCTATTCTAATAATGAAAAAGTAGAGGGAGAGTTAGAGAAACGGGGGAAGACAGTAAACAAAGAACAGTTGCTGTCAAGTTGATACCGCCTCGTGGCGACCCCCTATGTCTTAGAGTAGAACCGAGCTCTATAGGGTTTTCAGTGGCTGATTTTTCAGAAATAGATCACCAGGCCTTTTTTCTGAGATGCCTCTGAATGGACTAAAACCTCCAACTTTTCGGTTAGTGGCCCAGCTTGTTAATCATTTGCATCACTCAAAGACCAGCAAATGAAGAAGGAGCGTGCTTATAAAGGTAGTTGTCACATTTGGACATCAGCTCCAAGCTAGGGGCTTTCTGTATTTCAGTGGCTCTCACATTTTAGCATGAGTCGACAACACCTGGAGACATCATTAAAACACAGAATCATAGTTTCTGATTCTGTAGGTCTAGGGAAGGACCAAGAATTTGCATTTCTAGTAGATCCCAGGGAATGCTGACGTTGCTGGGCCAGGCAGCACTGTCCTATTTAATCTCTTTTGATCCTCTGAGTAACCTGGCAAGGTGGTATTGCTTCAACAGAAGAAAAAACAGTTATTGGGGAATTAAGTAAACTGCCCTAGGTCAACTAGTAAGTAGAAAGTGAAACTGGGTGTCTTAGGCTGGTTTCTGTAGAGGAGCAAAAGCAGTGAAGTGTAAATATATAGAAAGAGGTTTATTTCAAGGAAATGGGTCATGCAGTTGTAGAGGCTGTCAAGTCCCAAATCCATGCATCAGGCGTAAGACTGGAGGTTTCTCCTGACTCACAGGACTTGCAGGGACTGATGAGCCCAAAATCAGCAAGTCAGATTTCAGTCTACTGGCTCACGGGGCTGCGGAGCTGGCAAATCCCAAAATCTAAGGGTCAGATGGTAGGCTGCTGGCTCACATCCCAAGAGCCGGAGGTCAGAGGATGAGGAGTTGGGTGCAGGCTTGAGAGAGGGTGAGCTCTGCAAGAACATCCATATGTATTGGATGCAGGCCACACTCCCAACAAAACTCCCCCATTACCCGATTGGCTGATCACCACAGATCATGTCATTGATGGTGATTATATCTGCTGCACCAATGAGAATCATGGCCTAGTCAAGTTGACACATAACCTTAAACATCACAGCCCACCCTTTGTCAACTTGGCACTTGTACACATCTCTATAAATGAAATACAATCTGTGAATAAAGACAACTTTAAAGTCATATTTGTGCCTAACATGATAAAACTAACATGCATGAAATTGAAAAGGCAGTAGCCCCGTTTATATCTTATAATAAGTAATAAGGGAGGGAAGAAAACAAAGGTATTTTCTATAGATATAGATGTCATTTTAAGGACTAGGGTGTGCCTGATTCAAGTCATGGTGTTTTCAGTCACTTCACATGCATGCAAAAGCTGGGCAATAAATAAAGAAGACTGAAGAAGAATTGATGCCTTTGAACTATGGTGTTAATGAAGAATATTGAATATACCATGGACTGCTAGAAAAATGAACAAACCTATCTTGGAAGAAGTACTGCCAAACAACAATTGTGAGGATGGCGCAGGACTGGGCAGGGTTTCGTTCTGTTGTACATAGGGACACTATGAGTTAGAACTGACTTGACAGCACCTAACAACAACGACATATAAATATACATAGGTATATATGCACACCTGTATGCATATGCCTCAACATAAAAAAAAAAACGATAAATCCTCACAACTGACCTCACAACATCATGTAAACAAAGAAAAGATGGAAGTTGTGAAGAATTTCATTCTACTTGGATCCACAACCAACATCCATGGAAACAGCAGTCAAGAAATCAAATGACATATTCCACTGGGCAAATCTGCTGCAAAAGACCTCTTGAAATTGTTAAAAAGCAAAGACGTCACTTCAAGGACTAAGGTTTGCCTGATCCAAACCATGGTGTTTTCAATTGCCTCATATGTATGTGAAACCTGGACAATAAATAACAAAAACTGAAGGAGAGTTGATGCCTTTGGAATATGGTGCTTGTGAAGAATATTGAATATACCATGGACTGCCAGAAGAATAAAAAAATCTGTCTTGGAAGAAGTAGAGCCCGAAGTCTCCTTAGAAGCAAGGATGGCTAGACTTGGTCTCACATACTTTGGACATGTTATCAGGAGGGACTAGTCCCTGGGGAAGGACATCGTGCTTGTTAAAGTAGAGGGTCAGCGAAAAAGAGGAAGACCTTCAATGACATGGATTGACACAGTGGCTACAATGATGGCCTTAAGCATAACAACAAACATGAGGATGGCACAGGATCAGGTAGTGTTTTGTTCTGTTGTACAAAGGGTCACTGTGAGTTGGAACTGACTCAATGACACCTAACAGCAACAATAAAATATGTACACATACATGTATAACGAGACAAGGAAGAAATACTAAAAATAATTACAGTCCTTTTTCTGCAACTGGTCACATGAGGTGACCCAAACCTTCATTCCTGAAGGATCTGAGATAGTAGTAGTCATGTTAGCATTGGGTTGCTGTATGAGTGTGGCATCTTGGGGAAGGAAAAAGCAATCAAGTTCCCTGTGGACTAAATTAAGACATAGGGCTGGAGAGTTGATATAACCTTGAGGTAGGACAATGAAGATGTATTGCTGGCCTTGCCAACTAAAGGCAAACTGCCTCAGGTAGTTCTTCAAAACAGGTATGGATAAAATTAGAAGAGGCGGGACCAAGATGGAGTAGTCAGACACTTCCTGTGGTCCCTCTTACAACAAAGACCTGAAAAAAACAAGTGAATCAATTACATATGACTATCTAGGAGCCCTGAACATCAAAGACAAAGTTAAGGAGTTGGACTGAGTGGCAGGGGAAGGAGAGACAGTTCCTAACCAGTGAGGATTTGCCAGACCTGATCTGGCCAACACCCTGCAGGTTGGATCAGCCAGCATGTGTGGGCTGAGGAAAGCAGTCGTGCTGGGGACCTGTTTTCCACATCAAGAGAAACCAAGTGATGGAGAGTCAGCTCAAGCCTCCAGAACCAGAGAAAAGTGGTGCTGTATTGGCAAAGGTTAAGTACAAGCCTCTAACCTACTGCACAGGATCAAAAAAAAACATTCCCCGCTCTGGGAAGTACTTCTCTTCCATTTACCTGCCCCATTCCTGCTCTGCTCGAGGTCCCAGTCTGGCTTCAGTGATTGATGCACCCCTTGGGCCAGAAGTAGGACCTGTCTTGTGCTCGGAGCTATTCTACCAGCTTTGGAAAGGGAACAAATAAACAAACACAAAAAAATCATCTGCCAGCTCCCTTAAGCTGGGAACTCAGAGCAGGCACAGCTCCTTTGCTAGGCACAAGCATAAAGGGTCCACAGACTTTGAATACCTTTCACCCCTGCCTAGACCTGTGTGGGCCCATTTCAACAGCATACGAGCTCATTAGCACAGTACAAGAGGGTATAAACCTGAAGCCTATTTTCAAGTGCAACAGCTGAGTGAGAGTGGTAGATTCGTGACATTTGACACCACCCTGCCCATTAAGGGTCCTCAACTACAGACATCAGAGGCCTGAGAATTGGTGGCACCACCCACTACAGGGGACTGAGAATAAGTGGTGCTTCCCAGTCCTCACAGCCAACAGCATTGGGTGCCCGTAGTCCAGCTGCAAAACCCACCCACCTATGCACTCTGGGGAACAGGGACACGTCTTCCACCCAGACACTCAGGAGCAGCCATCAGCCCCCTCCTTCGCTCAGTGCATGACCCCCTACTACAGCCAGATACCTGTGCCTACTCCAATTACCCATGCCTGTCTAGCACTGTAAGTGAGAGCTGCACCACACACTCAGTGACCGATGGCCTGGACACCAGAGCTGAATCCACACAAGAAAAGTAAACAGACTCCTGGGCTCACTTACCTAGTAACAGCTCTACCCACTTGGTGACAAGATATGAGAACTTCAAAGACACCAATAATCAAAGTAGCTCACATGACCAGCCTAGCTGGGCCTATGAAAACAAAACAAAACAAAACAAGAAGCTAGGACACAGTAAGCAAACATAAAATAAATAAATATAATAACTTATCAATGGCTCAGAGACAACAGTCAATATCAAATCACATAGAAAGGTAGGCCATGATGGCTTCAACAAGTGACCAAGGCAAAGAACCAAGAAACCCCCTGGAGGAAGATAATTTCTTGGACTTACCAGAGATAGAATTCAAAAGATTAATATACAAAGCTCTTCAAGAAATTAGGAAGCAAAATCAACCAAAACACAGACAAAGCAACAGAAGAACATAAGAAGGTTATACAGGAGCATAACGACAAATTTAGTAGGTTGCAAGAATCCATAGAGACAGTAAACAGAAATCCAGAAGATTAACAATAAAATTTCAGAATTAGACAACTCAACAGAAAGTCATAGGAGCAGAATTGAGGTAATGCAAGTCAGAATTAGTGATATTGAAGATAAAGCACTTGACACCAATTTATTTAAGGAAAAATCAGATAAAAGAATTTTAAACATTGAAGAAAGCTAAGAATTATGTGGGACTCTATCAAGAGGAATAAGCTATGAGTAACTGGAATACCAGAATATGGGGGGTTAACAGAAAACACAGAGAAAATTGTTGAAAATTTGCTGCCAGAAAACCTTCTTGATATTGTGAAACATGAGAAGATATCTATTCAGGAAGCTCATCAAACCCCATACAGGGTAGATCCCAAAAGAAAGTCACCAAGACATATTATAATCAAACTTGCCAAAACCAAAGATAAACAGAGAATTTTAAGAGTGGCTAGGGATAAATGAAAAGTCATCTAAAAGGAGAGTCAAGAAGACTAAGCACAGACTACTCAGCAGAAAACATGCAGGCAAGAAGACAACGGGATGACAGGTAAGAAGCCTTAAAGGAAAAAAATTGCCAACCAAGAGTTACATATCCAGTAAAACTATCTCTCAAATATGATGGTGAAATCAGGGCATTTCTAGATAAACAGAAGTTTAGGGGATCTGTAAAAATCAAACCAAAATTACAAGAAACACTAAGGGGAATCCTCCAGTTAGAAAATCAATAACATCAGATAACAACACAAGACACAGGACAAAACAACCAGATATCAACCCAGATAGGTAAGTCCCAAAAATAAATCAAAGATAAAAAGCTGAAAAGAGGAAAATAGAGACTTCAATATGTAAAAGGTGGCAACATTAAAACAAAAGAGAGGGACTAGATAATGTAGTCATAGAATTTTCATATGGAGAGAAAGTCAAGGCAATATCAAGAAAAAAAGATTGGTTTGAACTTAGAAAAACAGAGGTAACTATTAAGGTAATCGCAAAGGAAACTAACAATCCTGTGCATCAAAATGAAAAACAAGGAAAACATAAAGACTCAGCGAATACAAAATCAACAACAATGAAAAAGATTTTTAAAAAATACATTAAAATGACTCAGCAAAGAAAATTAAGTGGAACAAAGAAACTCTCCACAACACACACACGCACATCAAAATGACAGTGCTGAACTCATGCCTACCAAAAATTATGCTGAATGTAAGTGGACTAAATGCACCAGTAAAGAGAGAGTGGCAGAATGGATTAAAAAACAACATCCATCTATATGCTGCCTACAAGAGACACACCTTAGACTCAAAGACACAAACAAACTGAAACTCAAAAGATGGACAAAATATATCAAGTAAACAACAATCAAAAAAGACGAGGAGTGGAAACACTAATCTCTGACAAAATAGACTTTAAAGCATAATCCACCACAAAGGATAAGGAAGGACACTATATAATGATTAAAGTGTCAATACACCAGGAGGACATAACCATAATAAATATTTACACACCCAATGACATGGCTTCAAAATACACAAAACGAACTAACAACACTGAAAAGAGAAATAGACAGTTCCATAATAATAGTAGGAGACTTCGACACATTACTTTCGGTGAAGGAAACAGCATCCAGAAAGAAGCTCGATAAAGACACAGAAGATCTAAATGCCACAATCAGCCAACTTGATCTCACAGACATATACAGAACAATTCACCAAAAAGCAGCCAAGTATACTTTCTTTTCCAAGGCACATGAAACATTCTCCGGAATAGACCACATATTAGGCCACAAGGCAAGCCTTAACAGAATCTAAAACATGGAATTTTTACAAAGGATCTTTTCTGACCATAAAGCCATAAAAGTAGAAATCAGTCAAAGAAAAAGCAAGGAAAAAATTTGAACCCGTGGAAGCTGAACAACACCCTGCTCAAAAACTACTGTGCTGTACAAGAAATTAAGGATGAAATAAAGAAATTTACAGACTCAAATAAGAATGAAGACACATCCTACCAGAATCTTTGAGACACAGTAAAAGCAGTGTTCAGAGGTCAATTTAAAGCAATAAATGCACACATCCAAAAAGAAGAAATGGACAAAATGAAAACATTAACCCTACAACTCAAACAAACAGAACAAGAGCAGCAAAAGAAGCCCATGGGCACCAGAAGAAAGGATATAATAAAAATTAGAACAGAAATAAATGAAATAGAGTATAGAAAAACAATTGAAAGAGTTAATAAGATCAAATGCTGGTTCGTTGAAAAGATCAACAACATCGATAAACTATTGGCCAAACTGATAAAAGAAAAACAGGAGAAGAAGCAAATAACCCAAAGAAGAAATGAGATGGGCGATATCACTACAGACTCGACTGAAATTAAAAGAATCATAACAGAATACTATGAAAAATTGTACTCCGACAAATTTGAAAACCTAGAGGAAATGGACAAATTTCTGGAAACACATTACCTACCTAAACTGACACAAACAGAGGTAGAACAACTAAATAAACATATAATGAAAGAAGAGATTGAAGAGGTAATTAAAAAACTTCCCCCCCCCCGTAAAAAAAGCCCTGGCTCTGATGGCTTCACTGGACGATTCTACCAAACTTTCAGAGAAGAGTTAGCACACTACTAGTGAAGGTAATTCGGAGCATGGGAAAGGATGGAATGCTCCTGAGCTCATTCTATGAAGCCAGCATAACCCTGATACCAAAACCAGGTAAAAAAAAAAAAAAAAAAAGGTAAAGATACCACAAAAAAAAGAAAATTACAGACCAATATCCCTCAAGAACATAGATGCAAAAATTCTCAATGAAATACTAGCCAATAGAACTCAGCAACATATCAAAAAAAATAATTCATCATGATCAAGCAGGATTCATACCAGGTATGCAGGAATGGTTCAACATTAGAAAAACAATCAATGTAACCCATCGCATAAATAAAACAAAAGACAAGAACCACATGATCTTATCAACTGATGCAGAAAGACATTTGACAAAGTCCAAACTCATTCATGATAAAAACTCTCAGCAAAATGGGAATAGAAGGGAAATTCCTCAAAATAATAAAGGGCATTTATACAAAGCCAACAGCCAATATCATCCTAAATGGAGAGAGACTGAAAGCATTCCCCTTGAGAACAGGAACCAGACAAGGATGCCTTTTATCCCCACTCTTATTCAGCATTGTGCTGGAGGTCCTAGCCAGAGCAATTAGGCTAGAAAAAGAAATAAAGAGCATCCAAATTGGTAAGGAAGAAGTAAAAGTATCTCTATTTGAAGACGATATGATCTTATACACAGAAAACCCTGAAGAACCCTTAAGAAAACTACTGAAACTAAGAATTCAGCAGAGGATCAGGATATAAGATAAACATACAAAAATCAGTTGAATTCCTCTACACCAACAAAGACTACTTCGAAGAGGAAATCACCAAAACAATATCATTTACAATAGCCCCCAAGAAGGTAAGATACTTAGGAATAAATCTAACCAGAGATGTAAAAGACCTATACAAAGAGAACTACAAGACACTACTGCAAGAAACCAAAAGAGACCTACATAAGTGGAAAAACATACCTTGCTCATGGATAGGAAGTCTGGATATTGTGAAAATGTCAATTCTAGCCAAAGAGATCTACAGATACAATGCAATCCTGATCCAAATTCCAATGGCATTTTTTAATGAAATGGAGAAACAAATCATCAACTTCATATGGAAAGGGAAGAGGCCCCAGATAAGTAAAGCATTACTGAAAAAGAAGAACAAAGTGAGCGGCCTCACACTACCAGATTTCAGAACCTATTATACCGCCATGGTAGTCAAAACAGCCTGGTATTGGTACAACAACAGATACATAGACCAATGGGACAGAATTGAGAATCCAGATGTAAATTCATCCACCTATAAACAGCTGATATTTGATTTTATGAACAGTTGATATTTGAGAAAGGCTCAAAATCTGTTAAATGGGGAAAAGACAGTCTCTTTAGCAAATGGTGCTGGAATAACTGGATATCCATCTGCAAAAAACAGAAACAAGACCCATATTTCACACCATGCACAAAACTAACTCAAAATGGATCAACAGCCTAAATATAAAATCTTAAAACCATAAAGATCATTGAAGAAAAAATAGGGATAATGCTAGGAGCCCTAATACACAGCATTAACAGAATACAAAACATAACTAACAATGCACAAACACTAGAACAGAAACTAGACAACTGGGAGCTCCTAAAAAGTGAACACTTATGCTCATCAAAAGACTTCAACAAAGGAATAAAAAGACAACCTACAGACTGGGGAAAAAATTTGGTTACGACGTATCTGATCAGGGTCTAATCTCTAAAATCTTCCAGATACTGCAAAACTTCAAAAACAGAAACACAAATAACCCAATTAAAAATGGGTAAAAGATATCAGACACTTCATTGAAGAAGACGTTCCGGAAAACAGATACATGAGGAAATGCTCACAATCATTAGCCGTTATAGAAATGCAAATCAAAACTGCAATGAGATACTATCTCACCCCAACGAGGCTAGCATTCATTGAAAAAACACAAAATAATAAATGTTGGAGAGGTTGTGAAGAAACTGGAACACTTATACACTGCTGGTGGGAATGTATAATGATAAAACCACTTTGGAAATCAATTTGGCACTTCCTTAAAAAGCTAGAAACAGAAGTACCATAGGATCCAGCAATCCCACTCCTTGGAATATATCCTAGAGAAATAAAAGCCATCACAGGAGCAGATATATGCACACCCACGTTCACTGCAGCACTCTTCACCATAACAAAAAGATGGAAAGAACCTAGGTGCCCATCAATGGATGAATGGATAAACAAATTATGGTATACTCACACAGTGGAATACTACACAATGATAAAGACAACGATGAATCCGTGAAACAGCTCACAACGTGGATGAGTCAGGAAAGCATTATGCTGAGTGAAATTAGTCGCGACTGGACAAATATTGTATGAGACCACTATCGTAAGAACTCAAGAAGAGGCTTAAACACAGAAGAAAGCATTCTTCGATGGTTACAAGGATGAGGAAGGAGGGAGAGGGGAATTCGCTAACTAGGTGAAAAAAAAAAGTAGTAGACAAGAATTACCTTAGGTGAAGGTAAGGACACCACACCATGTAGTGGAGTCAGCACAACGGAAATAAACCAAAAGCTAAAAAGTTTCCTGAACACAACCAAATACTTCGAGGGACAGAGTAGCAGGGGCGGGGGTCTGAGGACCATAGTTTCAGGGGACATCTAGGTCAATTGGCATAAGAAAGTTTATTAAGAAAATGTTCTGCATCCCACTTTGGTGAATGGTGTCTGGGGTTCTTAAAAGCCTTCGAGTGGCCATCTAAGATGCATTAAATGGTCTCAACCCACCTGGAGCAAAGGAGAATGAAGAACACCAAAGACAAGGAAAATATTAGCCCAAGATACAAAAAGGACACATAAAACAGACTCCATCAGCCTGAGACCAGAAGAACTAGACAAGAAGAGCTCACCTACCACCAATGGCCGTCCTGACAGGGAACACAACAGAGAGTCCCTGATGGAGCAGGAGAAAAGCGTGGTGCAGAACTCAGATTCACATAAAACACCAGACTTAATGGTCCAATTGAGATTAGAGGAGCTGCAGAAGACATGGCCCCCAGACTCTCTGTTAACCCAGAACTAAAGCCCAGGGTCTTTTTTTTTTTTTTGGGGGGGGGGGCTTACAAGAAAACACATTTATTATTTATTATTAATGTTATAGTTCTGGATGTCAGAAGTTAGAAAAGGGTCTACTATGCTAAAGTCAAGGCACTGGCAGGGCTGCATTCCTTCTGGAGCTTTTAGGGAGAAGCAAATTCCTTGCTTTTTCTACCTTCTAGAAGCTACCCACATTCCTTGGCTTGTGGTCCTCTTGCTCCATCTTTAAAGCCAGCAGCACTGGGCTGAGTCCTTCTCACGCTACCCATCTCTGGTTCTTCTCCTCTGCCTCCCTTTTCCACATTTAAGGACTGTTAGAATCACATTGGGCTTTTTTTTAATCCAGATAATCCAGGATAGTTTCCCATTTTAAGGTCAAATGATTAGCAACCTCAATTCTATATGCTACTTTAATTTCCCTTTGCCATGAAATATATTCAGGAATTCCAGGAATTAGGACGTGGACATTTTTGGGGGGGTGGGGGGAGCCATTGTTCTGCCTACCACAGCCTACTCTCTGGTACCCAAGATTCACATCTGTCCTTCACGCAAAATTCATTCACCCTAGTCCAACATCCTCAAAAGTTTCCACACATTACAGCATCAAGTCAAAATCCAAAATTTCATTTAAATATTTTTTAATTAAAAATACTTCTTTATTGTTTTAAGTGAAAGTTTACAAATCAAGTCAGTCTCTCAAAGAAAAAGTTATACACACTTTGCTATGTACCCCTAGCTGTTTTCCTCCTAATGAGACAGCAAATTCCTCCTCTCTACCTACCCTGTGTTCCTCATGTCCATTCAAGCAGCTCCTGTCCCCCCTTCCTTCTCATCTCACCTCCAGACAGAAGTTGCCCACATAGTCTCCTGTGTCTACTAGAGCCAAGAAGGTCACTCCTCACCAATATCCTAAACTATCTTATAAACAATATCATAATCTATGTTATAGTCCAGTCCAATCCCTGTCTAGAGAGGTGGCTTCAGGAATGGTTTCAATCTTGGGCTAACAAAGAGTCCAGGGACCAAGATCCTCCAGGGTCCCTCCAGTCTCAGACAGACCATTAAGTCTGGTCTTTTTACAAGAATTTGAGATCTGTATCTCACTGTTCTCCTGCTCCATCAGGGATTCTCTGTTGTGTCCCCTGACAGGGCAGTGATTCGTGGTAGCTGGGCATCATCTAGTTCTTCTGATCTCAGGCTTATGTAGTCTCTGGTTTAAGTGGCCCTTTCTGTCTCTTAGACTCATCTTTACCATATGCCTTTGGTGTTCTTCATTCTCCTTTGCTCCAGGTGTGCCGAGACCAATTGATGTGCATCTTAGACGGCCACTTGCTAGTATTTAAGACCCCAGATGTCTCTCACTAAAATGGGATGCAGAAAGTTTTCTTAATACATTTTGTTATGCCAATTGACCTAGATGTCCCCTGAAATCATGGTTCCCAAATCCCCATTCCTGCTACTCTGGCCTTTGAAGCATTTAAGCCCCAGGATCTTATTGTTAGAGTGGCTGAGTTACAATGTCAGTTGAATTTCCAAACTTAAATGGTGTCTGAAGTTAAAGTGAGAGCATTGATTGGGAGGAAATGGGATCCCGAAACTTGGGATGGGACATGTGGGCAGATAATCAGGAAGCTGGGGCATTGAGCCCCTAAATTCTGTTGGATCACTCCTGCCAAGAGAACCAGCCCTCTTAGTCCCATCTGAAGACATTACTCCATCTTTGTCTGTGAAGCCACCCTCCCAAGTAAAACCATTATCCTTTCCACCTCCATCTGATGAGATTAACCAAGCTGTGTCTGAAGAGTCTTTGTCTGAGATATCACATGGAGAGGTACCTGGGGTGTTGCCTGGGATACTGCATGAGGCAGATGCCTTACAAGACCTTGCCGAATGTCCCCAGTACCCACCTCCACCATCCATTTTTGTTTCTAGACCTGTAACTAGACTTAAGTTCTACTGAGCCCCAAGTGGTGAAGTAAAAAGTGTGACCCAGGAGAAGATATGCTACACTCCAAAAGAACTACTTTATTTTTCTAGTACATAAAAAAAGAAACCTGGGGAATATGTGTGGGCATGGCTATTAAGGGTATGAGAAAAAATTAGGTCAGTCTGAGTGTATTGATATGAGCCCACTAAGCATAAATTCTTTATTCAATGTTTCAGCTTGAGAGGTGAGAAAAGGCTCTAATATTTTATTTGGTTGGTTCACTGAAGCATGGATTAAGCAGTGGCCTACACTAAATCAACTTGAAATGCTAGGCTTGCCTTGGTATACTGCAGAAGAAGGTATCCAAAGGCCTAGGGAAATTGGCATGTTAGAGTGAATTTGTCAGATTGAACCCACAGATCCACCTATGGAGTACCCAAAGGACACATCTTTTACCACAACTGAGAGGAACAGATTTATGAAGGGAGCCCCAGCATCCTTGAGAACTGCTGTAATTGTTATTTTAAGAAAGTCAGATTTCACAACGGGAACTACCCTAACTGAATCAAGACACCTAACTATAATTGAGCTGACTGAACCCTGTGGTGGTAGGGACCAAGTGGCCACACTTAATAAACAAAGACAAGGTGGGCATGGTTACTGTAATGGACAGCAGAGTCAAAGTAGTAATCAGAATAGTCTGACTCAGGTTGTCAACTAATGTCACAAAACAATATGTGTATTAATTTTTTAATGATAAAGTAACTTGCTCTGTAAACCTTCATCTAAAGCACATTATAATAAATAAATAAATAAATAAATAAAAATAATAGCCTGACTCATATGGATTTATGGTGTTGGCTACTTAGTCATGGTGTCCCTAGGAGTGAAATAGATGGGAAATTTACTAAATATTTACTTAATCTGTACAAGCAGAAGAATGCTAGATCAACTGAATGGCAGTCAAAATTGAATTGTAAGAATAGAGAGTCAACCAATTTCTAGACTTGAACCAGTTTACAGACCCACAACCCCTTGAAGTGAAGGGAAGGCCAGATCCCCTTATGTAAGGACCCCACTATACTGCCAAAATTTTATACTGTTAATATTTCTCCCAGCCTCCCCCAAAGGGATCTGTGGCCTGTTACAACACAGAGTGACTATTAATTGGGGAAAAGAAAATAATCAGACTTATTGGGAATTACCCATCACTATCTCTGAACTGACACTAATTCCAGGAGACACAAAACATTACTGTGGCCCTCCAGTCAAAGTAGCGGGTGCATAAAAAAAAAAAATATGGAGGTCAGGTTATTAATGAAGTCTTAGCTCAGGTCCATCTCATAGTGAGTCCAGTGGGTCCCTGAACCCATCCTATAGTGATTTCCCCAGTTCCAGAATGCATAATTGGAATAGGCATACTCAGCAATAGGGAGAACGCCCACACTGAATCCCTGATATGTGCGGTAAGGATTATTATGGTAGGGAAAGCTGAGTGGAAGCCATTAGAACTGCCCCTACCTAGAAAAATAGTAAATCAAAAGCAATATTGCATTCCTGAAGGGATTGCAGAGATTACTGACACCATCAAGTACCTGAAGAATGCAGGGGTGGTGATCGCCACCACATCCTCATTCAACTCACCTCTTTGGTCTGTGCAAAAAACAGATGGCTCTTGGAGTATGACAGTGGATTATCAAAAACTTAACCAGGTGGTGACTCCTGTTGCAGCTGCTGTTCCAGATGTGTTTTCATTGATGTGACTAATGCCTTTTTATCCATACCTGCTTCAAAGGACCACCAGAAGCAGTTTGCCTTTAGCTGGTAACACCAACAATACATCTTCACTGTCCTACCACAGAAGTATATCAACTCTTCTGCCCTAAGTCATAATTTAGTCCACAGGGAACTTGATCACCTTTTCCTTCCAGAAGATGTCACATTGGTCCACTACATTGATGACGTTGGGCTGATTGGATCTACTAAGGAAGAAGCACCAGTGACTCTAGACTTATTGGTAAGACATTTGAGTGCTAGAGGGTGGGACATTAAACTAACAAAAATGCAGGCGCCTTTCACCTCAGTGAAATTTCTAGGGGTGCAGTGATGTGGGGTATGTTGAGATATTCCTTCTAAGGTAAAAGATAAGTTGCTTCATCTAGCCCCTACTACAACTAAAAAGGAGGCACTACACCTGGTGGGCCTCTTTGGATTTCAGAGGCAAGATATCCTTTATTTGGGTATGCTACTCCAGCCTATTTATCAAGTAACTCAAAAAGCTGCTAGTTTTGAATGGGGCCCAGAACAATAGAAGGCTCCGCAACAGGTTCAGGCTGCCCTGCAAGCCACTCTGCCACTTGGGCCATATGATCCAGCTGACCCAACGGGGATAAGAAGAGTATGTGTGGAATAGAGGAGATCCCTTAGGGCATCTATTAGTACTGCCGTGCCCTGTGATTAAAGTCAGTGGAAAATTATAACAACTCAATTCTCACATGACTACTAATGGCCCAGACCATTCAGGAATGAAGGTTTGGGTCACCCCACCAAGCAAAGAACCAGGACCAGCTGAGGTGCTTGCTGAGGGCAAAGGTAATAGACAATGAGTGTTGGAAGAAGGTAGTTCTAAATACCAGCTACAGCTGTGCAATCAGTTGCAGAATCGAGGACTATAATTGTTTTTAGTATTTCTTCCTTATTTTGTTATTTGTGTATGTATGCATCTGTCTTGGAAGAAGTACAGCCAGAATGTTCCTTGGAGAAGGACATCATGCTTGGCAAAGTAGAGGGTCAGGGAAAGAGAGGAAGGCCCTCACCAAGATGGACTGACACAGTGGCTGCAGTGATGGGCTCAAGCATAGCAACAATTGTGAGGATGGTGCAGGACTAGGAAGTGTTTCGCTCTGCTGTACACAAAGTCACTATGAGTCAGAACCGACTCAACAGCACATAACAACAGCAACAACAATATATACTCCTTTTCTCTCCATTTCCTTCCCTTTCTCTTCCTTCCCTTCCCATTCCTTCCTCTCCTTTCTGTTTCTCTCCCTTCCCTTCCTGAGTAGTTGAAAAACTGTCAGGTAGGGTTGAGCGAGGCTCAGACATGGTGTGTGTACATGGGGTGGGGTGGGGGGGGACGGTAGAGGTTAGCTTAGTTTGGGATATTGGTACACCAGTGAGGTGAGGCAAATGTCCAAAGTGAAGGGCGGTAGCAACCTAACATGTAAGGTTGCCAGATTCAGCAAATAAAAACATAGGACACTCAAATAAATTTTAATTTCAGATAAATAACAAATAAATTTTTTTAGTATAAATATATCCTATTCAGGAGTCCTGTGGTGCTGTGGTTAAAATGGTCAGCTGCTAACTGGAAGGTTGGCAGTTCAAAGTCACCAGCTGCTCCACGGGAAAAAGATGTGTCGGTCTGCTTCTGTAAAGATTTCAGCCTTAGAAACCCTATGGGGCAGTGCTACTCTGTCCTATGGGGTTACCATGACTCAGAATCTACTCAATGACAATAGGTTTGGCCCTGACGGCATACTGGTTAAGAGCTTGCCTGCTAACCAAAAGGTCAGCAGTTTGAATCCATCAACCACTTCTTGGAAATTCAACGGAGCAGCTCTACTCTGGCCTATAGCTCTACTCTATTCTGACTCACCATGAGTCGGAATAGACTTGACGGCAACAGATTTTGATTCAATATTTGGGACATACTTGTGCTGAAAAAGTATTAATTTTTTATCTGAAATTCAAATTCAACAGGGTGTTCTGTATTTTATCTGCCATCCGTTCCAGCTTGGGATGCCAAATTTCAGTCTAAGTGGGAAGGGCATCCACACAGGTTGTGGGCAGTGAGGTCAGCAACTCAACATGGGGTGTTAGAGCAAAGCAGGATGACAAGGACATCCCTAAAGAAGAAGAATGATGGTCTGAATGATTAATTATGTACAGGCGGATGGATCAGATAAAGAAATACTGAGAATAATGTGAGTCAAGCTTCTCAATGTTGGAGAAAAGAGTTAGGAATTTGGAAAGGGAGAAAACTAATAACGAGCCCTGTGTTGTGGGACTGGAATTGGAGATATAAGTTTGAACTCATAGTTGATAATTTTAAAAGGTTATGTATTTTGCCTTACATGAATAGGATATAATGGGTGCTGGTGGTGCAGTGCTTAAGCATGTGGCTGCTAACCAAAAGGTTGGCAGTTCAAACTCACCAGCAGCTCTGTGGGAGAAAAGACCTGATAATCTGCTCCCATAAAGATGACAGCCTAGGAACCCCCATAGGGAAATTCTACTCAGTCCTATAGGATCACTGTTAGCCGGAATCGACTCAATGGCACACAGCAACAGCATGCATAGAATATATCTTGAATATGTACAAAAAAGTTGTAGCAGTGTTAACTTCTAGGGAGTTGAATTGGGTGGTTGGAGCACAGGATAGAATAATTATTTTTTCTTATGTTTCCTTTTTACCTTAAAAATTTTGTGCCACATACTGATATTACCTAAACAATGTATTTTTTAAATACTTAAGCTTTTTTTTTTTTCTAAAGGCTCTATTTCAAATCAGAATGTTAGAGGTAGTACGGACCTTAGAGATTTTCTAGTCAAATTCCTGAATTTAAGATGGTATCTATAGCGTTGCTATGAGCCAATAGGTTTGGTTTGTCTTTTAACTAAGGATCAGAGAAGCTAAGTGACCTTCTAGGTCACAGAACCACCTAGTATGTTACAGTGGAAAGAGAAAGCTTTGGATTCAAATTCTGATGACATCATAGCAGCATAGTGCCCTTGGGCAAGTCATTCAGCCCCTCTGAATCCCACTCTCTCTGTGGCAAGGCAGATTTAAAGCAAGGGCACTGGCTTCAGCTTCTCTGGGGGGAAATGAGGCCCACCCAGCTTCACCTTATCCCAGTGCAGGATCTGGGACAAGTTGGCTGGCCTCTCTAAACTGCAGATTTCTCATTTGTTATGATTGCAATAACTTTATCAATTCTAAGAAGCCTTGTCATTAGGTGCCACCAAGTTGGTTCAGACTCAGAGTGACCCTATGTACAACGGAACAAAACATTGCCCAGTCTTTCGCCACCTTCACAATCATTGCTATGCTAGAGCCCATTGTTGCAGTCATTGCAGTCACTGTGTTAATTCATCTCGTTGAGGGTCTTCATCTTTTTCAATGACCCTCTACCTTACCAAGCATGATGCCCTTCTCCAGGGACTGGTCCCTCTTGACAACATGTCCAAAGTACACGAGACAAAGTCTTGCCATCCTCATTTCCAAGAAGCAAGCTGACTTTACTTCTTACAAGGTGGTTTTGTTCATTCTTCTGGCAGTCTACAGTATATTAAGTATTCTTCACCATCACCATAATTCAAATACATCAATTCTTCCTTGGTCTTCCTTATTCATTACCCAGCTTTCACATGCATATGAGGCGATTGAAAATCTAAAGCCTTAAAAAAACAAACAAAAAAAAAGCCTTAGATTGTTTAAAATGCACTATTACCTTATGTTTCACTAAGAAATTTTAGAAATGCTACAATTACTTGTAAGATGGCATTCACACTGAGATGAGCACTGATTTCAGAGATATTAAAATGTCAAAAATATGACATTTAGAATCAATGTAATGTGATGGCATTTACCAAAGGGAAAGATATATAAAGCAGGTCCAATGGCCATTGAGAAATACGTGGACATAAGTGAAGAAAATTAGGCTGACATCAAAAACAATATGATGGGCAGGAGGAAGTTGTTGTTTAATGGGTACTGAGTTTCTGTTTGGGGTGATGAAAATTTTTTGAAATGGATAGTGATGATGGTAGCACAATATGGTGAATTTAACTAGTCACTGAATTGTACAGTTAGAATGGTTAAAATTGCAAATTTTATGTTATATATAATTAATTTTTTTTTAATTTTAGGAAAAGGAATAAGTAGAGAAACAAAGTAAAGATTTAATAGACATTAAATACCTCGATTTTTGCACATTTTTGATCAAGAAAGCATAAATGGTTTGCACACACTTAAAAGTAACCAAAAATAAAGAAATAAACAAAATAGTATTGAGGTTATTTCCCAGGAAGGCATGCACTCTGTCAAATAATGTGGCCAAGAACTCAAAATCATTTTTTGTCTCATGCTGATATGGTAAAGAAGGCAAGAGATTCGCAGTTCTGAGCTGGGCATGGAAGTAGGCAGCATTGGGGACCGCCCAATTTGGGTGCAGATTCAGACTGCCTGTGGGCCAGCACCCAGGTGAAATCAAAAGAAGGAACAAAATAAGAAGGGGTTTGATTAACATGTTTGGCTACTAACTGAAAAGTTGGAAGATAAGTCCACAGGCACCTCAAAAAAAAAGGCCTGGTGATCTACTTTTGAAAAATCAGCCATTGAAAGCCTTATGGAGCACAGTTCTACTTTGAC
Organism: Loxodonta africana; assembly: GCF_030014295.1. Classification (NCBI taxonomy): domain Eukaryota; kingdom Metazoa; phylum Chordata; class Mammalia; order Proboscidea; family Elephantidae; genus Loxodonta; species Loxodonta africana. The sequence goes on along the minus strand of NC_087350.1, from coordinate 30,486,853 downwards.
ACACATGGAGTCGCCATGAGTCAGAATCAACTCCAAAACAACCGGGTTTTTTTTTTTGTAAAACATGTATATTTAAGTATGAAAGCTTGGGAACTTTAGGGGAACTGTGGACCTGTTTGGAGCCCTGGTGACACGGTGGTTAAAATTTTGGCTGCTGACCCAAAGATCGGCAGTTCAAAACCACCAGCCACTCCTTGGAAACCCTATGGGGCAGTTCTACTCTGTCCTAGAGGGTCGCTATGAGCCAGAATAGACTCAACAGCAACGAGTCTGGTTTGGTTTTGTTTGTGGACATGTTCACTTCCCTGTTGACCCTGGTAAGATACTGCAATTAGTAAATAATGTGGGTGGACACGCAGGTTGCCTCCCCTGTTCCACCAATTAGCGAGCACCCTCACATGGAGGAACAGTGTGACAGAAGGAGACAGTCCTTCACCTAGTGCCCCTGTGTGGGATTACAGGCGTCCAGGCAGCCAGGCGCTTCGCTCCACCTTGTCTTGTAATCACTCAGGAGGTGGGGTTGGGGAGTGGGATGTTGAAGAGGGAGTGAACACTTACCTCATAGAGGTGTTGTAAGAATCTCATGAGATTACCGCGTCTGGCACACGGTAAGTGCTCAATAAGTGCCAGCTCTTATTAAAAAGAAGCTTTGTCAACCATAAAATGCTATACAAATATTTATACTGTATAGTTTTTTTAGGCACCATCACAATTAGGAGCTGCTTCTTAAGAGTTACAATCTAGACCTCTTTGCAACATGCCACACTATGCTTATTTCATGCACTATTACTTTAAATTGAACCCTTTTTCAATAAACGGTATTACATATACTTGCTCATAAACAATATTTTTATGCAGGGGGTGCTGTGTATCGTTCACATATTTCCATAATACATGCACACAATGTAACATAGAAACACAGATTTTTCTTTTAAAGAGGAAGGCTTCAGCAGTTTCTTTTGAATTTTCTTCTGTCATTTGACTACATTATATTTCTGACGTTCGATTTGCACTGAGTACATAATGGACTTCTCTAGGGATTAGAAACAAATTTTTTTTAAGGAAACATAAAATGCTTTGATAAATCAAAACAGGTGAATGAGATTTCTGTTAAAAATGTATCAATCTGTTTTGAGACTTGAAATGAAGCTCTGTCTTTAACATAATAAAAACTGTTAGCCCAAAGGCAACAACAAAATAATAATAACTTATTTGTTGAAGAAGTAATGCATAGGGCTTATTTAAAAAGGGTTAGCTGTTACATAAAATATAAGGGGAATCTTGCTATAAACTAATTGTACAGAAGCTTAAAGGCTGTGAAGTCTGCTGTATCTTACTTAAGTCGGCAATAAAAACCAAAATCAAACCCACTGCCATTGAGTCAATTCCAACTCATAGCGACCCTCTATGACAGAGTAGAACTGCCCCATAGGGTTTCCAAGGAGCAGCTGGTGGATTCGAAGAGCCAGCCTTTTAATTAGCAATCAAACACCTAACCACTGTACCACCAGAGCTCCAAGTTGGCAATAATTTGTGTAAATGGTTTGAAACCCATACATAACAGCTTATATCATCAACTAGCTATGATGCAGCTCGCACTGAAAAATCAATCATATTCTAAGTGTCATGGAATCTCAGCTCAGTGTTAGCTCTGTAAGAGCAGGGGCCTGGCCATTACCAGCTATATTTCTAGCAGCTAGGACAGTGTCTGGCCATAGTAGGGCTCAATATATATTTCTTAAATAAATTAATGAAAGAACAAAACAGGTAGACTTCCAGTGATTTAAGAAATCCCAATAATCAAAATTCCAAGGATAAAAACCAGGTAATTGAGGAATGGTCATTTTAAATACAAAAGGGACCTGTGAGCTGGCAAGTTTGGTACAGGTCAAAGTGCAGTCAGACGGAGGTCTGAAGGTCTCAACTCAGGTAACTAATCGGCTGTTCAGCAAGTCACATAGCTAAGTCGTTTAACTTCTTTGAGTTTCAGTTTCTTGGTCCCTTAAATGAAAGTGAGGAGGGGTGGCTGGAACTAAAGATTCTAACAGTCCTTCTGATTGAAAATTCTTTGATGGTGTGACGTATAAAGCCCCACCCCAAGGCATTTACGAGTATATTTACTCATTTTGACTTGAGATGAAAACAGAGAAACTTGAAGTTACATCATTATCAAACCTGGCAAATGTGGTAGAGATATCCACTAGATATCCTCCAAAGTCTGCCCCTCCCTCTTCTTCCCAGTCACAGAGCTAGGCTACATTCCCCTCTTCCTTTGCGGTAAAGTGTGGTCATGTGCTCAAGTTCTGGCAAAGGGAATGTTAACAAGTGGTGTGCATCACTTCTAAGCTCGGCTCACAAGATCTCCCATATCCTCCTCTGTACTCTTCCCCTTCCAGTTCTCTGGGACGGTGATGTGACCCCATCCCCAGAGTGACATTAGAAGTCATGTATTGAATATGGTAGAGTCACCATTAGCCTGGACCCCTGGATAACTTTGTGCACTAGAATATCTATTTCCTCTTCCACCCCAGAAATGTTGGGAGGCAGTTCTCCATGGTCTCTTGTGTTTCTGCACCTCTTATAAACAGAGGCCTCTACAGTTTTTGTTACAGTCTATCATTTCAAGGATGTTTGTATAGTGAACAGCCTCGGAAGATAGAAATACTATCTCCCTTAGAAGCAAGGGTAGGTTTGCTTATTGTCCAGTACAATAAAAATATGTCGCCCTCAGAGACAAAGGACAGGTTTGCTTCCAGTTCAGGAGTCCCGGTGGCAGGATAGTTAAGCGCTTGGCTGCTAACAGAAATGTTGGGGTTTTTTAACTCACTCAGTGGCTCCATGGAAGAAAAGACCCGGTGATCTGCTCCTATAAATATTATAGCCTAGGAAACCCTACAATGCAGTTCTACCCTGTTCTATAGGGTTGCTATGAGTCAGAATCAACTCAAGGGCATACAATAACAATAACAAAAGATCAAAGACTCTTAGCTGGAACTCAAACCTACTACATGTCCAGCATTCATCTGGGACACTCCATATCGCCTCTGCGGGACTTGGGGAACACGGGGAACTGACACAGACATGAAGCTTCTGCTGCTTTCTGTGGCATGAGGAATAAAGTCCTTTGTCTCTGACCCAGGAGTTTTATGTCTTCTGCCAGCTTCCATGAAACTGTGGCAGGCTAATTAACTTGTGAACTTGCAAGCAAGGTGAATCTCAGGCCCTTCACAGCTCTTAGCAATAGCACAACCAGCCGCTCACTCTCCCACCCCAGGAAAACTCTGGACTGTTATGTGGGAACGTCATTACATTTTTGGTCTGATTTTTATAGCAGTTTAGCTTACCTTAACCAGTATAGCAGCAGTCATAGTCCTATTGAAAAATCAATAAGAAATTTGAGTAAATTACCTTATGTTTGCCAAATAAGAAGATGAAAATAAAGGATATGAGTCCGTTAAATGAGGGAATTGAATTAGATGAATGTTTCCCAAAATGTAATAGAGGATACACTAGTCCTGTAAGATACCTGGTGAAAATAATGTTCTGTGTTCAAATATGTTTGTGATATACTCACTGTTCACTATTTCATCTCCCCACTTGGAGATTCAAAATGTACAATACACATTAGTTTATTAATGGCTCTAAGACATCCCGTTGTAAAGATAACTACTTGCATTATTTAACCAGCAACATTTCCTAAACTGTTTCAGCATAACCCCCACAGACATCCTATGAAAAGCATGTTCATGGATTACACGGGGGGAAATGCAGGACTAGATCGTTCCTAAAATCCTTTTTGCCTCTATGATTCAAGTGTCTGAAAATAACTAAGAAACACATTTCTTCATTTACTAGACAAATGTGAGTATGCTCCCTGCTTCTTAAATTTTAACATACAAACAAATCACCTGAGAATCTAGTTAAGATGAAGATTCTGATTCAGAAAGTCTGAGATACAGCCTCACATTTTGCATTTCTAGCCAGTTCCCAGGTGCCCTGGTGGTGCAGTGGTTAAAGCACTCAGTTGTTAACCAAAAGGTCAGCGTTTCAAACCCGACAGCTGCCGCTTTTGGGAGACAGATGTGGTGGTCTGCTTCCATAAAGATTTGTATCTTTGAAAACCCTATGGGGCAGTTCTACTCTGTCCTATTGGGTCACTATGAGTCCATATAGGGTCTGACTATGAGTCAGAATTGACCTGACGGCAGTGAGTCTTTGGTTTTGGTAACCAGTTTTCAGGTGACATCAATGTCTCTGATCCACAAACCATTCTTTGAGTATCAAGGATCAAGATAACACAGGATCAAAGGGAAGGGCAACACACAGTACAGGGGAAGTCAGCACAACTGGACCAAAGCGCAAGCTAAGAAGTTTCCCAGACACATCCAAACACATTGAGGGACAGAGTAGCTGAGGCTGGGGACTGGGGACCACAGTTTCAGGGGACACCTAGGTCAATTGGCATAACAAAGTTTATTCTAAAAAAATGTTCTGCATCTCACTTTGGTGAGTGGCATCTGGGGTCTTAAAAGTTTGCAAGTGCCCCAGTGGCCATGGCCCCCAGATCTTCTATAAGCCCAAGACAGGAACCATTCCCAAAGCCAACTCTTCAGACAGGGATTGGACTGGACAATGGGATAGAAAATGATGCTGGTGAAGAATGAGCTTCTTGGACCAAGTAGACACACGAGACTATGTTGGCGTCTCCTGTCTGGAGGGGAGATGAGAGGGTCAAGGGGGTCAGAAGCTGGCCGAATGGACACTAAAAGAGAGAGTGGAGGGAAGGAGTGTGCTGTCTCATTAAAAAAAAAAAAACTTTTTTGTCTCATTAGGGGGAGAGTAATCAGGAGTATATAGCAAGGTGTATATAAATTTTTATATGAGAGACTGCCTTGATTTGTAAATTTTTACTTAAAGCACAATAAAAAAAAAAAATGGAGGACAAAAAATAAAGTTTGCAAGTGGCCCTCTAAGACGCATCAATTGGTCCCATCCTGCTCGGAGCAAAGGAAAATGAAGAAAACAGAAGACACAAGAAAAATATTAGCCCAAAAGACTAAAGGACCACCTAAACCAGATACTCCACCAGCCTGAGACCAGAAGAACTAGATGGCGCCTGGCTACAACCAACGACAGCCCTGACAGGGAGCACAACAGAGTCCAGGGCAGAGCCAGAGAAAAGTGTACAGTAGAACTCAAATTCACGTAAAAAGACCAGAACTTAATGGTATGACAGAGACTAGAGGACCCCCTGAAACTATGGCTCCCAGACCCTCTGTTAACCCAGAACTGAAACCATCCCGGAGCCCACTCTTCAGACATAGACAGGACTATAAGACAAAATATAATACACATGAGGAATGTACTTCTTAGTTCAATTAGATACACAAGACCAAAAGGGCAGCGCCTGTCCAGAGGCAGAGTGAGAAGGCAGAAAGGGACAAAAACTGGTTGAATGGACACAGGGAACCCCGGAGTGGAAAGGAAGAGTGTGCTGTCACATTGAGGGGATTGCAATTAATGTCACAAAACAATATGTGCATGAATTTTTGTGTATATATATATATATATATATATGAGAGAAAAAAAAAAGAACCTAGGTGAGCTTGCTGTCTGACGACACCCACAGAAAAGGAACAACAGTTATTACAGGTTCACTGAGCCAGTGAGGAAGCAGCCGCCAAGTCCCCTGATTACTCTTCACTTATCCAGCAACCTCGACTATATAAAACACAGCCAGGGCCTGGAAGGGAACAAAGGAGGACGGAAACTGACATTCCACAGCCCAGAGAGCCCAAAAGAGTCATGTTTGTCAAAAGAATGAATGAAAGCATTAGTGTATTAACTAATTAATTGACTGATTAACCTTTCTTACTCCAGAGAGTACAGGGCCTAGAGATAGATGTATGTAATAAACGCTCAGTAGATAGCCGTTGAATGGAAAGAAGAAAGGCAAGATGGAAGGAATGGCAAAATTATGTTCTGCCTAGAAGGACAGCAAACGTAATAATGTTTCCTAGGCCCTTGAGACACTTTCCATGGGAAGGTTTGGTATTTCAAGGGGTAACAAAGGCAGGCTGGCAGGGATAAGCCTGGGTATCATTAATGTGCCAGTCACGCACACGCTAGCCCATTTAATCACCACCACAGGCCCTGACGCAGGCATTGTCAGACCCATTTATAGGCAAGGAGACAGGGGGTTGCTCCCCAACAACACAATAGAGAACTGGGGCTCGAGGATCTCCAGGGAGACCCACCAACTAAAATTGTGCAGGTCTTTATGGAATAGCAGCACTGGGCACATGCATTTAAGCCCCAGGCCCACAGAGGCAGCCTGGTGTAGGAAGGAGCACTGGACTGGGAGTCAGAAGACCTGGGTTCGCGTCTCAGCCTGAGCATTAATTTGCTGTGTGGCATTGGGACCCTCTGGAGCCTTGTTTCTCCTTGGCCTCCTTCCTTGCTTTCACTTTGTGTCTTCCTGCCTCGCCCATCTTGTTTTTATGTTATTTTTCTTAGCGGCTTCTTATCTGTGCTATAACATCCCATATTTAGCCATGTATGTTGCCTTATAGCATCTGTAGAGCAAGGGAGCACGTACCCATACTTGGGCAAGTAAGTTCCGTTAACTCTCCAAGTTTTTATCTTCTTGGCTGTAAAACAGAGCTACATTGGCTAATGTTGTTATGAGCACTAAATGAGTTAGTACATGGAAAGCACCTGCCTGGTGCAGAGTAGGTACACAATAAATGTCAGTGACCAGTTGCTGATAAGTCAGCTCCAACTTATGGTGACCCTACGTGTGTCAGAGTAAAACTGTGTTCCACAGGGTTTCCAATGGCTGATTTTTTGAAAGTAGATTGCCAGGTCTTACCTCTGAAATGCCCCAGGTGGACTTGAACTACCAACCTTTTGACTATCAGCCAAGCACACTGAGACTGCCCAGGGATGCCACAAAATAAAATAGTGGCTATCATAGGAAAAAAAAAAAAAAAAAGATAATACAGGATCTAGAAAAAAAAAAAGTTCACATTTCCAGTGACTGTTTTATGACATTTAACAAGTTGGTAGATTGATACATGTTATTGTACATCAATTTTTATTATATATTTAATCAATATTTATTATATTTATATATATTTACAATGTTATATATTTTATTATACATTTAAAGACAAATGGTCTAAACTTGTTGCTTCACGTTAGGCAACTTGTAGGTGATTCCAGAAGATCCTGGCATTGTCTGCTGAATTCAAGGGTATGTTTTCTCTCTAGAGAAACATACAGGTATCAGTTTCAGATTCTGCACCCTCATTTAGGCTATTCCCAGTTTGGAAGTTTGAACAGAAAGACAGGGTCTTCACCAAAGATACTGACAAATAGTTTGTAATACAGTCCCTGCCGAAGACGTTAATGCAGCCAGATGGTTGCCTATATGCTCTGGACTGAATTTCTTCCTTTCCAGGAAAAGGGTTTTTTCTTTTGTTTCCCCCTAATTAAAATTTGAACTTCCTTGGCCTATGTTTCAAGAATCATCTTCTCCATTCCGCTCTAACAGCTCTATTGCAGAACTTTTTTCAACAAGATATAGCTGTGTGTGAGATCAGGTAGAAAGTTTGTACGGAGATGAGCTTTCAGGAGCATAAAAACTTAGTATCGGCGAAGTTACTTCCAACAACGAAAATGAGAGAAAGTTGAGCATGTGCTAATTAAGGATTTTGATGTGTGTGAATTTGTTTCCAGTTATGAGATCTGAGTCAAATAATGAATTCTTTGAACCTGTTTCCAAAGTAACATATTTGGTTCTAAAATAAAATTTCAAACCCATCCCGAAATAAAAATAATTTACAACCTTCAGGACATGTGAGAGGAAAAATGTCAAAGAGGGCACACAGCACGCTCTCAATGGAAAAATAATAAACACTTAAAATTGCAGGCACCTGGGGAAAGTTCATGATATAACATTATGTGAAATAGGAATAATAGAAAGTCTATCTTTCCTATGCGTAACCAACCAGGAAGAAAATGAAAGCAGTTTAACATGTAGGGTGATGAAATCATGAGTGGATTTTCCTTTCATTTTGACTTCTGTTAATACTGTGTTTCTACTATTAGTATACATTATGGGATTTAAAATAAGTCTATTAAGACAGCTTTGGCTGGTGGGTTTATGGAAACACAGTACTAGTTATGTCCATGGAATTTGGAAAAATGCCATTAGTTGTCAGTGTAGTGAATAAGACTAAGCTATACCACCACCATACGTAGGGAATCAAGAGGGTAGTGATGATTCAATGGTAGGAGTGTGTTCTGTTCCCAGCCAATGCTTGTCATGTACAGTCACCACCCATCTGTCAGTAGATGTTTGTGTTTTGCTATGATACTGAACAGGTTTCAGCAGCGATTTCAGACTCAGACGGGCTAGGAAGAAAGGCCTGACGATCTACTTCTGAAAAATCAGCCAATGAAAACCCTGTGGAGCACAATAGTCTGACAACCAATCATGGGGATGGTGTAGGACCAGGGGGAGTTTTGTTCTATTGTGCATGGGGTTACCATGAGTGAAGGGCTGACAAGAAAGCAGCTAATAACAACGTACAACAACAACATATATAGGGAACAGTTGAAGAAGGTTTAATAGACTGTTTACTGAGGTGTGGGCAGGATTTAGGAAATGAATAAGAAACAGACCCCTCCCAGGAGCTATTGTCACCCGTGACCCTCAAGGGGTAAGGCTAAATCAGTTGGAACCCATGATAGATAGCAGAATGGAGGGGGCAACAGAAAAGAGCCATGTCCTTTGCTAAAAGCACGCAGTTAATGCACAGTGACCTACCAGGAGAAAGTCTAAGGAAGGGATACCCCAACCTCACGTTCCTGCTGCCCTCTCATCTCCTGTTACTGTGTCCTATTTGTGGATTCCAACAAAACCAAAGGGAAAGGGAACAGGTTGGTGCAGGTCAGCCTCCCAGGCTCAGAGCAGGTGTGGAGAAGGATGGAATGTGGATCCGGAGAGACAAGTGGAAGATAAGTAGAACAAAGGCTATACAGGGGTGTAGGAACAGACTCTGCACGTTCACATGAAGGTTCCCACAAGGGCTCACACCAAGGGCTTCGGGCTAAAGCTAACGAAAAAAAATATAGCTTAAGACACCTCTGAAAACCAAGAGAGTTGCATAAACATGTTTATTTCTCCTTATATGCAAGAGTTCTCATGCTAACCCTGAGAGTATGGCCCCCAGATACACTTATAGCTCAGTATTGAAGTCACTCCTGAGGTTCACCCTTCAGCCAAAGATTAGACAGGCCCATAAAACAAGACTAAATGGTCACACCAGCCCAGGGGCAAGGATGAGAAGGCAGAAGGGAACAGGAAAGCTGGTAATGGGGAGTGTTAACATGTCATGGAGTTGGCAACCAATGTCACAAAACAATATGTGTATTGATTGTTTAAGGAGTCAATAGTTGGTAAATCTTCATCTCAAGTATAATTAAAAAAAAAAAAAAAGAGTTCTCAGGGTGTGCGTGCTAATTCCGCTGCTTTGGTTGAAATAAAATGTTCCAAGACAGCCCTTGCTCTCGTTTGCATTAATAGCAACATCTAATGGATCTTAAAATAAGAATCCCATCAGATTTTAAAAATCTCTCCTGATCATATTTTCTTGTGGCAAATACATTCATACATGTATGTAGGTATATATATATGCGTAGAGAGAGTGCATATGTGTGTCTCTGGGTGACACAGTTATGTGATCAACTACTAGCTGAATGGTTGGCCAGTAGAACCCACCTAGAGGTACCTTGGGAGAGAGGCCTGATGATCTACTTCCAAAAGGTCACAGCCTTGAAAACTTTATGGAGAGTTCTACTCTGCACACACGGGGTTGCCATGAATCGGAATCAACTCAGTGACAACCAACGACAACAATAATATACATATTAAAAAAAAAATTTTTTTTATACATATATAAAAAAAAGTATACTGGAAACCCTGGTGGTATAGTGGTTAAGTGCTACGGCTGCTAACCAAAGGGTCGGCAGTTCGAATCCACCAGGTGCTCCTTGGAAACTCTACGGAGCAGTTCTACTCCGTCCTATAGGGTCGCTATGAGTTGGAATCGACTCAATGGCACTGGGTTTGGTTTTGATATAATATACTATAATATATAAAATTAAAAAATCACCTCACAGTTCTAGTAGAGACTTTATGAACTTACAAATTTCCCAAAGATATATATGTATCTATAGGAGTCCTGGTGGTGCAGTGGTTTAAGCACTCGGCTGCTAACTGAAAAGTCAGCAGCTGGAACCCACCAGCCGCTCCACTGGAGAAAGATGTGGCAGTCTGCTTCTGTAAAGATTTACAGCCTTGGAAACCCTATGGCCAGTTCTACTGTATCCTACAAGGTTGCTAGGAGTCAGAATCAACTTGACAGCATGGAGATAGACAGATTAGATAGATAGTAGGTAGATAGATAGACAGACAGATACATAAATAGGTAGGTAGACAGGTAGATATGTAATTATTGATGATGGTGATGATGATGATGACATAATTAAAATGGTTATCATTTATCGAATGCTTTCTATGGGCCCGTGTACCTATGAGGTAGATACTATTATTATCTCTGTTTTAACATTTTGTGGATGAAGAACTGAGGCAAAAGGAGGTTAATTAATGTCTTCATTTCTTCAAGTCACCTCACCAGAAATGCCTAGGGTTTTGCAGGCAGGCAGACTACAAAGCTTGGGCTTTAAATACTCTATTGCCTTTCTCTTTGAAAACAATGCAATACATATGCTTAATACTGGAAGCATGAGGTTTTAAACACTCTATTGCCTCTCTCTTTGAAAACAATGCAATATATAAGTTTAATACTGGAAAGGTTATTGGTGTCCTTTAAAACTTTTATTTGAAAGCTCATCAAATAAAACGCAAAATTGCCAAAGAAGAACAAGAGAAAAGACATCAGAAGTGCGTTTAACCGAGGGGAAATGTCCAACTAGGAAGTTTCTAAATCTATTTCAGTCTTTACTGACCAGCTCTGCCATTCACAAAGGTTTTTGCTGTTCTGTGTCTTTCTGTCTGAACCAGAATATTTGTCCTTCCCTTTCCTAAATGGTTGGTGTGAAGAGTTGGGAATTAAATTTGAGCATTTTTTGAATCCGTATTAAAGTCCAGACAAAGCTTTAATAGAATGGTTTTGCCATAGGTCTTAAACTTATCCATGTGAGCTTTGTTTAATGAAATGATGAGAAATGTGATGGAATTGTAATATACACATGGCCACAAAGCACCTGTCAGTTTAAACCTGCTATGCTAATATGTTAAGCTGATTCTATGGTCATTTTATAAAACATACTGATCAACCAAACATACAGTTATCCATATTACTTAGACTTCAATGCTGAACATATCAAAACTTTATAAAGAAATATAATTCTCACTGTACTTTGGAATATCAAGGGATAAATAGCCAATTATAGCTTATTCAGGCTTGATGGTTTTCCATCTCTGGACTGCTTAGCCCATTTTCTTATTTAACCAGATGATTATCCAGAAAAATACAGAACAATAAGACCTCAATAAGTTAATTTAATAACTTGTTAACAGCTTTGACAAAAAGGTTGGTGATGAAATTAGAATATTTACATAAAATGACATATTGAGGTTAACAGTAGGATTCAATTATCCAGAACATCCATTAACATGGAAGGCTGAGAAGCTGCTGCAAATTTTCTAAAGCTCAGACTGCTGTATGGCTTAAACCATATTTAGTAGAAGAGATGAGAAAGAATTCATCGGCTGCAAACTGATCTGATTTGACTGCTGGCCATGCGCCAGGCCGTACTCATGCAGATGTGTGAATTGTAGGCTGTCGAAGACAACCCTGTTATACCCCTTGTATCCCTCTGCCACATGCTAGAAGTGCTTTATCTCTCCTAGGCCTGAACTTCTGAAATAGCCTTCTGTAGTGGACATTTGTTGTTTTTGCCTCCCTATTTTTCAGTATCCATTTGTAGCCTTGGTGGTACAGTGGTTAAGAGCTTAGCTACTAACCAAAAGGTTGGCGGTTGGAGTCCCCAGGCGCTCCTTGGAAACCCTATGGAGCAATTCCACTCTGTTCTATAAGGTAGCTATGAAAATCGACTCAACAGCAATGGGGTTTTGGTAGTATTCATTTTACTTTCTTCTGTTTCCCAGTTGCTGTTGTGTGTCCCAGTCCCCACGTGTATCACAGTAAAACTGTGCTCCATAAGATTTTCAAGGCTGATTTTTGGGAGTCCCTGGGTAGTGCAGTGAATGTGTCGGGCTGCTAATTGAAAGGTTGGGTGGAGGTTCAAGTCCGTCCAGAGATGCCTTGGAAGAAAGTTCTTATTGTCTACCTCTTGGGCTTACCAGAAAAAGAATAACCAAACCCTCTGTCACTAAGTCGATTCCGATAGCGACCCTATAGGACACAGTAGAACTTCCCCATAGAGTTTCCAAGGAGCCCCTGGTGGATTCAAACTGCTGACCTTTTGGTTAGTAGACTGTAGCTCTTAACCACTACGCCAGCAGGGTTTCCTCTTCTGCTTACAGTACTTCAATTTCCTTTGGGTAGCTGCCCCACCCCCAGTCTCAGGTCAGGTGGTTTGAGATGGATCATGTGAGCATGCTTAGGCTATCAAAGACCTGAATTTCTCTAGACACATTGGTTCAGAGTTGGACACATGAACCAGGCCTGCTCCAGTATCAAAACTCATGCCTCCGGACACAATGATTGATTTAGAAATAGGTGTCTAAACCCAAGTTAAAACAATCATAGTTACTTCTGAGGCCTGGAGGGGTGCAATCATGAGCAGTCTTTTCTGCTAGAACTACTAGGACTGGAAATGATACAATCTTGGAGCACCCACATGGAGTTCAAGGATGAAGCCATTAAATGTAGTTCAGAGAAGGCCAAAAAACAGAGAAATTGAAGCCTGATAATAGGCGAGTCCCTTGTTATGGATTTAATTTTGTCCCCTCAAAAGTTATTTTGAAGCCCTAATGCCTGGTAAATATGAATGGACCTTGTTTGGAAACAGGAATTTTTGGAGATGTTAACAGGAGGCTATGCTGGAGTAGAATCAACCCTAATCCAATCTGAGATAAGGGGGAAGATAGTCGTGTGAAGATACATCTACAAATCAAGAAATGCCAAGGAATGCCTGGGGCTACCAACAACTAGAGGAGACAAGGAAGGATCTTTCCTCACAGTGGGTAGAAAAAGTATGGTGCTGCCAATGACCTGAATTCAGATTCCTTACCTCCAAAACTGTGAGATAATAAATTTCTGCTAACTAAAGTCACACATTTTTTGGTGTGTGTTACAACACCCCTAGAAAACCAATAAACCCCTGGATTAAGCCATGCCTGAAGATATGAGTGCTGGACTTTCAGTCATATTAGCCAGTGTATCTTTCTTTTTGCTTAAATGAATTTGAATTGGGTTTCATGTCACATGCAATAAGGGAATCCTGATATGCCTCCTAACTAATTCACCTTACGGTTCTTCCAGAAAGGCCTCCCTATTGAGCTCCCTTTTGACCTGGCCCTCTCTTATAAAAAAAAAAAATAACAACCCTTTCAGTGCCTAGCCTGATAAGCACAATCTGGCCATTGCCTGACTTGGCTGGCTCAAGCATGGGGCTTAGTAGCATGTGGTTAGTTGTGAGGAAGAACAAATAGGTCTTGGGTGGGATGTGGTTAGGGGACCATGCATGGCCTGCTTCGGGGAGAGCAGTTTTGGTGTCTAGAAATAGTACCCAATGGCCAATTCTAAAATCTAGAGTAAAATAAACATGGAAGATTGGAGACATAAAATAAATATTTCAGAGACATCCTTCTGAGAGATGTGGGTCACCAAAAAGGACAGCAGCACTGCAGCTTAGGGACTATGTGAATTTCCCTTGGTGCATTCATTGATTCCTTGGCCTGGTTGGAGGCAGGCCAACAACTAATCATGTGGCTGGGTCACCAGAGCTCACTCTAGAGAGCTACAGTGCTAAGCTCCACCTGGTAGGGGAATGCAGGCCAGTAGCAAATACACTAACCGGATAGATATTCACTCAAGAAGTAAAATGGTCCAGAGCCTGCCCCATGAGCCCCTTAGTAGCTTCGGCTGGAGGAAAAAAAAGAGGCGGGTGCTGCTTGCCTTCCAGCCCTGGGGTGGGGTTGCATTCATTGTTCTTGAAACCAATCTGTTGTTGTTAGTTGGCAAAGCATAGCTTTCAACTCATGGCAACCTCATGTGTGCACAGTATAAAGGTCCACAGAGTTTTGGAAGCAGATTGCCAGGCCTATCTTCCAATGTCCCTCTTGGTGGATTCAAACTGCCAGCCTTTCTGTTAGTGGAGTGGAGCGCTTAACCATTTGTGCCACACAGGGGATCCTGGAAATCAATCTAGACCTGGATTTAAGTCTCACATCCACCACCGGCTGGTTTTTTTGACCTTAAGCAAGTGTTCAAATTATCTATGCCTAGGTTCTTTCCTCAGAAGGTAATTGTGAGGATTAAACGAGGAAATGCATGTAAAATGCTGAGCACGGTGCCGGGCACAGAGTAAACACTCAGTAAATGCCATCTTTCACTACCCCACTGCAACTCTAGGTAAGCTGGACACAGCATTTCCTGTACATAGCTGGTGCTCCCCAAATTTGGGCTTTTACTTATTCCATTTTCTCCCCTTATCTTTCCCTAAAGAACTGCCGCCCATCCATTAAGGTTTAATTCAGAAGTTACTGCATTCGTGGAGCCTTCCTCCCAAGGAGATGGAATCTTTCCTTTGGCTGTAGCTCTTTGTAACAGACAGAAGCTGCATGCAGGGCAATAGTTCTTAATCCTGGCTGCACATTAGAGCCACTTGGAAATCTATTAAAAATATTGATGCCTGGGCCCCAATCCCAGAAATTCTGATTTAATTGGTCTGGGGTGAGGCTCAGGCATCAATATGTTTGAAAAGCTCCCCAGGTGATTCTAATGTGCAGCCAAGCTCTAGAACTACTGATGGCTGAATGAGTATGTTCTTAGATAATGTTTATCAACGAATTCAAGCTAAGGTATTAATGGCTTAAAGTTTTAATAGACTAACCTTTAAGAATAGCTGTGTTTTTATTAAAAGCAATGCAATATGTTCCAAGAACACAAAGGTAAATAAGATTTTTTTAAATCTCTAGCCTAAATGACATAGGGTCCTATGCTGAAATCAGTTCAACGGCACCTAACAACAACAACACTAATGTCAACAACAGCCTAAAGGAAAGAATCCTAATTTAACTATGAAGGTGTATATAGAGATGTAAGCATATAATATGATATATGAGTGATATACTGGATTGGATAGCATTGCCCCAAAATTCATGGCCTCCCTGGAACCTCAGAATGTGACCTTATAGGGACATAGGATCTTTGCAAACGTATTTAGCTAAGATGAGGTCATACTGGAGAAAGATGGGCTTTACTCCAATCTGACTGGTGTTCTAATACGACAAGAATATAGAACATAGACGGAAGAAGAATATGTGACTCTGGAGGCAGAGATTGGAGTCATGCTGCCATAAGTCAGTGAATGCCTGGGACTACCAAAAGCTGGAAGAAGCAAGGAAGGAGTCTCCCCTAGAGCCTTCAGAGGGAACATGGCTCTGCCAACATCTTGATTTTGGACTTCTGGCCTCAAGAAATGTGAGGGAATACATTTCTGCTGTTTTAAGCCACCTGATTTGTGGTACTTTGTTATACAGCAGGAACAAAGAAAACTAATACAAATGGTATCATAGAAATATGTCTTAAGTATCTGGAAATACCTGGGAGGTAGGGGGACAAACCACTAATATGGAGGTGATGGGTAAAGGAGAGAAATAGGAGCTTCGAAATGTGGACAAGTGAAAATGAGGGGGCGCGATGGTGTAGGTAGGTCATGTATAGAAGTGTCAAAAGCACAGCTTGTTCCAGTTCACACACTTTTATACACTTTCCAACCCAAAGAATGAATTGCTAATAGAGGGAATAGCAAACATGGTGAGAGAATATTTTGGGGGCAGGGGGCCTATTTCTCAAATCACACCTATATTAGAGATCATTGGTTGCAATGGACCAACTCCCAACTTGCGTTGTTGTAGAAAAAGATAGACATAGGGGGAGAGAGAGAGAGAGATGCTTCCCAAAACCAACCCATGGGAAGGATGGGGTATGACAATATTTAGGTATAACTGTAATGCTATGAAACTGGAATGTCCCCAAGACTCCATTCTCCTTCTCTCTGCTCCTCTCAAGATGTCAGTTTCAATTGTTGCAGGCAGGCTTTGTCAGTCAGGGCTGCTACGGCTGATGTCAGTTCCTGGATTCCCAGCCTCTCTGCTTTTCCACTGGAAAGGAGGCAGCTCTGATGCGTGGAAACATTTTGAATAGCCTGGATTAGGTCTTGCCCACTCCTAGACCAATAACGGAGGCAAGATGTTCGGTACTCTGATTGGCCTAGGTTGGGTCAGGTGCTCATCTCTGGCCAGCCAATCCCTGTGGCCAAGGAAGCAGAGTCTATTGGGAGATGTCACTTCCATTCAAGTCCTGTGCTTAAAGTATCTTGCAGAAGGGAGGAGAGAACTGCTGCTCAGAAAAGTATGGAAGAGTATTGGGCAGATATTAGAAGTAAATGCCCACCACTGACCACCTTTTGGCCACCCAGCTCTCATAACTCTCTTCTTTCTATTTAAGCAATATTTCAAATGCCTTTGTAGTTGCTTGATTGCAAAAATGGTTCCAATTCCCCCATTCTGTCCTGTATCTACACCCTCTGCAATGCGACTTTGCACCGACTTCCATCAAGAGGTGGAGTCTATTTTTCCACCCCTTGAATCCAGGTTGGCCTTTGATTTGCTATGGCCAATCAAACAGGACAGAAATGACAATGAACCAGTTCTGAGCCTATGCTTCAAGAGGCCCTCTGTGCTTCCCCTCTTTCTTTGGAAAACCTGCCACCAACATTAGAACAGGCTCAGGCTAGTCTGCTGGAGAATGAAAAATGCTGTGGGCAGAGCCAGATCATTCCAGCCGAGGCCATTCTAGACTCCTACTCCCGGCCAACCCACCAGCTGAGCCACAAACA